>NC_090761.1:65454220-65479774 GCF_036898095.1 Palaemon carinicauda | reverse complement strand
TAACATACCTTGCAACACTTCACGATCTGTATGTACTGTAGCTATGGAAGTTTCTCTCTCTCTCTCTCTCTCTCTCTCTCTCTCTCTCTCTCTCTTTTTTAAACATACCTTGCAACACTTCACGATCTGTATGTACTGTAGCTATGGAAGTTTAGGCAGTGAACATTGGGAGGAGGATTTCACTTTACTCACAGAGCTCGCGTTCTGGCGGAACAGGTAACTGACAGTGAGAATTTTGTTACAGCTACAGGATGAACTGGAGGCTTTTCGGAACACTTTCATCTACAGATAATTTGGATAGGTGCTGCCGAAGTTGGCGAGCTTTGAAGATCATAATATAAGCGCCTTGAAGGATAATTTGCTTGCGGTTTAGCGACGATGTCCTATATTTGGATTGCATTGGTACAAAGCGGTGAGCGACGTGTGTTTCTTCAAAATTCGGCATTGAAGATAAAACATATCAGGACGGCATTGGTAAATATATTGTGTTGCTTTTCGTTGACTTTAGTATGATGGCGTATAGTTTATGCCGAGAAATCAATGGCATCCATGTCTTTACCCATCGCCCTTATAGGTAAAGACATGAAAGCCATCGATTTCTCCGAGGAATCTGACGAACCGAGGACAAACAGCACTGAAATGTCTCTTGAAATCTCGAAGGAGACTGGCAAACTAAGCAAAGAAGATCTTGAAAAACTATAAAAGACAGAAGAGAATAGAGAAGGAAAGCCTTTATATGAAGAAGTATAAAAAATAGCCTTTAATTATAGAGGTAAGTCACCTAAAAACTGAGGTCAAATAGCCTCTACTATTAGCGGTTAGTCGCCTTAAAACAGAGGTCTCAAAGAGCCTCTAGTGCTAGAAATAAAGCACCCAAAAATAAAGGTCAAAGAGCTTTTAATGTTAGAGGTAAGGGGATTAAAATAAAGGTCAAAGAAACTCTAATGCTAGAGTAGAGCACCTCAAAATAGAGGTCAAAGAACCTCTAATGCTAAAAGTAAGGAACCTCAAAGCAGAGGTCAAAGAGCCTCTAATGTTAAAAGTAAGGAGCCTCAAAATAGAGATCAAAGACCCTCTAATGCTAAAAGTAAGGAGCCTCAAAACAGTGGCCAAAAAGCCTCTAATACTAAAAGTAAGGAACCCCAAAACAGAGGTCAAAGACCCTCTAATGCTAAATGTAAGAAGCCTCAAAATAGAGGTCAGAGAGCCTCTAATGCTCAAAGTAAGGAGCCTCAAAATAGAGGTCAAAGAGCCTCTAATGCTCAAAGTAAGGAGCCTCAAAATAGAGGTCAAAGAGCCTCTAAGGCTAAACGTAAGAAGCCTCAAAATAGAGGTCAAAGAGCCTCTAATGCTCAAAGTAAGGAGCCTCAAAATAGAGGTCAAAGTACCTCTAATGCTAAAAGTAAGGAGCTTCAAAATAGAGGTCAAACAGCCTCTAATGCTAAAAGTAAGGAGCCTCAAAATAGAGGTCAAAGAGGCTCTAATGCTAAAAGTAAGAAGCCTTAAAATAGAGGCCAAAGAACCTCTAATGCTAAAAGTAAGGAGCCTCAAAACAGAGGTCAAAGAGCCTCTAATGTTAAAAAGTAAGGCGCCTCAAAATAGAGGTCAAAGACCCTCTAATGCTAGAAGTAAGGAGCCTCAAAACAGAGGTCAAAGACCTTCTAATGCTAAACGTAAGAAGCCTCAAAATAGAGGTCAAAGAGCCTCTAATGCTCAAAGTAAGGAGCCTCAAAATAGAGGTCAAAGAGCCTCTAATGCTAAAAGTAAGGAGCCTTAAAATAGAGGTCAAAGAGCCTCTAATGCTCAAAGTAAGGAACCTCAAAATAGAGGTCAATGAGCCTCTAATGCTAATAGTAAGGAGCCTCAAAATAGAGATCAAAGAGCCTCTAATGCTCAAAGTAAGGAGCCTCAAAATAGAGGTCAAACAGGCTCTAATGCTAGAAGTAAGGAGCCTCAGAATAGAGGTCAAACAGCCTCTAATGCTAAAAGTAAGGAGCCTCAAAATAGAGGTAAAAGAGCCTCTAGTGCTAAATGTAAGCAGCCTCAAAATAGAGGTCAAAGAGCCTCTAATGCTTAAGGTATAGAGCCTCTAATGCTAAAAATAAGGAGCCTCGAAATAAAAGGTCAATGATGCCTCTCATGCTTAAGGTATTAAGCCTAAAAATAGAGGTGAAAGAGCCTCTAATGCTAAAAGTAAGGAGCCTCAAAATAGAGGTCAAACAGCCTCTAATGCTCAAGGTATGGAGCCTAAAAATAGAGGTGAAAGAGCCTCTAATGCTAAAAGTAAGGAGCCTCAAAATAGAGTAGAGGTCAAAGAGCCTCTAATGCTTAAGGTATGGAGCCTAAAAATAAAGGTGAAAGAGCCTCTAATGCTAAAAGTAAGGAGCCTCAAAATAGAGGTCAAAGAGCCTCTAATGCTTAAGGTATGGAGCCTAAAAATAAAATAGAGGTGAAAGAGCCTCTAATTCTAAACGTAAGGAGCCTCAAAATAGAGGTCAAAGAGCCTCTAATGTTTAAGGTATGGAGCCTAAAAATAGAGATGAAAGAGCCTCTAATGCTAAAAGTAAGGAGCCTCAAAATAGAGGTCAAAGAGCCTCTAATGCTAAAAGTAAGGAGCCTCAAAATAGAGGTCAAAGAGCCTCTAATGCTATAAGTATGGAGCCTCAAATTAGAGGTCAAAGAGCCTCTAATGCTAAAAGTAATGAGCCTCAAAATAGAGGTCAAAGACCCTCTAATGCTAAAAATAAGGAGCCTCAAAATAGAGGTCAAAGAGCCTCTAATGCTTAAGGTATGGAGCCTAAAAATAGAGGTGAAAGAGCCTCTAATGCTAAAAGTAAGGAGCCTCAAAATAGAGTAGAGGTCAAAGAGCCTCTAATGCTTAAGGTATGGAGCCTAAAAATAAAGGTGAAAGAGCCTCTAATGCTAAAAGTAAGGAGCCTCAAAATAGAGGTCAAAGAGCCTCTAATGCTTAAGGTATAGAGCCTAAAAATAGAGGTGAAAGAGCCTCTAATACTAAAAGTAAGGAGCCTCAAAATAGAGGTCAAAGACCCTCTAATGCTAAGCGTAAGGAGCCTCAAAATAGAGGTCAAACAGCCTCTAATGCTATAAGTATGGAGCCTCAAATTAGAGGTCAAAGAGCCTCTAATGCTAAGCGTAAGGAGCCTCAAAATAGAGGTCAAACAGCCTCTAATGCTATAAGTATGGAGCCTCAAATTAGAGGTCAAAGAGCCTCTAATGCTAAAAGTAATGAGCCTCAAAATAGAGGTCAAAGACCCTCTAATGCTAAACGTAAGGAGCCTCAAAATGGAGATCAAAGACCCTCTAATGCTAAAAGTAAGGAGCCTCAAAATAGAGGTCAAAGAGCCTCTAATGCTATAAGTATGGAGCCTCAAATTAGAGGTCAAAGAGCCTCTAATGCTAAAAGTAAGGAGCCTCAAAATAGAGGTCAAAGACCCTGTAATGCTAAACGTAAGGAGCCTCAAAATAGAGATTAACGACCCTCTAATGCTAAAAGTAAGGAGCTTCAAAATAGAGGTCAAAGAGCCTCTAATGCTAGAGGTAAAGCACTTCAAAGAACATATAATGCTAAGATTATAGTACCTCAAAATAGAGGTCATAGAGTCCTTAATACTAAAGATATGGCACCTCAAAATAGAGCTTAAATATCCTCTAATGTTAAGTATGGCACATCAAAATGAAAGGTCAAAGAGCCTCTAATGCTAGAGGTAAGGTACCTCAAAATAGAGGCCAAATAGTCTGGCCTATTCTTTGTATATTCACCCTACGCATTGGTTTCCTACGCGCCAGCGCTTTTCTGCGCCTTCACCAAAAACTGTGCTTCAGCAGAAACTGAGCACCAGCAGCATCCTGTGCGCCAACGCTCCAGTACTCTCCTTCGCACTTTTTGACAGGTCAAAATTGCCCCGTTACCCTCGCCGCAAATGCATGACAGCATGCCCGCCAGGCAAAAAGGGAAGAGGCTTCACAGAAGGGTTCAAGATCCCTAAGATTCCATCTTCCAAGGCGAATCAAATGATTCCCCTGAAGAAAGGAAAGATGAACACTGTGAAGAACTACCGAGTATAATAGGTGAGAACCTAGAGAGATATGAAAATTGTGATTAATGACTTCAATGCTAAAGTTGGAAGGAATAATCAAGGGATAGAAAATGTGATGGGTGTTGAGGTTCTTGGCGAAGTTGCAAATGAAAATGGGGCACATTTTATAAGTTATTGTTCAACAAACAATCTTGTTACTCTTTTCCAGCACAAGGAGGTCCACAAATATACAAGGACTTCACCATGTGGCAATTAAAAATATCAAATAGATCACATAGCCATTGATATAGAGAGAAGGACTCTGGGAAATGTAACAAGCTATAGAGGTGCAGTTATTGGTAGTGATCACCAGCTCCCCATTGCCACACAAATATTAGAACTGAAAGAACCCAACAGATATGTAGATAGAATACCTAAGTTTGATATAACTAAGCTTCTAGAGGATGAGCACAGAAATCTTTGTAACTGAATGTAGGAATCGATTTACAGTCTTAAGAGACTTTAAGAGACGAAGTTTTGGGACATGCAGTTACAAGGAGAAAACCATGGATATCAAATGATACTTGAGATACTATAAAAAGAAGACAAAGACAGAAATTGATTTCTTAAAGTTTTCGAGGAAGTAATGAAAATTACAAGGCAGAGCATGCCAAGTATTTCAGTATTGATAGTGAGGTCAAAAGAAATATCAGGAATGATTGGAGAGAATATTTAGACAGAAAAGCAGATGAGGCTGACAAAGCTATGAATTCAGGGAGTGGCTTTGTTGTAGGAATTGCTCTTGGAATTATTATTGAAATCTCTACGGGAAAAAAGAAGCATATACCCATCAAAAAGAAAGATGGATCTGTTATAACGAAAGAACATGAAGAAAAGTAACGTTGGATTGAACACTTTAGTGAGGTCATGAATAGGAAATACGAAGGGAATAATTTGGTTGATATACCTGAAACTGATGAAGACCTTGATGTGCCCATGCATGAATTAGGTGTGTTTGAAGTCGAAGCTATTCTTAAAAAAAAACTCAAAAGATGGAAAGCCCCTGGATACGAATCTTCGATTGTATCCCTTTCTTTTGTAGGTAAAAGTATCTCTTTGATGGCTCGTTCGTAGTATGAGGTAACAATGATAAGAATAAAATGGATTTTTACAACTTAGGACGAATATTGTTTATGGGATCAGCTTTGCCCCTCCTTGATGTATCTATCATGCTGTTCATTTTCTAATGTTGCTCCATTTAACACCATATCAAAAAAGCTACATGACAGTTATCAACATGGAAATTAGCAGGAACAGTGAAAATATATTCTACTCCAATTCCTGAAATTTTCATTTGGATATGTGAATTATTATAGGAACAATGTATATAGTAGAGTTTTTTTTTTCTTTAGATATTTCTAGCATTTGGGTTGACACCCCTCTCGAGGATGTTACCATGTTTTGGTCAATCATTTTGAAGGTTTCACCCCCTGAGCGTCAACAGCTTTAAGAGTGTCCCCAGTATTAAATAACTTTTTGAAAATCATATCATAACCATGGAGCTAGAAAGAAACTTTTTTTTTTAATGTAACTCTCAGGGTGTCACTCACTTTTAGGGTGGCACCTTGGGCAGACACCCCTTTTACTGCACCCCTTATGTCTTATTTTTAATTTTTATGATTACATATATGCATATTTATACATAAAAGTATATTTGTGCGCTCGAATACAAAGTTTGATTTACATATTCATATAGTAAGGCAAAATTGGACAGTTTTCAAAACCATGGTCAGGCAAAATTGGACAGGCAAAATTGGACAGGCAAACTTCTCACTTTTTTCTTGGCGAGGTAAAATTGGACAATCTTGGATTACGGACACAAAAATTTATGTAAGTCTATAATTTTTTTCTAGCATATTTATATTGATAGGGACCACAAATTGTCATAGTTTGCCCATCTGAGCGTTGGCGCTTAACGGAGAATCGGAGATACAGACGTGTCCAAAATTGCCTCGCCTCTGAGATATTTTCTGTATTACTGTAATACGAGAATTTCTAATTCTTTGATGATTATGAAACAAGCCATTTTTATAGATGAGACCTCCCTCTCTTGAAAACATGTTTGGTATTTGGTCATAAATTATTAATATAGATTTTGTACAAAGGTTATTAAAAAGGTGTCCAAAATTGCCTCACCCTACTATATTATTATTATTATTATTATTATTATTATTATTATTATTATTATTATCTAAGATACAACCCTAGTTGCAAGAGGTGGATGCTATAAGCCCAAGAGCTCCAACTGAAAAATATATCCCAGTGAGGAAAGGAAATAAATAAAATACAAGAGTAGTAATGAACAATTGAAATAACATATTTTAAGGACAGTCATATCAAAATATATCTTTCATAAATATGCTATATATATATATATATATATATATATATATATGTATGTATGTATATATATATATATATATATATATATATATGTTTATTATTATTATTATTATTATTATATATATATATATATATATATATATATATATAGAGAGAGAGAGAGAGAGAGAGAGAGAGAGAGAGAGAGAGAGAATTTTTACAGAAAAAAATAAATAAATACATTCCCTTCATAATCCATCATGGTTTAAAAAAAAAAAAGTCAATATTATCTTTGTCCCTCCATCTAATAAACAACCTCCAACCCCTTAAAAACAAAAATGAAAACGTAAAAACAACCCCCCAGAAAATAAAGAGTAAAAACAGAAACGCCTAAGAAACATAAGTAGAACCCTTTATAGCGGTTGCACTATTATAACTGATGAATGCAAAGGTAGAGAGACGGTAGATTAAGGGGGACCCTTATCAACCCTTCAAGTGTCCTATTTATAGATGGAAATTATTCCAAGGGTTCATCCATATATCGAGAGTACAGACCGAGCTCCTCTGTCTAATTGCTACGCGAGAAACTGTCTTGTAGTGCCATAGCCTCTGTACCATGGTCTTCCACTGTCTTGGGTTAGAGTTCTCTTGCTTTTGGGTACACTCGGGCACACTATTCTATCTTATTTCTCTCCCTCTTGTTCTGTTAAAGTTTTTATAGTTTATATATAAAAATATTCATTCCAACGTTGTTACTGTTCTTAGAATATTCTATTTTTCCTTGTTTCCTTTCCTCACAGGGCCATTTTCCCTGTTGGAGCCCCTGGTCTTATGGCATTCTGTTTTTTTCCAATATTGGTTGTAGCCTAGCAAGTAATAATAATAATAATAATAATAATAATAATAATAATAATAATAATAATAATAATTTTATGCAAGGCGCTGTCTTAGATAATAAGTAGATTAATCTATTTAATCACTTATGAATTTTTACTTTATCTTTATTGACTATTTAATTTTGATCATATTGATATAACTGGTATATTTATCAACGATTTATGTTTAATTTCCAATTTACTTTATTACTATAATATTAGTCATATTTACTGTCTATATAATTTTCCTTTCATTCAAGCATATTCATCAACCATTATATTTCTTGAATTCTTTTTATTTCATACTACATTTATCTAGTATTTGATTTCATGGTATACTATCATATTTACTGTCCAACACAATTTTGCTTTTATTCAAGCATATTTTTATACTATTTCATTCTATCCATGGATCTTTAATTGGCATATAAACAGAATATCAAATAGTCGCCTCTCAAAATAAAATCAAAATAGAATTTTATCCAAAATTTTTGGTTCTTTGAACAATAATATATATCTATTTTATAATCCCCAGTCATTTTAAAATCATATTGGTTATTTATTGTATTTTTCTTTTTCTTTTTGAATATCAAATCTCTACTTCCATTCTTCAGAAGCCAAGGTTAATCATTCATGTTAAGCATGATTACATGCACTAATTTGTTATCAATGCTATTTATTATGCGTTGATGTTAATTTTTTCATTAATTTTTAATAGCTTACCAGTGTACACGACCCGTCAAAATCACAGCAAAATATTTAGAAGGATAAGCACATACAGATTCAATCCATCCCACCCCCTCCCCCTTTCCACTCCTATCAGGGTATGACTATTCCTCTCCCCATTATCCGAGGGATGGGGAGAGATCGAGTACTCATACGTTTGACAATGCCACTCAACATTACAGGAAAGAAATATATATATATATATATATATATATATATATATATATATATATATATATATATAGATATATATATATATATATATATGTGTGTGTGTGTGTGTGTGTGTCTGTAGATCTTGTTGAATTATGAAATAATAACAATAATAATAATAATAATAATAATAATAATAATAATAATAATAATATTAATTATCATAATAAGAATAATAATAATAATAATAATAATCGTGATAATAATGAAAGCAATAATAACAATAATAATACTAATAAAAATAATAATAATAATAGTATTAATAATGAAAATAACAATAACAACAAAAACACTAATCATAATAATAATACTAATACCAATAATATAAAAATAATAATAATGAAAATAACAATAACAATAACAACCATAATCATAATATTATTGATAATAATAGCAGCAACAACAACAACAACGACAATAATGATAATACCAACAACAACACCACCACCAATAATAATAATAATAATAATAATAATAATAATAATAATAATAATAATAACAACAAAATCACCTATCCGCGGCATTTCGTAACATGTAATAAGACTGGGTGGAAAAAAAAGAAGAAGAATAGAGCTTTGGATGGACGATCGCGAATGGATTCCTTAAACTCTTCCTCCGGAACCAGTCCAGTCAGCTGATCGAATGTCGAAGCCGGACGCGCGGGTTTAAGCTCGAAGGGGAGAGGAGGAGGAGGAGGAGGAGGAGGAGGAGGGGGGGGGGGGGGCGACAATGTGTGGCAGAAAGCGTCAGGTTTCATACGAGTTCCATCACATTGGTTAAAAATAAGGGACGGTGACAGTTTCATAATAATAATAATAATAATAATAATAATAATAATAATAATATCGATAATAATAATAATAATAATAATAATAATGATAATAATAATAATAATAATAGTAATAATAATGATAATAATAATAATAATAATAATAACAATAATGATAATAATAATAATAACAACAACAGCCATAATGATAACAACAACAATAATAATAATAAAAATAATAATAATAATAATAATGACAATAATAATAATAATAATAACAATAATAACATACTAATACTAACAACAGCAATAATAATAATAATAATAATAATAATAATAATAACAACTACAAGTATTACAACCTTCATTATTATTATCATCATAAAATCACTTATAAAACATACGCTGGTAATGTGCAAGTTGCAACAACAGTGCAACGCCACCGAGACGTAACACACAAACGAACGTACCCTGGGGCTTTCCAGATTCCAATTCCCTGATTCCAGTTCCCTGATTCCAGTTCCCTGATCCCAACTCGCTTCCCCTCTAACTAACCGAGATGATCCAATCGTAAACTAAACATGGAAATGGGAGCCTCGTCATCATCATCATCATCATCATCATCTTCATTGACATTCTGGAATAATGAGACGTGTCTCCCCAGCTCATCTCAAGAGTTTCTAATTAATCTCCTGGTAATAAATCAATAGCAAGAGGTAAGACTTCATTGGGGGGGGGGGGGGTCCTTAATGCCTTCTCTTGTGGTTTTTATTTCAGATGCGGTTTTGAAGTAAGTCTTGTATTTATTTTTTTCTCAGGCTGTTGATGGGGTTTTTGGTTTTAGATTCTTATTTTTGACGAGGTTTTCAAGTCTTGGTTTTTTTTCTAAGATTCTGAACTGAACATTCGCACTAAAGTCAATATTTTTAAATGAGGCGCATTTGCACTGACTCGCATGGGATGTCCTTTTAGCTCGGAGAAGTTTCCTAATCGCTGATTGGTTGGACAAAATAATTCTAACCAATAAGCTAGTAGGACACCTTTTTTCCGAGCTAAAAGGGCACCCCTGCGAGTATGTGCAAATGCACCTCATTAAAAAAAATTGACTATAGTGTCCCATTCCTTATCATTTGCCACTGGATGCCCTGGATAAGGGTACTAATCTTAGAAGTGAAACTGACAGATATAAGAAAGGTAACATACTATTAATAATATTGTACAACAGAAGTTTCTACATGATAAATGGTCACGTTTCCACCGTACAGTATACACTCCTATCTGTGATTATCATGGTATATATACACAAGTGATTGATGGTTACGTTATATCTACGCAAAATGATAGTTATCATATTCTACATATCCACGCAATAAGGAAAACCAAACTATTATTTTACTATAATTTAGAGACTGATAATAATTATCAATGTTTAATCTACCTGATACAATAAACAACGTTGTGGTGGCCGATGTGGTAACGTCCCTGACTGGTGATCGCCAGACTGGGGTTCGAGTCCCGCTCAAACTCGTTAGTTTCTTTGGTCGCTGCAACCTCACCATCCTTTTGAGCTAGGGATGGGTGGTTTGGGGGAGACTATAGGTCTATCAGCTGAGTCTTCGTCCTAACTTGGTTGGAGAGGGGGCGTGGGCGCTAATCATATGTATATATGTTCAGTCTCTAGGGCATTGTCCTGCTTGATACGGCCATATCACTGTCCCTTGCCTATGCCATTCATGAGTGGCTTTTAAACCTTTATACCTATTATAATGTAGTACAACTTTCCAACGTCTCCCTAGCGTGCCGTGAAGAGTACCGAAATTAATGAAGCCAACTGTACTACCAGTGTATTCCTATTCCCTAGAAGTGTTAATGATTTGGAACAACAATGAACCGTTTATGAAATGACAAATATTCTCGTTGGTTAAAGAGCTTCTTTCTATGAGGAGTTACGCAAAACTCTTTAAAATCCCTTACGTAAAAACGGGTATCAAACAATAACCTGTATTATTCCCACAACTCCTTCGGTGAAAGTCTAAATATATCCAATAGAACAGGACCTATAGTTCCATAACCTACATTACTACTGCGTGTAGAAAGGGATGAATAGGTTACTATGTAGGCAATTCTTCTTCACTCAAGGGGTTAACTACTGCACTGTAATTGTTCAGTGGCCACTTTCCTCTTGTTAAGGGTAGAAGAGACTCTTTAGCTATGTTCAACAGCTCTTCTAGTAGAAGGACACTTCAAAATTAAACCATTGTTCTCTAGTCTTGGGTAGTGCCATAGCCTCTGTACCATGGTCTTCCCCTGTTTTGGGTTAGAGTTCTCTTGCTTGAGGGTACACTCGGGCACACTATTCTATTTAATTTCTCTTCCTCTTGTTTTGTTAAAGTATTTATAATTTATGTAGGAGATATTTATTTTAATTTTGTTACTCTTCTTAAAAATTTTTCCTTGTTTCCTTTCCTCACTGGACTATTTTCCCTGTTGGGGCCCCTGGGCTTATAGCACCCTGCTTTTCTATCTATGGTTGTAGCTTAGCAAGCAATAATAATAATAATAATAATAATATTCATGGACATGAGTCGTATTAAGACAATGAAACAATATCCAACAGATTTTGTAGACTTGACAACAAATCCCTCAGAAGGATATTGGGATTTTAAATGACAGGACAGGATAAGAAATGAAACTATAAGAGAGATTACTCGAGTGACATATGTGGATGAGATTATGGTGAGGGGTAGATGGAGATGGTTTAGCAGGCTCTTCGCACTCCCCGAAAGAGATTAGTACACCAAACATTTAACTGGGCTCCACAAGGTAATAGAAAAGTTGGAAGACCCAGGCCTACATTGCTGAGATCTACGAAGCGTGAAGTGGGAGATGATTAATGAAGAAGTATTGATTTAAAAGCTCGAATAGAGACGACAGGCGAAATCTAACCGATGCCCTTTGCGTCAATAGGCGTAAGAGGAGATGAGGAAATGCTTAGGCATTTCTAAAATCTTTATACAACATAATTACTGCTGTTCTCATTCATTCTATTTCAGGAGTGTTGTGTGTGTACCATCAAAGGGTACATTTATATATAAAGAACCAAGAATAAAGGTCAGGACAGATCTGACCTTTATATAGGCTTTAATTTTCAACTTAAACCTGTAGCTTTGCGTAGAAGAATAAATCAAAACAAATATTTATTTGTTGGTGCTATATTAACGAGAAGATACCAAATCCTATATTCTACGCATTCTCAATAGTGTAAAAAATATATGTATTCATTTACGCAGAAATAGCGAATTACGCAATGAAATTTTTTACCAATTCATTCCGATAAAGAATTTCTATTTTTTTTTTGCCCAACTCCCAAAAATGAAAGAAAAAAAGTCATAAAACAAAATATTTCTGTAAGGCCCCGACAAATAACTCATAAAATATAAGAGACGAAAGACAACTAATTATAATAAACAACTCAAAAACAAATCCAACGAAAAAAAAAAAAAAATTCCAATGAAACTACATCGATATGAAATAACAGACCTTTAAATTTCCGACACTGAAAAAAAAAAAGAAAAAAAAAATCCTTTTCCACTCCAGTATCATCACTGAATAATGAAAACTATAAACATTCATCAACAAAGGATTGAGTTTGATGAATGCAATGGAGCAGCCGGTTGAGCAATATACACTGCGTGTGTGTGTGTGAGAGAGAGAGAGAGAGAGAGAGAGAGAGAGAGAGAGAGAGAGAGAGAGAGAGAGAGGTGTTCACTTATACGAGTTTATCACTTGTTCCTTTAACAGTAAATTGCCAACGTGTTTTCAGAGAGAGAGAGAGAGAGAGAGAGAGAGAGAGAGAGAAGAGAGAGAGAGAGAGAGGGGTCCACACATAAGAGTGTATCTTTTGTGTCCTTTTAACCATCAACTACCAGTATGTTTAGAGAGAGAGAGAGAGAGAGAGAGAGAGAGAGAGAGAGAGAGTTGTTTAATACTCTATAGAAGCATATTATTGTTATAAAACCAACATTCCAACCATTAATGATTGCACCAATTGTTTATGTCATGAAGCATTTTCTGTTTAATAGGACTCATTGACATTGATGGCATAATGAAATATCTTATCTCTGTGACAAATTCGTGACAGTAATAATTAAAATCATGTTGTCCTATATCACAATAAATTGTCAATTATAAAAACATCCTTTAATAAAAATGACATGTATTTTACAGTTTAAGATTACATGTTATGCACACAAAAACGTGTACGTATATATATACATATATATATGTATGTTTGTATGTATGTATGTATGGATGTATGTATGTACGTGTATGTGTGTATTCTTTGTCTTTATGCATGTGCACATAAACATATTAGCATAAACACACTATATAAATATACATAAATACAAACATATATACAGTACATATAAATATATGCACACTTGAGAGAGAGAGAGAGAGAGAGAGAGAGAGAGAGAGAGAGAGAGAGAGAGAGAGAGAGAGAAATTAACAATCAACAATCAAATATAAACTTACCTTTATGAAATATATTTATAATATTAATCGCAGACCGAATTTAGATCCATTACAGACCTTGATATAACATCAGGAACTCCACAAAACATAACTAGAACAACATTGCAGCCTTTGTGCAATGGCTTCGAGGCCAGAAATTCGCATCACAATATTTTCACTTTGAAACCACAAATTCACAGAGATCGAATCTTTCACTGGGTGTTTTAAATTTAATATCAACACACTAGTGTTTCACTAAGATCTTGTTTGAAGATGTATATATGTTGTGTTTACCTTTTTAATATAAAACAGGATAAATTGGTATTCTTGATTGCATTTTTTTACTATTAACTTAAATTGCTTTCCTTTCTAAATAACTTTGTTTGTGTATTCTCTATTTGTATTTATTTAGTACAATAATCAATATATTTTTTCCTATTTATTTGTAATTATTTAGTCTAATTATATCATCATGGAATATCCAGAATATATTTTTTTTCTATTACTATATATTTACTCTAATCTAATCATATCATCATGGAATATACACAATATATTTTTTCATATTTATTTGTAATTATTTAGTCTAATTATATCATCATGGAATATCAACAATATAACTTTTTTCTATTATTCTAAAAATATCTATTTTAATCATATCATCATGGAATATCGATAACATAACTTTTTTTCTATTTATTTGTAGTCGTTTAGTCTAATTATATCATCATGGAATATCAACATTATTTATTTTCTATTCACATTAGTCACATATTCCTTATTTGCATTTGTTTAATATAATTATAACACCATAGAATATCCACGACTTATTTCCCCACCTAAAATGAATATTCGCAAATCTATATATTCTTAAATTCATATACAAAATAACAACTTATCTAAATCCTATCCAATAAATTAACTAAGGCCAATTATGCATCATTCCTTCTGCTGGGTTTGATCCCCAGGCAAGATACGTGATTTAGGCCTGTTATATTCCACTGTGCCTCTGTTAATGTAAGCGGTGGGTTCTGTACATGGTGGTTATTCGAATATTGTGGGTAGCAACTAAGGCCGTGAAGGATATAGAATTAGCAAACCTTATCACAAGTAGCATTTTCTTGGTAAGGAAAAATTCTCATACATACACATAACACACACAATATATATATATATATATATATATACATATATATATTATATATATATATGTATGTATATATACACACACACATATATACATATATATATATATATATATATATATATATATATATATATATGTATATACACACACAACGACAACAAATGTAGCCTTTTCTAGTCCACTGCAAGATAAAGGCCTCAGCCATGTCCTTCTTCATTACTGAACGTATTTTCATCACACTCACACACCCAAACCCACACATACACACACACACATAAATATATATACATATATATATATATATATATATATATATATATATACACACACAGACATAGGCCTATATATATATATATATATATACATAAATATATATATATATATATATATATATATTATTATTTTTACCCTCTCGTCACTGGCGCACACCAACGCAAAGCACACAAAAGCAGGATGTACATAGTATGAATTTTACTAGAATTTGCTTTGTATGCATTTATGATCTTTCGCACATCTGCGACTCTTCGCACTTCAGCAACCACACTCGGATGACACTTTCGCCTGAAAATCAATTTCCATTCCAATCAAAGAGACTTTCTTTTATTCCACGAAAGCTGGAGGGAAGATACCATTCTTAAATGGATTTCAGAAATGAAGAAACAAAATTTGAAACTGAGAAAATGGTATTCTTTGACACTGTGCCTTATGTCCGTCTTCCACGCATCCGACACTCTTTGGAGTTATGAGAAAAATATGTGCGTCTGTTGTAGACTTAACATGTGAATAGAGAGAGAGAGAGAGAGAGAGAGAGAGAGAGAGAGAGCATGAACAATAATGGAAATTAATTGAAATAGTTTAGTCATTTTTGGGGGGATGTAAACATAATACACACAGTGGGGGGTTGCACACTTAAACACTTTCACAATATTGTAAAAACCACAAATACACATTCACATTCTTTTTGGGCCCCTTCAACACCACCGAAAAACAAGCAATATTTAGACATACAAGATATGAAAAACCTTGTTATATAACGTCTTGTTCCTTGGATTGCATTCATGATTTTGGATCATACTTCCTGGCGATGGGGCCGAGGATTACAATTCCGTGCCGAATCCTACCCTTAGGTCCTTTAATCCATATGCACACAAATATACACTCGAAAACCACGTAGGATATCACACCCTAGATAAGTCTTGTGCACAAAGCAAAGAAAATCCTATTCTAATGCACGCCCACTTAGTAGCCCTCTTCACCCAAATAAAAAAACAAAGGCTATTTTAAATCCCACAAATATCATACACTCGTGAACCACACAGGAAATCACACCCTAGATAAGTCTTGTGCACAAAGCAAAGTAAATCCTATTCTAATGCACGCCCACTTAGTAGCCCTCTACACTAAAAAAAAAAAGGCTATTTTAAATCCCAGCCAGCAAGGCTCTGGTCCCAGACGATGGTTCAATTAACAAAGTAACACTCTTGACTGATAATCAAGAAATACCCAACAAAGAGTAGCCATGTGGGTATGGCAGAATTCACTGGCAGCTAAACCGCGACTGAGGCGCTACATACGAAGGACATTAATCAACCGGGGTAATTATAAGCTTTTCACAGAACAAAACACCACAGGAGAGAGAGAGAGATGAGAGAGAGAGAGAGAGAGAGAAAGAGAGTAATCTTCAACTCTGAAACCAAGCCTTTGGTTTATGCTTTCTTCTGAGCAAAACACCACAGTAGAGAGAGAGGAGAGAGAGAGAGAGAGAGAGAGCAATCTTCAACTCTGAAACCAAGCCTTTGGTTTATGCTTTCTTCTGAGCAAAACACCACAGTAGAGAGAGAGAGAGAGAGAGAGAGAGAGAGAGAGAGAGCAATCTTCAACTCTGAAACCAAGCCTTTGGTTTATGCTTTCTTCGGAGCTAAAACACCCAAGTAGAGAGAGAGAGAGAGAGAGAGAGAGAGAGAGAGTAATCTTCAAGTCTAAAAACCCAGTCCAAGGTTCAAATTGCTATTGACACAGATAAATTCCCCCAATAAACAGAAACAGATCCAAGTACCTGGTGCGACAAGTGTGGCATTTCTTAACGTGGCACTTGCCTGCATCATTAGACACGTGACCACAAAGTTTCCTCAGGGAATATGACATTCCGAGTTCAGCTACGTTGCCATCAATTGCATCAATTGCTCGTCATCGCACTGAGCCTAGTAGGGCTTACAACTACTACGACTATTACAACTGATATCACATTCGTGGTAAGGAACACTCATTCACCAATTATTCCGTCACTTATCCCACCCACTAACTGACTGAATCATGAGTGACACCTCCTCGACTCTGAAAAACAATTCGACCCTCGTCAGCCTTTCTCGCTAAACCAAGATAAACACTCCCCACTCGAAGGTCGGACATATTCTCGTTATTGTTATCAAATCCACTGACATTTAGCAATCGTGGTGGTTGCCAAACAAATCTTAACTTTAAACAACCACTTCAGTGAATTACACACCCTCGATATGCACCACGGTCATCGACACCAATGCCATTCTACCACCACTATAACCACCAACACTAACACCACCACAATTCCTACCACCAACGCCAACCAACTCGGGGCAAACGAAGAAGTCAAGGCGTCCTAATTTGGAGTGCCAGCCGGTCGCCACTTTCTGCCTAGCTACTTGCCAAACTCTAGTGCCAAAATACCACACTCTCGATCTTGCTTTATGTCATTCGAACTATCGGGCATCACACGGTTGGGGGTTATTTCCTCGGTCAGGGCACTCGACAAACAGGGCACTGGCGAACAGAAAGACTTCCGGAGTGATCGACACATACAGTACCCACGACCTTCGGAGAGTGCGGAATTTCATCTCACTTTAAGCGGACTGTCCGTCGCGAAATGCGGGTTTCTGTGAATGCGGATAAGGAGCAAAATCTTGTGAATCTCAAGGGGTGAATAGCCTTTATGGAGGGTATTAGCGAAGGGAGAAATTAATATCAATTGGGGTTGACAACGTAAAGAAACTCTCGAGGAGATAAGGTGAGGGATGCTATATGCAGGGAGATAAACACTAGAAGGTTTTAATATGTCAAAATATAAAGAAAAAATTTAATTACAGGAAGCATGGCAATTATGAAATTATACATTTACATAAACAAAGACGAGAGAGAGAGAGAGAGAGAGAGGAGAGAGAGAGAGAGAGAGAGAGCTATAATTCTTTATGTTGTCTTTTCTTAATTAGTTTAATTATGTTAAAATAAAGAATTTTACTAATAATAATATATATGGCAAGTATAAATCACACAATTACACAAATAAAAAGAGAGAGAGAGAGAGAGAGAGAGAGAGAGAGAGAGAGAGAGATAGAGAGAGAAATTACAAATATTTAAGTTGATGTATGCAACCAGCGCCTGTATTTCAAATAACAGAAAAAATGACAAATATTTGAGGGTAAATAATTAATTCAAATGAAAATTTCAAGAAAAATATTAAAGATCTTACTTATCTTGGCCTAAACACATCGTAAAATGACACCTGGGCCATCCAAGGTACAAAACACATAACATACCTGTCACTATGACAGGCAAATGATGAGTAAACAGTAAATAGAACACCTCTCTCTCTCTCTCTCTCTCTCTCTCTCTCTCTCTCTATTTCAAGGAATATTCAAAGGGACATAATATAGAACAAATGATTTATTAACACAATCTCTCTCTCTCTCTCTCTCTCTCTCTCTCTCTCAAGGAATATTCAAATGGATATGACATAGAATAAATGATTTATTAACGACAACTCTCTCTCTCTCTCTCTCTCTCTCTCTCTCTCTCTATTTTAAGGAATATTCAAAGGGATATGACATAGAATAAATGATTTATTAACACAATCTCTCTCTCTCTCTCTCTCTCTCTCTTCTCTCTCTCTCTCTGAAATAACAACAACAACAAAAACAAAAACAATAATAATAAACCATACTAATAATAATAACAACAACACCCAACAAAAACAACAACAAAGATAATAATAACCATACTAATAATAATAACAACAACAACAATATTATCATTATTATTATTAATAATAATAATACATAAATAGATGATAAAAAATGAAAATAAAAAATCTTAAATAAAAAAAGTTGCAAAAATATTCGGTTTTTATTTTATCATCTGTTTAAAACCAATAAAAAAAAGTTGCAAAATATATCGGCTTCTTTTATTATCTGCTTAAGAGACGAAGAAAAAAAAGTTGCATAATATATCAGCTTTTATTATGTGCTTAAGAAACGAACAATTTAGTAAACACAAGCAGATGACTCATGCATGATGCAAACAATCATATGCAGATGGCAGGTGTTCGTAAAAGAGGAAAATAGACACTCTTCGACTTATTATAAAGACTTGGCAAAGAGGACACAGAGCGGGAATACCATTTGTATGTAGAAGCACGTGTTTCACCTCAAGCATAAATATGAGATAGAATATCCTCTGCACAGAATAAGAAATTACCTTTTGAAGTATATATCCTTCAAGTAGGCATTATTTCATATCCATACTTCTTTGAATGTATAGGGTTTTACTTGCGTTAGAATATGTTTATATTATATATAAATATATACTATATAATATTACACCATATATATATATATATATATACCATATATATAATATTATATATATACACACATATATTTACATATATATATATATATATATATTACGAATAATTCATTTATTTTAGGGAAGGAAATATTATAAGATTTTTGTAATGTATACACACACACACGCTCACACACACACACACACACATATATATATATATATATATATTATACATACACAAAAAATCGACATTAAACACGAAATGCAAGTACACGACACTAATTCAAAACTGACGCAAGTACTATAGAAAAACATCAACCTGAAGATAAGCTAAATTAAATTAATAATTGAGAACACATGGTGATAAGACACACGTCTCGTAAAAACTGTTACTTGTAACTAAGTCTTCGAAGAAACTCCCCTAAGGACGTCACACGAAGACATCATGGCACTGACTGGATAAAATTAGCCCAGAGGACAAAGGCAGCAAATGAATTTTCAACATGATATTTGTTAAATTCGCCGTAAGAGCAAATAAAGGATTTCACTGTTACTTTGGGTGTTTTAAATGTTTGTTTCACAGTCTTCATGAAAATTACAGACTATTAATCAAGATTAAGGGAAATGTTTTGTTGATCTTCGAATGATAGATAAAATCACGGGAATAGTAAATCGATACATAAATTTATATATATATATATATATATATATACATATATATATATATATATATATATACATATACATGAATCTCTCTCTCTCTCTCTCTCTCTCTCTCTCTCTCTCTCTCTTAATATATATAAAAATATATATAATCATATATATATATATATACATATATATATATATATATATATATTATATATATATATATATATATATATAAAATACAGTATATACGTTATCTACGGACTTCATACCCCAGTACACAAGTTACATCGATAAAAGTAATCTACTTTCACTTCATCAACCTTTTCTTCTTCAAGACGTTGGCTTCAGAAGTTACAGCTGATATTCAGTTATTTTGGGATTCACTCAGAAAAAAAAAAAAAAACTGTTTATAATCGTCTAATACTAAATTCTCTGTCCCATCTTATGGACACGCTGTGCATGAATAGCATCTTGCAACAAGCATGCGCGCGTGCACATTCGCTTTAATGCGGCGGATGTCTTGATTCCTTCATTCTTTGCTTCTTTGCTTGATTCCTTCACTTTTTGCTTCTTTACTAAATTCCTTCCCTCTTTCCTTCGTTACTTGATTCCTTGATTCTTTACTTCTTTATTTGATTCCTTCATTTTTTTGCTTCTTTACTAAATTCCTTCGCTCTTTCCTTCGTTACTTGATTCCTTGATTCTTTGCTTCTTTGCTTGATTTCTTAATTTTCTGCTTCCTTCCTAAAATTCCTTCCCTCTTTCCTTCGTTACTTGATTCCTTGATTCTTTGCTTCTTTATTTGATTCCTGTATTATTTGCTTCCTTACTTGATTCCTCTAATCTTCGCTTCTTTATTTGATTCCTTCAATCTTTGGTTCTTTATTTGATTCCTTCACTATTTGTTTCTTTACTTGATTCCTTCAATCTTGACTTATCTATTTGATTCCTACATTCTTCGCTTCTAAAATGCCTGAAGACAATTTGCGGGGAAAAACTGAGAACCTCAAGTCAGAAAATTTTTTTATGATCCTGAATAAAGTCGTTTACAGAAATGCAAATCTAATAATAAGAGTGCGAAGAAATCCCTTAAGTTTGCCAACAAATCCCATCTTTTATTGCCATCGTGAAGAAAATCCCAAATCAATCTTATAATCCACTTCCAGCTGAAAGTTTAGCATAAAATATCTGCAGATTAAAAATGCAAGCAACAGAAATCGCCATTTAAGCTGTGAGTATTTCCCCGTAATAATTAAAAAAACTAAAATAACGCTGGAGAGAACAATAATTATAATGCAAAATAACGCGAGAATGAGAAGACGTCTTGAGGAAAATTTAAGCATAAATAATGCCATCCAATTCAAGAAATCATTGTTTTCCGAAAAAAAAAAAAAAAAAAAAAAAAAAAAAAAAACCGAACAGAGAACAAGATTTAACAATGCAAACTAACGCAAGAATGAGAAGACGTCTTGAAGAAAATTTAAACATAAATAATGCCATTTAATCCAAGCTACCATTGTTTTCCCACAAAAAAAAAAAATCCAAAAAGCAACGAAGGACGGAACATAGAACAAGAATTAACAATGCAAAATAACGCAAGAATGAGAAGACGTCTTTACGAAAATTTAAACATAAATAATGCCATCTAATTCAAGCTACCATTGTTTTCCCACAAAAAAAAATAAATGAAAAAAAACAACACCGGACAGAACACAGAACAAGAATTAACAATGCAAAATAACGCAAGAATGAGAAGACGTCTTTACGAAAATTTAAACATAAATAATGCCATCTAATTCAAGCTAGGCCTACCATTGTTTTCCCACAAAAAAAAAATAAAAAAAAAACACCGGACAGAACACAGAAAAAGAATTAACAATGCAAAATAACGCTAGAATGAAAAAGACGTCTTGACGAAAATTCAAACATAAATAATGCCATCTAATTCAAGCTACAATTGATTTCCCACAAAAAAAAAAAAGAACCAAAACAACGCCGGACAAAACACAGAACAAGAATTAACAATGCAAAATAACGCGAGAATGAGAAGACGTCTTTAGGAAAATTTAAACATATATAATGCCATATAATTCAAGCTACCATTGATTTCCCACAAAAAAAAAAAACAAAAAAACAACGCCGGACAGAACACAGAACAAGAATTAACAATGCAAAATAACGCGAGAATGAGGAGACCTCCTTTTACCATTGCAAGAGCACTTCCTTCCTCCTAAAGCGATGCTCTTTGTCCTAGGGGTCCCCATCCTCCTCCTCCTCCCGAGCCCCGAGCTCCTCTCCATTAGCGTGTTATATTTTTGGAGGCCATTTTCCAGCACGTAATTATCTCACTAACTCGCATACTAAGATACACGAATGTCCAACTCTCGCTGGCTAAAAGGGTACTTAGATACAGATATGGCTCGTATA
Organism: Palaemon carinicauda; assembly: GCF_036898095.1. Taxonomy (NCBI): domain Eukaryota; kingdom Metazoa; phylum Arthropoda; class Malacostraca; order Decapoda; family Palaemonidae; genus Palaemon; species Palaemon carinicauda. The sequence continues at coordinate 65,457,433 of NC_090761.1, read as the reverse complement.
TTAGACAAATCTTATTTCCATCTAAAACAGTATCAAAGCCTTAAATGCTTCAGTATTCTTGTATTTTGAGGACAATTAAATATTTAAGCATATATATATATATATATATACTGTATATATATGTATATATATATATATATATATATGTATACATATATACATATATATATATACATATATATATATATATATACATACATATATATAAATATGTATATATATACATATACATATTTATATATATATACATATATATATGTATATATATAAATATAAATATATATATATATATATATATAAATATAAATATATATATATATATATATATATATAAATATATATATATATATATAAATATATATATGTGTATATATATATATATATATATATTTCCAAACTACATTTATAGCATTGCCAATTTACGAATATACTTTCATTCAAAGCACAATGAATTTTAGTGATATTAAAAGATGACGTAAAACGAATAGCAGTATGCAGCATTTCCTACACCTATGCACAATGCAAAACAATATTACAATATTGACAAGTGTAAATAAATTCTCTACCGAAGTAAAATTCGCCACCAAACATATCCTTGAGAACTAAGAGTAAATATGAACGGCTATTACAAGGTTTTCCATCTGATATCAAAAGAAATTAACACTTTTATCTAAATTAATATTTTTCCCAATTAGAACTATAGTAAATATGAACAGCAATTACAACCCCATAAATAATTAATATCTATCAATGCTGTGTCTAATGTGTTTTTAAGCATACCTGTGCATCTTGCAGGTTTTCCATCTGACATCAAAAGAGATTAACTCTTTTATATAAACAAATATTTTCCCAATTATCAAAAGCCCTTTCATATATAAAACACTGGAAACTTCAAAAATGACCATCGAGAGCAATTGAAGTAAGTCCTATCTCATCTTGAATTGGCAATTAAACCGTTGATAAAATGCTTCAAGTGAAATCTTTTTCTCTTAACTATCTCTTAGCCTTAAAAAAAAAATTCTTCTAGCTTTTTTTTTTTTTTTTTTTTTGCAGACCCTTATGTGAAGTTGGTAACTCCATTCAAAAGGTGATTACATTAATTTTGATATATTCATCTTATGCTCCAATCAGTCCAATTAAAATGAAACCTAGAAATTCAAATACAAAATTCTTTCATTATGAAAAATTACATTTATAACTCAGTAGGCTTTCGCTGGAATTATAATGAAAAATATGTATCTTAAAAAGTCTGCAAAAATCAAAACACGTCTTTTATTAAATTCTTTCAGATATAAATATTAAAAACCAGTAAAAAGCCCACAATTATAGTTTTCCTATATAACCTAACATAAAAAAAAAACAGTCACACCATATACAATTACCAGATGACAATATTAGGTCGAGGACACCACCCGTAGTAATTACAGTTATTTCTATCTGCAATTCTCTGTTTGTATTATTATTATAATTATTACCTACTAAGCTACAACCCTAGTTGGTAACGCAGAATGTTATAAGCCCGGGGGCTCCAACAGAGAAAATATCCCAGTGAGGAAAGGAAATAAGAAAACTACAAGAAGAGTAATTAACAAATCAAAATAAAATGTTTTTAAGAAGAGTAACAGCATTAGAATAGATATTTCATATATAAACTATAAAAACTAAAAAACAAGAGGAAGAGAAATACGACAGAATAGTTTGCTCAAGTGTACCCTCAAGCAAGAGAACTCTACCCCAAGACAGATGAAGGCCATGGCACAAAGAATATAGCACTGTTCAAGATCAGAGAACAATAGTTTGATTTTGGAGTGCCATCCTCAAAGGACACTCTCATTTCTCATATCCTTATCCTAGGAAACACTACGAGGCATGGAAGTTTAAAGGTTTCCCAATGGGAAAATAAGTCATTAAATGTACTTGGCACAATTTTAAAAGACTTCAAAGACTTTCACTGAGAACTAGATCAAAAGGCGCTTCCCAAAGAAACACTTCTCTTTGATAAAGATTGTACTAATATTTCCTCTAAGGAGACCTCAAGTGGAAAATGAGAGAGAGAGAGAGAGAGAGAGAGAGAGAGAGAGAGAAGGATACTTATAGCATCATACAATGATTTACATTCATATAAACTTTGAATACTAAATCTTGCCTCTCATTAATTGCCAACGCTCTTATTAATCTCATATCATTGTTTCATCAGTATAAGAGAGAGAGAGAGAGAGAGAGAGAGAGAGAGAAAGAGAGAGAGAGAGAGAGAGAGAGAGAGAGAGAGAGAGAGATGGATACTTATAGCATCATATAATGATTTATATTCATACAAACTATGAATACAAAATCCTGCCTCTTAACAATTGCCTATACTCTTATTAATCTTATATCATTCTTTCATCAGTATGAGAGAGAGAGAGAGAGAGAGAGAGAGAGAGAGAGAGAAGAGTAGGATACTATAGCATCCAATAAGGATTTACATTATTATAGACTTTGAATACAAAACTCTGCCTCTCCTCATTGCATATACTCTTATTAATCTTATATCATTCGTCAGTATAAGAGAGAGAGAGAGAGAGAGAGAGAGAGAGAGAGAGAGAGAAATTGTTCCCTTTCACTGCACGTACTATATAATATCGTTCAAGTGGAACCATTACAGAAAAATACCCTCTTAAATTTCAAAGAGGAACCAACACAAAACTCTCCCTAATTGGAAAAGAAGACGATGTTTTCTTTGTCCGAAAAAAAGAGAGAGAGAAAAAACAACTCTTTGGGAACGGGTAAGTTCCTTCGCGAAAGGAGTACCTTATATCTTTTCCATTTTTCTTCACATAATTTTTTTTCATTTCTATTATATACATAAATTTTTTTCATATCGTTTATTTATTTCCTTATTTCCTTTCCCCCACTGGGATATTTTTTCCCGATGGAACTCTTGGGCTTATAACATCTTGGTTTTCTAACTAAGGTTGTAGCTTGGCTAATAATAATAATAATAATAATAATAATAATAATAATAATGAGAATAATAATAATATTAATAATAATAACGATATTAATAATAATAATAATAATAATAATAATAATAATAATAATAATAATAATAACAACAACAGTAACAATAATAATAATAATAATAATAATAATAATAATAATAATAATAATAATAATACCAAGGACCAGCAGTATATTCTACCATCAGCAGCTTGAATACCAACACGAGACTAG
>NC_090761.1:65398259-65445759 GCF_036898095.1 Palaemon carinicauda | reverse complement strand
TTTTCGGCTACTTCTTAACGGAACTACTGTATATTACTATCGCTATTAAAGGTTAATTTCAATAACAATTTATTTCTCTGTTTGTTAACAGCTATTTGCAATATAGAAATTCCCCTTAAGATTTATCAAAATCTTATTATATAAGAAAAATCGTTACTTAGTTTAACAGAGAATATTTTTCCAATTAAATTACTAATAAACCAAGTTTGAAGTATCTGTGACAAAGATGTCCAAACTTATGGGTGATTACGTCAATTGGACATTTTGCTTGACCTTCACCTTGACCTTTGACCCTGAGCTTCCAAAATTTAACAGGTTTCATTACTCTGCGATTTAGATTGTGGCCAGGAAGCTGTTCACAAACACACACACACACACACACACACACACACACACACACAGGGGGTAAAACCTAACCTCGTTCCAACTTCGTTGGCGGAGGTAAACAGAAAGTTTGCTTTATATAAAATCATTGAGTAGTAGCTTTTTTGTTAACTAAATTCATCACAGTTTTACTGCAGTTTTATTTAGCACAAAATTGGCCACTGGCTTTGCCGGAAATTATTTATTGGTATCGAATGCTGTAAATGGCTGAATAATACATGCTGTATTTAAGACAAAATTCAAACTAGACTTTTCACATTTGAACGGGATGTACCGTATTTCTCTTATATAATTGGTATAAAAAATATTGTAAGTTTCTGTTGTTACTTTTATATATATATATATATATATATATATATAGCCAAAAGTGTATAATAACAAGTCAAGTAATTTTGTTTTGGTAAACCATGTTATTTATTATCATCATTATATTAGCATCATCATTATTATTATTATTATCATCATCATCATCATCATCATCATTATCATCATCATCATTATTATTATTATCATTATTATCATCATCATCATCATCATCATCATCATCATCATCATCATTATTATTATCATCATTAACATTCAATATTGATACCACATATTGATTCATGCGTTATAAATTCCATAAATATTCAAAACAATAATAAACATTTCAAAACGAAACTCCCTCTAATAATACACCAATTCTACATTTCGCTTTCATTCAAGTCAGCCAAAACGAACACGAATAACCCTCCGAACGTTGTGTGACCTTGACATTTAGCATCCAACGTTTCAATCAGGATTCACAGAAATTGTCATAAAAAAAAATGGTAAGGATGAAAGCGGCCCGCTAAGCCCATTCACTAGTTCCTGAATTGTGAGTAAAATGACAACTTTAATAACCTTTATTTACGCAAAACAAATTTACAGTTTGCGATGTGGTTTTCGTATGTTGGTGAAATTGGTGTGTAGGTTTTGTTATTTTAGAGCTGTGGGTTATTTTTTATTTTTTTTGGAGATAGTTTTTAGTGGATTTAGTATTTATTTTAATATTTTTAGTGGATTTAGTATGTGTTTTTAGAAAATTTTAATTGATTTAGTATATCTTTTTAGAAAAAATTTAATTGATTTAGTATGTCTTTTAACATTTTTTCAATTGTTTTAACATTTGTTTTAAATGTTTAGCATTTATATTTATTCTAAAATTTTAATGGATTTAATATTTATTATAACATTTCTAATGGATTTAGTATGTATTTTTTCATTTTTTTTAAAGAATTTAACATTTGTTAATATAATTAGCATTTATTTTAACATTGTTAATAAATTTAGCATATATTTTAACATTTTGTAATGACCTTGGCATTTATTGTGACAAATGTTTTTTAATAAATTTAGCAATTATTTTAAAAATGTTTAAGGGTTCGTGAAAGCGTTTTGAAAATGTTCATTCTGTGAACGATACACAACCTTCGAGATGGAATATTTCGTATATTCCCTTTTGCAAAAGTAAAAATAGACCCTTGAAGTCAGCGCTCAAGGGAAAATATTTTTTTTTCTCATATGAAAAAGTAAAGTGAAAAGTTCTTCAAAAAGCACGAATGGAGACCAAGACTCAAAAATATATTTTTTTTTATTCTGCTTTTGATACTCGCTGATATTAATTTTTTTTTTCTTCCGCCAACAAAGTTGGAAGGAGGTCATGTTTTACCCCCCCTGTTTGTGTGTTTCTTTGTTTGTTGTGTGTGTGTGTATGATTGTGAACAGCTTCCTGGCCACAATTTTAATCGTAGAGTAATGAAACTTGCATTGATTAACTGTTATATTAAAAGCTGGAATTATTAAATTTTGGAAGGTTGAGGTCAAAGGCCAAGGTCACGGTCAAGCAAAATATCCAATTCACGTAATCATCCATAAGTTTGGACATCGTTGTCACAGTCTTGAAATTTTGTTCGGATTTGAGTGTATGAAAATCCACGCCACTTAATACATGTTAAGGTTAAAGGTCAAGGTCAAGGTCGATAAATAAGCTGCCGCGGTAGAGGTCTGCGCTCTACTGAGTGCCCCTCTACTTTTTCAGAATATATTTGCTGTGAGATAATGCATGCTGTTTTAAGAATCAATTTTCTCACAGCGCTCAGTAAAATGTATTTTCTGAATGAATTTCAAGGGAAGTTTTGAAATTCTATTTCCAAATACAATAATTAAAGAATAGATGTGAAACGCACACTAGGTAAATTGCAGTAATACAAATGTTGCACACGAAGACTGTACGTTGTTGTTGTTGTTGTTATTGTTGTTGTTGTTGTTGTTGTTGTTGTTGTTGTATTTACGAAGAATACCAATAATTTTGTTCTTGTTCATTACGCAATTGCGTATCTGTTATTATTATTATTATTATTATTATTATTATTATTATTATTATTATTATTATTATTGTTGTTGTTGTTGTTGTTATTTTATTAATAATAATAATAATAATAATAATAATAATAATAATAATAATGATAATAATAATAATAATAATAATAATAATGATAATAATAATAATAATAATAATAATAATAATAATAATATTTGCATGCTGCATTGCTGCACACAATATGTGGGCACCAACAATTTTGCAAGTGCGCTGCAAAACGCACTTGCCGTGCCAGACATGTTTGCGGCCGCCGGCCCAAGTGTCAAGAAAGACATTGATTTTTGGCTTCAGGTAGACCACATCTCTGGCTGTTCCGCCACACGGGAAAAAATTGCTACGTCCAAGACATTGGGAGTACGATCGGAGTCAGGTCTTATAGCACCAGACCGAGAAGGGATTTGTCCTTGATCGTATAGTATCTTCTTTTTTAGATAGAGATTTGGGAAGGATTAGATAGAAAGAAGTGAGGAAGAAATGGTAGGATTCGGGAAGGTATAGGCTGAAGTAAGAGGAATAGGGAAATAATAATCGAGATCGTACGTATTGGTAAGACACTGGAAAATATAAATCATAGGGTCCATTAAAGAAAGTCAGATTATTATTATTATTATTATTATTATTATTACTTGCTAAGCTATAACCCGTGTTGGAAAAGCAGGATGATATAACCCTAGGGGCTCCAACAGGGAAAATATTTCGGTGAGGGAAAGGAACAAGGAATAATAAGATATTTTAAGAATGACGTTTAAATATATTAAAGGTAATAGTCACCATAGTTGGAAAGTTACTTCATACCATTTATTGTTATGTTACTTTCGTTAAATAGGAAACTATTAACTATTCACTATTTAAATCTCATGTAAGTGTGGTTTCACAGTGATAATATTTCCCTTCATACTTTAATTGTAATCGAAAACTGAATTGGAATCGTTTTGATCAAAACCCCTTGTAAATTTAGTCTCAACATGATAATTTTTTCCCTTGATACTTGAATTGGAAGAGCGAATATCTTCTCAGATTAAAAGTTGTGAATTTCTCTTTTAATAAAGTCACGCGAACATGACATTGAGTAGCAAATGACAAAGTAGATTGGAACAGCCAATGGGGAAACTCATCATCCATCTCTGAAAGCAATCAGAGGGGAAAAGGACTGACCTTGAAGGAGCGTAACCAAATACTTTACTTGATGAGGAGTTGGCAAGCGCTAACCTTGAAGAAGTCGGTATTGTAGCCTCTAAAAAAAGTAAAAGTAAGTAGTGAACTAGACGGCAAAGTCTTGGCAAGGAAGATGAGGCAGAAAGCAGTAATATTTCAAGGAAGGGAAGACAAGTGAAGAATCTAGTGCTTGTATATAAAGCGGAAGAAGTTTTAGTTGACTTTGAAATAAGGAAAAAGATTTCTAGGAAGAAGTAGCAAGTGCTGACTTCGGAGATGAAGTAAACGCCCACTAAGAAGAAGAAGAAGAAGAAGAAGAAGAAGAAGAAGAAGAAGAAGAAGAGTTCCTACCAAGAAGTAAAAGTAAGTAATGAACTAGAAGACAGTCTTGGCAAGGAAGATCAGACAGCAAGCAGTGACTTAGGAGATGGAGTAAACGCCGACCAAGAAGAAGAAGACGACGACGACGAGGAAGAAGAAGAAGAAGAAGAAGAAGAAGAAGAAGAAGAAGAAGAAGAAGAAGAAGATGACGACGACGAGGAAGAAGAAGAAGAAGAAGTGGAAGAAATAACCCAATTACAAACAAACAGCTTTACCCCAAGAGAGAAAACAAGTTTTGCCCCAGACATCAAGGGCTGCCCCTGAAAAAGCAAGAAGCAACTGCAGATGGGTATTTGGGTATTTGCGGGGCCACTTATGCCCCTAACTGCACCCACTTTTTAGCTTTTTACTTTATTTACTTTACCCCCAATCCAGATCCCTCTATTCCTTCCTGCTGTGAAACCTATTCACTTTTACTTCATGGTGCCATAATAGGGTTTGCCAAAGCGCTTTGCCGTGAGATGTAATTTACAAATCCTTTTCCGTAAATTTATCAAATAAACGTATAACTAATAAACACTCGCATATGTGCACTGTATATTGCATGTGAATATTTTTTATCATGCGTAGATTTAAATAAAACAATTTTTTTTAATATGTTTATTTTGAGGATAATTGCACGCTTATTGGAATAATTGTCATTATGGAAGTAACGCAAAACAATAATAAATATCTACATATATAATATATACAAAATATTTCATGGAGAATTTTGTAATTATTGTTATTTTCAGAACGAGTGTTCATTAAAGGGAAAGCGGCGGATGTCCTTAATAAATGATTATTAAACATTATTCTGCAATTTGAATGAATAATACACGCTTTGTATTTGCAGTATATATTTATACGTATTATATACTGTAGGTTATCATTATTGGCATTATTAACATTTTGGTAATATTTTATGTAGATTATTATTTTTTCAGTTAAATAACTATAATTGTTCAGTGGCTACTTTCCTCTTGGCAAGGGTAGGAGAGACTCTTTAGCTACGATAAGCAGCTCATCTAGGAGGACACTCCAATCTCTAACCATTATTCTCTAGTCATGGGTAGTGCCATAGCCTCTGTACCGTGGTCTTCCGCTGTCTCAGGTTAAAGTTCTTTTGCTTGACGATAAACTAGGGCGTGTTGTTCTATATTTCCTTATTTTCTTTCCTCGCTTGTTTATTTTCCCTGCTAGAGAGCCCTTGGGATTATAGCATCTTGTTTTCCAACTAGTGTTGTAACTAAGCTAAATAATAATAATAATAATAATGATAATAATAATAATAATAATAATAATAATAATAATAATAATAATAATAATAATAATATAGAAATGATTGATGATGATGATATTATTCTAGCATCATAATATTAAACTTTCCCAAAAATACTTCATTTTGTAGCCGAGTAAGTGAACCTCAGTTGGCCCTTTTTACGTTCCACATTTTAACTTTCCTTTATTGAAACTCCGACTGTTCTAATTCCCTTTCACGCTAAAGGTGATTAAGTATATTGACACAAAAAAAAAAAAAAAAAAAAAAAAAAAAAAAAAAAAAAAAACTTTTATGCGAGTGGATATAGATATTCTATCGTTGTTATATATGAGAACTTTTCGTTTTGTTTTACCCAGGGTGAAATAGAATTAAACCTGCACTGTTAAAAGTTTGCATTAAAAAAACGCTAAATGTCTGGCAACAATTATTCCAGGATTTTTACTGTCTTAAAAATTTATATATTGACGTAAAGGAGTGATATTACGGTCACCACCCCGTAGAAGATTATAACAAAGTAAGGTAAAATTTCGGTCGCCTTTATTTTACTGAAATACGGTTGAGAACAGTATATTTTTACTGAGAATTCCCAATTAAAATTACGGTTTTTTTCTATGAGTGTCCCTCTTATGCTTAGTTTTTTATAATAGATGAGTTAGACACAATCTTTGTAACGTTAAGTGAAGTAGACCTTATATGTTGTTTTGATTAGGGTTAATTAGACCTTGTTCTTGTTGGCGTTAGGCGAATTAGATCGTGCATTGTTATCAACCAGATCTTTAGACATGTTAAGTTTTAGTCGTCAGGTAAATTAGACATTAGACCGTACTTTCTTTGACGTTGTGTAAGTCGGTCCTTTAGTTACCTTATGTGAATTAGATTTTACATTTTTAATAATTAAAACTTACTTTCTTTAACAATACAATATAGATTTTTGGGCTGTTTTTAGTAGTCCAATTCTTGTATAATTACAGGTTAGCTATTCATTAACTGACTCCCAAGCTGAATTTAACTTCAGCCTTTACGTTTAAGAACGAATTTTCATAAATAATCGAGTAGTATTGCATATGCTAAATTATATTTAACGCTTGCATGGTTGACCTTTTATTTATTCGTATAAATGTTCACACTAGCAATTATATGTGTGCACTATTAAAAAGAGCCGTAATTTTAATCGGAAATTCCCCGTAAAAAATATACTGTTCTCAGCCGTATTTCAGTAAAATTCAGGTGACCGTAATTTTTACCCAACTATGATATTATCTCTTACGGGTCGGTGACTGTAGATATCACTCCTTAACGTTAACATATCCGTTTTTGAAACGGTAAATGCTTTGGAACATTTATTCTAGTATTTTTACCCTTTTTACGGCAAATTTCTAACAGTATGCACTTTGCAATCAAAATGAAGTAGTAGCAGATGGCGCTGTTATTATCCTGTATATTCAATTCTCGTAATATCTCAAGTATGAAGGATTTTTTACCATGTACGAAAGAATTATAACATCATTGTATGGTAATGAAGAACCACACCTAGTTGTCCTTGAAGGCGTCTTATAGTTTCCAGTTTGCTCTCTTATGGAAAACAATTCCCCTGAAGTTAATTACGGTACTTATTATATTCTATATTCCCTTCTTTTGTATGATTAAGAGTTTTTTTTTCCTTGGTATGCAACTTGCAACAGCTGTTTTTTTCTTTTTCTTTTTTATGGATCTTTCGTATAGGTGGAGTGAGAGATGAAAAGTAAATTGCCACAATCTATTGATAATTAGAAAGATGGCGAAAATTCTTGGAAAGAAAATGAACAATGCATTTTTTTGCATCTGTTTACTTTCTACTTGAATTTAGTCTGTACTTCTGTTTTCAAAATAATGAATGGCAATCCATTAGTTGTTTTTTTTATATTATTATTATTATTATTATTATTATTATTATTATGTTATTATTATTATTATTATTATTATTATTATTGTTGTTGTTATTGTTGCTGTTGTTATTATTATTATTATCATTATTATTATAATTATTATTATTATTATTATTATTATTATTGTTTTGACTGTTATGTTTATTGGTGTCGTTGTTGTTGTCGTTATTATTATTATTATTATTATTATTATTATTATTATTATTATTAAAATTAATTCTTGATAAACGCCTCGACGTCCAGTGAACTATCAACATTTCGGTTCCTGAAAATTTCTGGACATCGAATCCTTACTTTCGAGTTTGGAAATAAACAAAGAAATTTAAAGTCCTCGCTCTTAGTACTTTTACAAAGAAATCCAGCACCATCTGTATTTGTACTTTGAAATTTCTCTATTCTTACATGTTACGACATTCCAGCTCGCGAAGATAGGGAGCTATGTTATGTGTACGCTTTATCGAACACCAGATATTTTCGTTCCAATAGACTTCCGATAGATCGATTATGAATATTTTATTCAAATGGCCTTTTCTTTTTTTGTGGTGCGCAGCATTGTTTATTTTAGTATAAAATGGAAAAGAAATACAATGAGAGTAACTATGAAAGAATCAACACTATACTTCTGATTGATTGATTTAAGTTTCTCTCTCTCTCTCTCTCTCTCTCTCTCTCTCTCTCTCTCTCTCTGTATATATATATATATATATATATACATATATATTATAATATATATACATATATATTATATATATATACATATATATATATATATATATATATATATATATATATAATATATATATAAATATATATATTTATATTGCCTTAAAGTGTGGAAACAAAATTTATTTCTTTTTACTAAATGGTAAGGCCAGTTAAATTAAAATTTTTATCTGTTCATTTATTTATTTTGCCAAATCTTGACCCGAGACATTTTCTCAAATGTAATCATAAAAGTTCGAAATAAACAAACAAGCATAGCAAACAGAAAAGGGAAATAATCAAGGAAAAGACACAAGTAAATATAATATATTGTACAAGAATCACAAGAAAAACACTCAAGTAAATAGAATATGTTGTAAAAGAAAATACAAGAAATTTACTTAAGTGAATAGAATATAATGTAAAAATAAAACAAGAAAAATAATTACGTAAATAGAATATATTGTAAAAAAAAAAACAAGAAAAATACTCAAGTAAATAGAATATTTTGTAAAAAGAAAATACAAAAAAAAAATACTTAAGTAAATAGAATATATTGTAAAAAAACAAGAAAAATAATTACGTGAATAGAATATATTGTAAAAAAAAAAAACAAGAAAAATACTCAAGTAAATAGAACATATTTAAAAAAAAACAAGTAAAATACCTTAGTAAATAAAATATATTTTAAAAGTAAAACCCTTTTCTATCACCACAGCACAGAGTATTTCTTTACCTGGGCAAGTCTCTTCATATTACATATTTTAACCCTGTCCTCTTGGGCCATCTCGTGCGACCCTCGTATCGGAAATCTATCATCGGTTCGACAAAGGGATAATGTTTTTGATTTAGGAGCTACACGGTCGATCGAGAGCCGTCTTCTTATTTCGTAGAGAATGTTGGTAAATACGTTGGTTGTCTCTGGAATATGTATTTCATACACTTCCGGTTTTTATCTTATCAGTTCTTGTGGAAATGATAATATAGCTTAGGCAAATGCATTATTATTTAGGTTTATCGGCTCTTTTGAAAATAATAATGAAATAATTTAGGTAAATACCCTGGTATTTATATAAAACTAGTGTACACAAGCCGTCAAAAATGTCTAAATATTTAGATAGATAGATATGCACACTATTTACTTATCAAAACTAGTGTACCCAAGTCGTCGTAAATGAGGTCCAAAATATTTAGATAGATATGTACACACACACACACACACACACACACGCACACACTGATTCAACCCTTCCCACCCCCTCCCCAGTTCCTAACTACAACAATTTTTCTTTGATTGAGTGGTTTCCGAGTGTGCCTATTGGTGGTACCCCTCTCACCAGGTAATGACTACTCCCTCTCTCCCCTGAGCCTGACATGAAAGAAATATATTACATTATATAAGGGAGATTAGGACACGAAACTTTCTTGTATCTTTATTTCTTTATCAGACTCTTGAGGTTTTCGTTTTGCGTGTTTGCACACTTTTTTTTCAATTCGTCTTCAATCACAAAGATCAAACAAAGATAAAAGTCAAAAGTCCATTAAGTTTTCAAAAGAAGAACGGAATTTTGAATACTACCATAAGAAACCCTGTAGTCGAGATATCAAATCAAGCATTATCTTTATTTCTTTATCATACTCTTGAGATTTTAGTTTTGCTTGTCTTGTGAGCCTTTTCATTTCGTCTTCAACCACGAAGATCAGACAAAGATAAAAGTCTGAAGTCCATTAAGTTTTCAAAAGAAAAACGAATTTTTAATACTACTATAAGAAAACCTGTAATCGAGATATCAAATCAAGCAATGCACTGAAGACTTTGATTTGCATGGAATTTTCTTGGGTAAGGTCATTCTTTTCAGACATTATTCCTAATTTGAAGACTCCATTCATCTTATTACTCTTCTCAGTTATTATGATTGAGATTGGATATTGTACCAACCATGTCTCACACGATCGTACATAGTAACGACATTTCATTTTGTGTATATATTATGCTTGTATCTTCGCTCTCCCCCTCGCACTAAAAAGAACCTGAATAAACATGTATCTTTTTCTCACTGTTAATTGTTAACCGGTGTGGTATCGGTTGAACAAGAAATTTCCTGTTGCATTGAGGTTTTGTATATAAAGGCGAGTATCTGTAATAAAGTTACTCAGTTGCTTTCATCCTGCCTTTGAGTCGCAACCTTCTCTCGGCTCGTCACAATATTCTTTATTGCTTTTCTTAGTAACTCTGTTGAAGGTTGGACTTCTCTTGTGAAATTTTATGTAGTTTAATGTTTAAAGGCCACTCATGAATGCCAGAGGCAAGGGACAGTGAATTTGCCCTAGAGATTGACTATATTACATATGATCAACGCCCTAACCCCCTATCCATCTAAGCTAGGACCAAAGAGGGCCAGACAATGGCTGCTGATAACTCAGCAGATAGACCTATAGGCTTCCCCAAACTTCCTATCCTTAGTTAATTTTTTTTCAGTTTTTTTGTATTTTTGTTAAATATTTATATTGAACGTTCTCTCTCTCTCTCTCTCTCTCTCTCTCTCTCTCTCTCTCTCTCTCTCTCTAAGAAAGCGATAAACTTGCCTATTGATGGATGATAGGTCAAGGAATGTAGAAGTAAGGGTATAGTACCAAATTTGACAGTAGAAATAAATACACAGGGCGTCGAAGATATGAATTGAGGCAGAGAGAGAGAGAGAGGAGAGAGAGAGAGAGAGAGAGAGAGAGAGAGAGAAAAAAAAAACTTTGCACTATGAAGAATAGAGGAAGAGCATGGAAAGATTAATAACATCATAAATAAGAAAAAACGATTGCGAAAATCTTTCCGGACTAGGAAAGATAAGACCCCAATACTTGAAATGAATTAGATCTCCAATCTATGATTATTCTCCAATACAAGAAACTATTCTCTCTCTCTCTCTCTCTCTCTCTCTCTCTCTCTCTCTCTATCCAAGACATGTTTGAAGTAATCAGAAATTCACAAAATGTTTGATGAATTCTAAAGGCTCAAATGTATATCTTTGCTCTCTCTCTCTCTCTCTCTCTCTCTCTCTCTCTCTCTCAAGAGAAGCTCTAAGGAACTTGAATTCACAAAATGTTGATGGATACTAAGAGTTCAAATGCATATCTTTGCAGATCATTACCTTCTCTCTCTCTCTCTCTCTCTCCTCTCTCTCTCTCTCTCTCTCTCGTCTTTTCATTCGAGCATGAGCCGTGAATGCAGTGATGATAATCATATGTTTAGAAGAAAGTTGTAAATTTTTTTCCCTTCATAGAAATCCCTCCACGCCACAATGGACTCCATTATTATCAAACTGCAGAAGTGAAAGTATCTCATTTCGTCGACAATGGACTCTCTTAAGTAGAAGAAGCATTCTGCGGACAAGAATTATTACGAAGCTGTAATTATATGAAAATGAATATGCGAGAAAATTCAAATGAGGTATTTTTTTCCCCCTAAGGAATTTTTTTTTTTTTTTGTACCTGGTTTACGGATGGCTGGAAAGGAGGAGTCTGCCGTGTGGGTGTTTTTTTAAATTAAGAATGATATTTCATTTTCATTGTTTTACTCAAGAATATCATCTTTTGCCAGTAAGGTGGGTTGGTTTTATTTTTTATTGCGAAGTATTTCTTTTTGGTAAGGTGAATTATCATGAAATCATTAGTAAATGTTATTCTAATTAGTTGAGATAATATATATATATATATATATATATAATTATATATACATATATATATAATATATATATATATATATATATAGCATTTAAGGGAAACTTGAATGAGAGAGAGAGAGAGAGAGAGAGGAGAGAGAGAGAGTTAATCAACCTCCATTCATGTACATATTTTTAAAATTCATTTAAGTGCCTCAATCATCATGATAAAAAGTCCAATCCTTAACCATAATTATCTATCTTTACTATAACTCATTATTGGTCTAGATAATTGAATGACTAATTAAGAAACTGTAAAAATTGCAAGTTATTTTATTTTTTATTAATTAAGGCATCCTTAGATCTTCCACGCATGAGATGTTTACTAAGGCAAGGGAAAAGTTGCCTACCAGATGTCTTGAATAACAGGAAACCGTAAAATGGTAATCTCTTCACGTCATTTTGAGGGAATAATAGATCATTTTAAGCTTATTATTTAATTACTGAACGTAATAAATACTTCATAATAAGTGACGAAATCTAAGTGAAAGGTAAAAGACAGGTTCGTGAAAGTATTCCAGTAGTAGTGAGTCGGTGACATATATAAAGGTAGGATTAATTCTGGCTGTTCATAAAATGAATAGAATTTATTTTTTTATTGAATTTTGAACTACGAGAAATAGTACTTCTGAAATTTAGCTTTGTTTTGTTGATGTTAATTAGGAACTATATATTTATATTCATATTTATATTTATATTTATTTAGGAACTACAGCGGTGTTCTTGCCCCGCTAGGTTATAAGAAAACATATTGATAAATAAATCTATTGATTTATAGGACAATATACATTTTTTATTCTTCCTCTATACTCTTTGTCTCTCATACTTCTGTGCAGTAGTATTTAAGACGAATACAGATTTTTTTTTTAATTTGCCAATGGAAGCAGGCAATCATATATTAAAGAGCAAAAAAAAAAAACTTGATCATTTGTTCTTTTAATACCAAATTCCATTCAGTAGCTCAATCTCTCTCTCTCTCTCTCTCTCTCTCTCTCTCTCTCTCTCAAACACATCCATAATCGATGTGTAAAGGGTTTCAATAATTGTTCTCGTTAATTCATATGCTATATTTGAGAATACGTTTGAATCCATAGTGAACAGTCGTGGGGGTGAAATTATTATTGTATAAGTGATAAATTATTTAATATATTCCGTGTAATGACATACAGATCTATATTAGGTGTATTGACCAGACCTTGCAGTGTTGTTCCAGCCTCTCTCTCTCTCTCTCTCTCTCTCTCTCTCTCTCTCTCATTTAGATTATTGTAACACCTTTAA
Organism: Palaemon carinicauda; assembly: GCF_036898095.1. Classification (NCBI taxonomy): domain Eukaryota; kingdom Metazoa; phylum Arthropoda; class Malacostraca; order Decapoda; family Palaemonidae; genus Palaemon; species Palaemon carinicauda. Next base: position 65,432,556 of record NC_090761.1, on the reverse strand, counting down.
TTTCAAGATATCTAATAAAATACCTCTCTCTCTCTCTCTCTCTCTCTCTCTCTCTCCCTCTCTCCCCTTATTACAGCTCACCTTCAGTTTCAAGATATCTAGTAAAACTAAAACATATATTTTGCTCTTTCGCACTTAGAACAAGAAGCACCTCTCTCTCTCTCTCTCTCTCTCTCTCTCTCTCTCTCACCCCTTATTACAGCTCACCTTCAGTTTCAAGATATCTAGTAAAACTAAAACATATCATTTGCTCTTTCACACTTAAAGCAAGAAGCACCTCTCTCTCTCTCTCTCTCTCTCTCTCTCTCTCTCTCTCCCCTTATTGTAGCTCACCTTCAGTTTCAAGATATCTAGTGAAACTAAAACATATATTTTGCTCTTTCGCACTTAGAGCAAGAAGAACATCAGGGGAAGATTCTCTTCCACAAAAATGAGTGGGGGGGGGGGTTGGAAGTTCTCCTAGGAAAGGGGGCGGGGTAGGGGAAGTGTAGGAGGGGTGAGTTGGAACAAAAATTCGTCGTTGGTTTTCGAAAGATATTTGAAAAGATATCTCCTGGTGTGTGACGCTTGAATCTTCTCGGTCCGGTGGTTTTGAGAAGGTTTTCGACTAAGACCATGACCCATCTCTCTCTCTCTCTCTCTCCTCTCTCTCTCTCTCTCTCTCTCTCCTATTGTTGTACCTCATCTTCAGTTTCAAGATATCTAGTAAAACTAAAACATATCCTTTGTTCTTCACACCTTGAGCAAGAAGCAAGAGTCCTCTCTCTCTCTCTCTCTCTCTCTCCTCTCTCTCTCCTATTGTTGTACCTCATCTTCAGTTTCAAGATATCTAGTAAAACTAAAACATATCCTTTGTTCTTTCACACCTTGAGCAAGAAGCAAGAGTCTCTCTCTCTCTCTCTCTCTCTCTCTCTCTCTCTCAACCTGACATTAATCCTGTCTTGATCCTTCGGAACTGTTTCGTTCTCGTGAGCTAAAAAGTGAATTCTTATTCGTTTTTTTTTTCTTCCTCTAGGGTGGTTGATTTTAGTTTGTTTTGTTTCTTTGTCTGATTATGCAAGAAGTCACTTGTGTATATTTATTGAATTTTCAATAAGGTTTGCATAGTGACTAACAACATATAATTGTATTTTGGAAGAGATGGGAATATTTGTTTTGGCTAAAATGCTGTATTGATAGATATACGATTACTTCACATTTTCCACTTTTAAAATAACGAAACCATATGTACCATTACCGTAGAATTTATCTATAAAAATAAATATATATATATATATATATATATATATATAATTTCTGCAAAACTTTTATTGGAGATTATACCTCCTTTTTGAGTATGCTTTTAGGATGTAGTTTTGTATTCCTACAGCTAATACTTTTTTGGTCTATGAAAATATCTGGATTCTTTTTCCTTCCATGTGATTTATATCACGATATCATCCATACTTAAGTTTAACATGAACTTTAATACACTATTAGTCTGAAGTTTTTTGCCTCATTACCTTTTTTTTAGAGTAGTTTTGATTTTATATTGAACTTTTATTGTAAATTCGCTCTTATTTCCCCATCTTAGTTTTTTATTTATGCATTTAACAACAACAACAACAACAACAACAACAACAGTGTAATTTTCCTCCCAGAAAGGATGTTGTGCATACACCTTCGCGTAGTATAGTTACATAAGTGAATTTTTTATATACTTTGTCGGTCGTATTCTTTTTATGATTGTTTTAGGAACTGAACCAAAAAAAAAATTCTTTTGTTTTCTGGATGTTATCTTGGCCCTTGACTTCCGTTCCTCAATATGTAGATGTCAGCATTTACAGAATATTTTTACATATCGCGTTACGTGAAATATAGATTTTGTGTTTCTATGATTTGAGTTTTCATTTTAAATCTCTGTATATATAAGACTTAACGAAGAAAAATGTAAATTTTGATTGTCAATGAAATTTATAATTAAGCTGTAAAGATGAATCTTATGAAATCGTGAGATATGTTTGGATATTGAATATTAAAAAGGTATCCAGTTTTTAAATGTTTTTTATAGTGATATTAAAATGAAAAATGTAAATTTAATTCAAAAGTGTCAGATGAAAAGAGAATTTATAAGTAAAAGTGTAACAGATTTCGAAGTGTTAATGATGAGATATCTATGTAGTACTTTTTTTTCTTAAGTTGGTGATTTTCTTACCTTGTACGGTACCTGTTTTGGGGAACCAAATGAATGTTTTGCCGTTAAACAAGTCCATTTCCTCTTAGAGAAAAGGCAAGTACCCTGCAAACTCTTTAACCACTTTCATTAAATTGATTCTCGTAATTACTCAAGTGCCATATGTGCATGAGATAATATTGAGGGGTAGATGTAGATGGTTTTAGCATGTTCCTCCCAAGAGAGATTAGTTCAAAGTTTCAACTGGGCTTCACAAGGCACTAGAGGAGTTGGAAGGCCCAGGCCTACATGGCTGAGGACTGTGAAACGTGAAGTGGTAAGATCATGAATGGAGAGGTGTTGATTTGGGAGCTCAAGATAGAGACGATTGTTGAAATCTAACCGAGGTCCTTTGCGTTAATTGGCGTAGGAGGAGATGACGATGATGAATTTATGTTTATTAGCGACTTACTCATAGTTATCTCTTAAATTTTTGTAAGCTCACTTTGGATTGTTTCGTACAACTGGTTATTTACATGTTTTTAGAGGTCCAGTTGAGTTACTGAATAAAAAAAAAAAGATATTACATTCTAACTATTTTATCAATTGTAAGACTTCGTTGATCAACATTTATAGTAACATTTATCATGTGTTATTTTTCATTTTCTATACGTAACGGGTAGTTCAAATCTCATCACCACCTCCTACGCCTGTTGACGCAAAGGGCCTCGGTTAGATTTCGCCAATCGTCTATATCTTGAGCTTTTAAATCAATACTTCTCTATTCATCATCTCCTACTTCACGCATCATAGTCCTCACCCATGTAGGCATGGGTCTTCCAACCCTTCTAGTGCATTGTGGAGCCCAGTTTGAATGTAACCTGTGGCTTGAATATAAGTATGTAAAAAATGCAGATCGTATATGACGTGAGAATTTTCTTATATAATGTAGAACAAAATATAAGTGAAATGATTTCTCCTAATAACTTATGATATAAAAATGGAAGAATAGGGAGAGTGGTCATTATTATGGTCATTGTTATTACTTATTTGCTTTTGTTTTGTATTAGGCCTATTGTTATTACTTATTTGCTTTTGTTTTATATTAGGCCTATTGTTATTTCATATTTTCTTTTGTTTTGTATTAGGCCTATTGTTATTACTTATTTGCTTTTGTTTTATATTAGGCCTATTGTTATTTCATATTTTCTTTTGTTTTGTATTAGGCCTATTGTTATTACATATATGCTTTTGTTTTATATTAGGCCTATTGTTATTACATATTTGCCTTTGTTTTGTATTAGGCCTATTGTTAAATTAATTCCCCATTTTCTCATTCCAGGGTGATGGCTGTGGCCGAGGAGGATGTGGGCGTGACCCTCGTCTCCTTCAGTCGCAGTAGGCCTACTCATCGCTCTCACTCCTGTGCTTCCAAGCCCCCAACACCCACCACCCCGCGTCCTCTGCGGCCGCGGAGTACCCGCCGATCCCTGTCCCGCCTTCTGAGCAGGTGTACTGAGAGTGGTGAGGAGGAGGAGGAAGAAGAAGAGGTTCGGCATCAGGAGGCATCTCCTACTCAGTGCCAATACCGCCAAAAGCACGCTGGACTGGGCTCTAACCCCAGCCAGTCGTTAGCCAACGGGACAGCTGCGCCGTCCGGTGGCCTATCCCCGCACGACGCGAAGATCAATCAAATCGGCTTCAGGAGATCGCATTCCTTCTGCGGCGACGCCAAGAGGAGCAACAGCAGTCGCAGGATCAGCTGGCGGAGTAGCAGCAGCAGCAGGAGTTACGACTGCCAGGGCAAACGAGACAGCGTCCTAGGTCCCCCCCACCAAGCCGATGGACAAGCCTGGCCTTATGAGTGCTCCACGCTGAAGACGTCGCGGGAGGTGAAGATGGAGCGGGAGCGGTTGCGGCGGGCCCGCGGCGGCGAAACGCTGTGGGCCGACAAAGAGGATGTCTTCACGAATTTCATGCGCCAAAGCCAAGACCGATTCACCACCTTGCTGGAGGAAAGGGGCTTCACCCACATCCCTCCTCCGGCTGGCTTTGGTGCCCCTACTCGGCCTTCCTCTTTATTGGCAGCCCTAGCTTGTGGTCCAACGAGCCTAGACGAAGGGCAGCTCTCCGGCGCCGCGCACAGGCGTACCGCGTACACCATGCGGCGCTCGGCTACGGCTGGCTTTCCGGGTCCTCTGGACAATAAAGAAAACGAAAACGAGGAATCCGGTGTTTCTGGCGACGCCGAAGAGTCTCCACCGGAATCCGGAGCCAAAGAAGACGACGAGGACGAAGAGGAACCCTGGTGTGATTTACCAGCCTCTCCCCTCAGTCCGCCGTCGCCTTTCCATCACCCTTTCTTCCGCCGGCAGTTGGGTCTGCCCACACCGGTAGCCGATCCCTGGGCTCGTTTCTCCGGCTTCGGCATGCCGCGCCTGCCTCAGGTTTTGCTGGCGCATGCGCAAGCGCAGGCCCAGCAAGAAGCGGCCGCCGCTGCGGCCCGGAACGAAGAATGGAATCCAGGAGGACGGATAAGGGAGTTAGGGAGGACAGATGACTATGGCCCAGAGAAAGTGGAGAGGAGACGTCACAGTGCAAATCCTACTCAAAATGGGCGTGGCCAGTATTGCATGTCTTCAAGGCAACGCATCGTGACTTATTGCGCTGACTCCAATTCATACAAGTAAGTTTACCCTCTTAGTGTTGCCTTTTATGTGTACTTAATTGTCTTTATTGGGTCTTATTTCTTACAAATATGTTTACTGTTACTGTTACCATTAATGTGTACTTTATTGTCTTCCATTGCATCTAGCTCTTACAAGTAAGTTTACTTTTACTGTTATCTTTATTGTGTAATGTATTGTCTTTTTTGCATCTAGTTCTTACAAGTAAGTTTATGATTTATTGTAGCCTTTAGTGTGTAGTTTATTGCCTTTTTTGCGCCTAGTTCTTGAAAGTAAGTTTACTTTTTACTGTTACATTTATTGTATACTTTATTCTTTTAGATGTAGTTCCTACAAGTTCACATTTATCGTAGCATTCATTGTGTACTTTAATGGTGGTGGTGTTTTTTTTTTTTTTTTTTTTTTTTTTTTTTTTTTTTTTTTTTGCATCTAGTTCTTACTTTACGGTTATATCTTCTAGAATTGTGGGGGCTATTTCATAGATGAGAACATTTTATGCAGGCTATGTTAGGCTTTAAAAAGAAGTCTTCTCTCAGTTCGTTTAGGCCTATTTCACCTCATTATTCTCCTTTGCATAGTGAGCCTTAGACCTTTTATGATAGAATTTTTTCTTTCTTTGTTTTTAAAACTATATATATATATATATATATATATATATATATATATATATATATATATATATATATATATATATATATATATATATATATATATATATATATATATATATATATATATATATATATATATATATGTGTATATATATATATATATATATATATTTATATATATATAGATATATATGTGTGTGTATATGCATATATATGTATATATACGTATATATACGTGTATATATAAATATATATATATATATATATATATATATATATATATATGTGTGTGTGTGTGTGTGTGTGTGTGTGTGTGTGTGTTATATGTATGTATTTTATGTGTGGAGAGAGAGAGAGAGAGAGAGAGAGAGAGAGAGAGAGAGAGAGAGAGAGAGAGAGAGAGAGAGAGAGAGAGAGAGAGAGAGAGAGAATATAACCAACTACATACTAGCTATATCAACCAAAACACTAAAGAATTAAAGTAAAAAAATAAGAAAAAGGGAAGGAACCTCCCTCAAAGGAAACCATTTACCTCGCCTTTTAAAAGTAGGAAGATTATAGGAATCATGGAAAACAGAAGGTGGAACAGGAATAAATGACCCAAGAGAGCAATCGGTTTATTGCTGATCTTCATTAAGTTCGCGAAGGAGGATGTTGGTGATTGGCCAATGATGAATGGCATCCTCCGTCGTCTCAGCCAATCAGAGTGCCAGAGAGTAGGCGCCCTCCGTCGTGTCAGCCAATCACAGGGCGAGAGAGTAGGCTTCCTCCGTCGCCTCAGCCAATCAGAGGGCGAGAGAGTCAATCTGTTTATGAATGAATTGTAATGAGTAAATGCAACTTAGACGACATTATAGGAGGAGGTCGTGACCTTCCTTGGGGGGGTTGGTGCTGTCGGTGCACCTCACACAGCGAACTGTAGACATTACTTAGGGATATATGCAGCGTCCTGTAGGCCCCAAGATGCAACCACTTTTTAACTTTCTACTTTCCCGTGAATACTCTCTCTTTTAACCAGCTTAACTGTTCTTAAAATATTTTATATATTAATTGTTAATTACTTTTCTTGTAGTTTCCTTATTTCCTTTCCGCACTGTGCTATTTTCCCTGTTGGAGCCCTCGGGCTTAGAGAATTCTGCTTTTCCAACTAGGGTTGCTACTTAGCAATTGATAATAATAATAATAATAATAATAATAATAATAACAACTGAGGTATTTTCTCCCTTTATCCTTTGACATTCAATGGCCTTCCTGGCCCCTGCACCAAACCCTACGATCCAAATTCCATAAAACAAACTATCATAAGAACAATATCCCAAAAAGCCTCTTATCCAAAAGGGATTTTTCCCATATCTGTTGCTTTTTAATTGATATGTCGACGCAGGTCGCTCTTTTATTATTCAGATTTTTTTTAGGAAAGAGTATTTTTTATTTCATAAATTCCCATTTGCTTTCAACACGACGAGGAGAAAGCCGATAAAAAAATAAGACTGCGTCAACCATTGGTAAAACTTTTTGAGCGTATGAAACCTCCCTGGTGAAATTTATTTTTTTGTTGTTGGTATTTTTTTTCTGCATTCTCTCGAGCCTTTAAACAGGAATAGAATTTCCTCTCTTGAATCTCTTGAACAGGAATAGGATTTTCTTCTCTCGAGCCTTTAAACATGAATAGAATTTCCTCTCTTGAACCTTTGAACAGGAATTGAATTTCCTCTTGAGCCTTTAAACAGGAATAGAATTTCCTCTCTTGAATCTTTGAATAGGAATAGAATTTCCTCTCTTGAACCTTTAAACAGGAATAGAATTTCCTCTCTTGAATCTTTTGAACAGGAATAGGATTTTCCCCTCTCGAACCTTTAAACAGGAATAGAATTTCCTCTCTTGAATCTTTTGAACAGGAATAGGATTTTCCCCTCTCGAACCTTTAAACAGGAATAGAATTTCCTCTCTTGAACCTTTAAACAGGAATAGAATTTCTTCTCTTGAATCTTTTGAACAGGAATAGGATTTTCCCCTCTCGAACCTTTAAACAGGAATAGAATTTCCTCTCTTGAACCTTTAAACAGGAATAGAATTTCCTCTCTTGAATCTTTTGAACAGGAATAGGATTTTCCCCTCTCGAACCTTTAAACAGGAATAGAATTTCCTCTCTTGAACCTTTAAACAGGAATAGAATTTCCTCTCTTGAATCTTTTGAACAGGAATAGGATTTTCCCCTCTCGAACCTTTAAACAGGAATAGAATTTCCTCTCTTGAACCTTTAAACAGGAATAGAATTTCCTCTCTTGAATCTTTTGAACAGGAATAGGATTTTCCCCTCTCGAACCTTTAAACAGGAATAGAATTTCCTCTCTTGAATCTTTTGAACAGGAATAGGATTTTCCCCTCTCGAACCTTTAAACAGGAATAGAATTTCCTCTCTTGAACCTTTAAACAGGAATAGAATTTCCTCTCTTGAATCTTTTGAACAGGAATAGGATTTTCCCCTCTCGAACCTTTAAACAGGAATAGAATTTCCTCTCTTGAATCTTTTGAACAGGAATAGGATTTTCCCCTCTCGAACCTTTAAACAGGAATAGAATTTCCTCTCTTGAACCTTTAAACAGGAATAGAATTTCCTCTCTTGAATCTTTTGAACAGGAATAGGATTTTCCCCTCTCGAACCTTTAAACAGGAATAGAATTTCCTCTCTTGAATCTTTTGAACAGGAATAGGATTTTCCCCTCTCGAACCTTTAAACAGGAATAGAATTTCCTCTCTTGAATCTTTTGAACAGGAATAGGATTTTCCCCTCTCGAACCTTTAAACAGGAATAGAATTTCCTCTCTTGAACCTTTAAACAGGAATAGAATTTCCTCTCTTGAATCTTTTGAACAGGAATAGGATTTTCCCCTCTCGAACCTTTAAACAGGAATAGAATTTCCTCTCTTGAATCTTTTGAACAGGAATAGGATTTTCCCCTCTCGAACCTTTAAACAGGAATAGAATTTCCTCTCTTGAACCTTTAAACAGGAATAGAATTTCCTCTCTTGAATCTTTTGAACAGGAATAGGATTTTCCCCTCTCGAACCTTTAAACAGGAATAGAATTTCCTCTCTTGAATCTTTTGAACAGGAATAGGATTTTCCCCTCTCGAACCTTTAAACAGGAATAGAATTTCCTCTCTTGAACCTTTAAACAGGAATAGAATTTCCTCTCTTGAATCTTTTGAACAGGAATAGGATTTTCCCCTCTCGAACCTTTAAACAGGAATAGAATTTCCTCTCTTGAATCTTTTGAACAGGAATAGGATTTTCCCCTCTCGAACCTTTAAACAGGAATAGAATTTCCTCTCTTGAATCTTTTGAACAGGAATAGGATTTTCCCCTCTCGAACCTTTAAACAGGAATAGAATTTCCTCTCTTGAATCTTTTGAACAGGAATAGGATTTTCCCCTCTCGAACCTTTAAACAGGAATAGAATTTCCTCTCTTGAACCTTTAAACAGGAATAGAATTTCCTCTCTTGAATCTTTTGAACAGGAATAGGATTTTCCCCTCTCGAACCTTTAAACAGGAATAGAATTTCCTCTCTTGAATCTTTTGAACAGGAATAGGATTTTCCCCTCTCGAACCTTTAAACAGGAATAGAATTTCCTCTCTTGAATCTTTTGAACAGGAATAGGATTTTCCCCTCTCGAACCTTTAAACAGGAATAGAATTTCCTCTCTTGAACCTTTAAACAGGAATAGAATTTCCTCTCTTGAATCTTTTGAACAGGAATAGGATTTTCCCCTCTCGAACCTTTAAACAGGAATAGAATTTCCTCTCTTGAACCTTTAAACAGGAATAGAATTTCCTCTCTTGAATCTTTTGAACAGGAATAGGATTTTCCCCTCTCGAACCTTTAAACAGGAATAGAATTTCCTCTCTTGAATCTTTTGAACAGGAATAGGATTTTCCCCTCTCGAACCTTTAAACAGGAATAGAATTTCCTCTCTTGAACCTTTAAACAGGAATAGAATTTCCTCTCTTGAATCTTTTGAACAGGAATAGGATTTTCCCCTCTCGAACCTTTAAACAGGAATAGAATTTCCTCTCTTGAATCTTTTGAACAGGAATAGGATTTTCCCCTCTCGAACCTTTAAACAGGAATAGAATTTCCTCTCTTGAATCTTTTGAACAGGAATAGGATTTTCCCCTCTCGAACCTTTAAACAGGAATAGAATTTCCTCTCTTGAACCTTTAAACAGGAATAGAATTTCCTCTCTTGAATCTTTTGAACAGGAATAGGATTTTCCCCTCTCGAACCTTTAAACAGGAATAGAATTTCCTCTCTTGAATCTTTTGAACAGGAATAGGATTTTCCCCTCTCGAACCTTTAAACAGGAATAGAATTTCCTCTCTTGAACCTTTAAACAGGAATAGAATTTCCTCTCTTGAATCTTTTGAACAGGAATAGGATTTTCCCCTCTCGAACCTTTAAACAGGAATAGAATTTCCTCTCTTGAACCTTTAAACAGGAATAGAATTTCCTCTCTTGAATCTTTTGAACAGGAATAGGATTTTCCCCTCTCGAACCTTTAAACAGGAATAGAATTTCCTCTCTTGAATCTTTTGAACAGGAATAAGATTTTCCCCTCTCGAACCTTTAAACAGGAATAGAATTTCCTCTCTTGAACCTTTAAACAGGAATAGAATTTCCTCTCTTGAATCTTTTGAACAGGAATAGGATTTTCCCCTCTCGAACCTTTAAACAGGAATAGAATTTCCTCTCTTGAATCTTTTGAACAGGAATAGGATTTTCCCCTCTCGAACCTTTAAACAGGAATAGAATTTCCTCTCTTGAATCTTTTGAACAGGAATAGGATTTTCCCCTCTCGAACCTTTAAACAGGAATAGAATTTCCTCTCTTGAACCTTTAAACAGGAATAGAATTTCCTCTCTTGAATCTTTTGAACAGGAATAGGATTTTCCCCTCTCGAACCTTTAAACAGGAATAGAATTTCCTCTCTTGAATCTTTAAACAGGAATAGAATTTCCTCTCTTGAATCTTTTGAACAGGAATAGGATTTTCCCCTCTCGAACCTTTAAACAGGAATAGAATTTCCTCTCTTGAATCTTTTGAACAGGAATAGGATTTTCCCCTCTCGAACCTTTAAACAGGAATAGAATTTCCTCTCTTGAATCTTTTGAACAGGAATAGGATTTTCCCCTCTCGAACCTTTAAACAGGAATAGAATTTCCTCTCTTGAATCTTTTGAACAGGAATAGGATTTTCCCCTCTCGAACCTTTAAACAGGAATAGAATTTCCTCTCTTGAATCTTTAAACAGGAATAGAATTTCCTCTCTTGAATCTTTTGAACAGGAATAGGATTTTCCCCTCTCGAACCTTTAAACAGGAATAGAATTTCCTCTCTTGAATCTTTTGAACAGGAATAGGATTTTCCCCTCTCGAACCTTTAAACAGGAATAGAATTTCCTCTCTTGAACCTTTAAACAGGAATAGAATTTCCTCTCTTGAATCTTTTGAACAGGAATAGGATTTTCCCCTCTCGAACCTTTAAACAGGAATAGAATTTCCTCTCTTGAATCTTTTGAACAGGAATAGGATTTTCCCCTCTCGAACCTTTAAACAGGAATAGAATTTCCTCTCTTGAACCTTTAAACAGGAATAGAATTTCCTCTCTTGAATCTTTTGAACAGGAATAGGATTTTCCCCTCTCGAACCTTTAAACAGGAATAGAATTTCCTCTCTTGAACCTTTAAACAGGAATAGAATTTCCTCTCTTGAATCTTTTGAACAGGAATAGGATTTTCCCCTCTCGAACCTTTAAACAGGAATAGAATTTCCTCTCTTGAATCTTTTGAACAGGAATAGGATTTTCCCCTCTCGAACCTTTAAACAGGAATAGAATTTCCTCTCTTGAACCTTTAAACAGGAATAGAATTTCCTCTCTTGAATCTTTTGAACAGGAATAGGATTTTCCCCTCTCGAACCTTTAAACAGGAATAGAATTTCCTCTCTTGAACCTTTAAACAGGAATAGAATTTCCTCTCTTGAATCTTTTGAACAGGAATAGGATTTTCCCCTCTCGAACCTTTAAACAGGAATAGAATTTCCTCTCTTGAATCTTTTGAACAGGAATAGGATTTTCCCCTCTCGAACCTTTAAACAGGAATAGAATTTCCTCTCTTGAATCTTTTGAACAGGAATAGGATTTTCCCCTCTCGAACCTTTAAACAGGAATAGAATTTCCTCTCTTGAATCTTTAAACAGGAATAGAATTTCCTCTCTTGAATCTTTTGAACAGGAATAGGATTTTCCCCTCTCGAACCTTTAAACAGGAATAGAATTTCCTCTCTTGAACCTTTAAACAGGAATAGAATTTCCTCTCTTGAATCTTTTGAACAGGAATAGGATTTTCCCCTCTCGAACCTTTAAACAGGAATAGAATTTCCTCTCTTGAATCTTTTGAACAGGAATAGGATTTTCCCCTCTCGAACCTTTAAACAGGAATAGAATTTCCTCTCTTGAATCTTTTGAACAGGAATAGGATTTTCCCCTCTCGAACCTTTAAACAGGAATAGAATTTCCTCTCTTGAACCTTTAAACAGGAATAGAATTTCCTCTCTTGAATCTTTTGAACAGGAATAGGATTTTCCCCTCTCGAACCTTTAAACAGGAATAGAATTTCCTCTCTTGAACCTTTAAACAGGAATAGAATTTCCTCTCTTGAATCTTTTGAACAGGAATAGGATTTTCCCCTCTCGAACCTTTAAACAGGAATAGAATTTCCTCTCTTGAACCTTTAAACAGGAATAGAATTTCCTCTCTTGAATCTTTTGAACAGGAATAGGATTTTCCCCTCTCGAACCTTTAAACAGGAATAGAATTTCCTCTCTTGAATCTTTTGAACAGGAATAGGATTTTCCCCTCTCGAACCTTTAAACAGGAATAGAATTTCCTCTCTTGAATCTTTTGAACAGGAATAGGATTTTCCCCTCTCGAACCTTTAAACAGGAATAGAATTTCCTCTCTTGAATCTTTTGAACAGGAATAGGATTTTCCCCTCTCGAACCTTTAAACAGGAATAGAATTTCCTCTCTTGAATCTTTAAACAGGAATAGAATTTCCTCTCTTGAATCTTTTGAACAGGAATAGGATTTTCCCCTCTCGAACCTTTAAACAGGAATAGAATTTCCTCTCTTGAATCTTTTGAACAGGAATAGGATTTTCCCCTCTCGAACCTTTAAACAGGAATAGAATTTCCTCTCTTGAATCTTTTGAACAGGAATAGGATTTTCCCCTCTCGAACCTTTAAACAGGAATAGAATTTCCTCTCTTGAATCTTTTGAACAGGAATAGAATTTCCTCTCTTGAACCTTTAAACAGGAATAGAATTTCCTCTCTTGAATCTTTTGAACAGGAATAGGATTTTCCCCTCTCGAACCTTTAAACAGGAATAGAATTTCCTCTCTTGAATCTTTTGAACAGGAATAGAATTTCCTCTCTTGAACCTTTAAACAGGAATAGAATTTCCTCTCTTGAATCTTTTGAACAGGAATAGGATTTTCCCCTCTCGAACCTTTAAACAGGAATAGAATTTCCTCTCTTGAATCTTTTGAACAGGAATAGAATTTCCTCTCTTGAACCTTTAAACAGGAATAGAATTTCCTCTCTTGAATCTTTTGAACAGGAATAGGATTTTCCCCTCTCGAACCTTTAAACAGGAATAGAATTTCCTCTCTTGAATCTTTTGAACAGGAATAGGATTTTCCCCTCTCGAACCTTTAAACAGGAATAGAATTTCCTCTCTTGAATCTTTTGAACAGGAATAGGATTTTCCCCTCTCGAACCTTTAAACAGGAATAGAATTTCCTCTCTTGAATCTTTAAACAGGAATAGAATTTCCTCTCTTGAATCTTTTGAACAGGAATAGGATTTTCCCCTCTCGAACCTTTAAACAGGAATAGAATTTCCTCTCTTGAACCTTTAAACAGGAATAGAATTTCCTCTCTTGAATCTTTTGAACAGGAATAGGATTTTCCCCTCTCGAACCTTTAAACAGGAATAGAATTTCCTCTCTTGAACCTTTAAACAGGAATAGAATTTCCTTTCTTGAATCTTTTGAACAGGAATAGGATTTTCCCCTCTCGAACCTTTAAACAGGAATAGAATTTCCTCTCTTGAACCTTTAAACAGGAATAGAATTTCCTCTCTTGAATCTTTTGAACAGGAATAGGATTTTCCCCTCTCGAACCTTTAAACAGGAATAGAATTTCCTCTCTTGAACCTTTAAACAGGAATAGAATTTCCTCTCTTGAATCTTTTGAACAGGAATAGGATTTTCCCCTCTCGAACCTTTAAACAGGAATAGAATTTCCTCTCTTGAATCTTTTGAACAGGAATAGGATTTTCCCCTCTCGAACCTTTAAACAGGAATAGAATTTCCTCTCTTGAACCTTTAAACAGGAATAGAATTTCCTCTCTTGAATCTTTTGAACAGGAATAGGATTTTCCCCTCTCGAACCTTTAAACAGGAATAGAATTTCCTCTCTTGAATCTTTTGAACAGGAATAGGATTTTCCCCTCTCGAACCTTTAAACAGGAATAGAATTTCCTCTCTTGAATCTTTTGAACAGGAATAGGATTTTCCCCTCTCGAACCTTTAAACAGGAATAGAATTTCCTCTCTTGAATCTTTTGAACAGGAATAGGATTTTCCCCTCTCGAACCTTTAAACAGGAATAGAATTTCCTCTCTTGAACCTTTAAACAGGAATAGAATTTCCTCTCTTGAATCTTTTGAACAGGAATAGGATTTTCCCCTCTCGAACCTTTAAACAGGAATAGAATTTCCTCTCTTGAACCTTTAAACAGGAATAGAATTTCCTCTCTTGAATCTTTTGAACAGGAATAGGATTTTCCCCTCTCGAACCTTTAAACAGGAATAGAATTTCCTCTCTTGAATCTTTTGAACAGGAATAGGATTTTCCCCTCTCGAACCTTTAAACAGGAATAGAATTTCCTCTCTTGAATCTTTTGAACAGGAATAGGATTTTCCCCTCTCGAACCTTTAAACAGGAATAGAATTTCCTCTCTTGAATCTTTTGAACAGGAATAGGATTTTCCCCTCTCGAACCTTTAAACAGGAATAGAATTTCCTCTCTTGAATCTTTTGAACAGGAATAGGATTTTCCCCTCTCGAACCTTTAAACAGGAATAGAATTTCCTCTCTTGAACCTTTAAACAGGAATAGAATTTCCTCTCTTGAATCTTTTGAACAGGAATAGGATTTTCCCCTCTCGAACCTTTAAACAGGAATAGAATTTCCTCTCTTGAATCTTTTGAACAGGAATAGGATTTTCCCCTCTCGAACCTTTAAACAGGAATAGAATTTCCTCTCTTGAATCTTTTGAACAGGAATAGGATTTTCCCCTCTCGAACCTTTAAACAGGAATAGAATTTCCTCTCTTGAATCTTTTGAACAGGAATAGGATTTTCCCCTCTCGAACCTTTAAACAGGAATAGAATTTCCTCTCTTGAATCTTTAAACAGGAATAGAATTTCCTCTCTTGAATCTTTTGAACAGGAATAGGATTTTCCCCTCTCGAACCTTTAAACAGGAATAGAATTTCCTCTCTTGAACCTTTAAACAGGAATAGAATTTCCTCTCTTGAATCTTTTGAACAGGAATAGGATTTTCCCCTCTCGAACCTTTAAACAGGAATAGAATTTCCTCTCTTGAACCTTTAAACAGGAATAGAATTTCCTCTCTTGAATCTTTTGAACAGGAATAGGATTTTCCCCTCTCGAACCTTTAAACAGGAATAGAATTTCCTCTCTTGAATCTTTTGAACAGGAATAGGATTTTCCCCTCTCGAACCTTTAAACAGGAATAGAATTTCCTCTCTTGAACCTTTAAACAGGAATAGAATTTCCTCTCTTGAATCTTTTGAACAGGAATAGGATTTTCCCCTCTCGAACCTTTAAACAGGAATAGAATTTCCTCTCTTGAATCTTTAAACAGGAATAGAATTTCCTCTCTTGAATCTTTTGAACAGGAATAGGATTTTCCCCTCTCGAACCTTTAAACAGGAATAGAATTTCCTCTCTTGAACCTTTAAACAGGAATAGAATTTCCTCTCTTGAATCTTTTGAACAGGAATAGGATTTTCCCCTCTCGAACCTTTAAACAGGAATAGAATTTCCTCTCTTGAACCTTTAAACAGGAATAGAATTTCCTCTCTTGAATCTTTTGAACAGGAATAGGATTTTCCCCTCTCGAACCTTTAAACAGGAATAGAATTTCCTCTCTTGAATCTTTAAACAGGAATAGAATTTCCTCTCTTGAATCTTTTGAACAGGAATAGGATTTTCCCCTCTCGAACCTTTAAACAGGAATAGAATTTCCTCTCTTGAACCTTTAAACAGGAATAGAATTTCCTCTCTTGAATCTTTTGAACAGGAATAGGATTTTCCCCTCTCGAACCTTTAAACAGGAATAGAATTTCCTCTCTTGAACCTTTAAACAGGAATAGAATTTCCTCTCTTGAATCTTTTGAACAGGAATAGGATTTTCCCCTCTCGAACCTTTAAACAGGAATAGAATTTCCTCTCTTGAATCTTTTGAACAGGAATAGGATTTTCCCCTCTCGAACCTTTAAACAGGAATAGAATTTCCTCTCTTGAACCTTTAAACAGGAATAGAATTTCCTCTCTTGAATCTTTTGAACAGGAATAGGATTTTCCCCTCTCGAACCTTTAAACAGGAATAGAATTTCCTCTCTTGAACCTTTAAACAGGAATAGAATTTCCTCTCTTGAATCTTTTGAACAGGAATAGGATTTTCCCCTCTCGAACCTTTAAACAGGAATAGAATTTCCTCTCTTGAACCTTTAAACAGGAATAGAATTTCCTCTCTTGAATCTTTTGAACAGGAATAGGATTTTCCCCTCTCGAACCTTTAAACAGGAATAGAATTTCCTCTCTTGAATCTTTTGAACAGGAATAGGATTTTCCCCTCTCGAACCTTTAAACAGGAATAGAATTTCCTCTCTTGAACCTTTAAACAGGAATAGAATTTCCTCTCTTGAATCTTTTGAACAGGAATAGGATTTTCCCCTCTCGAACCTTTAAACAGGAATAGAATTTCCTCTCTTGAACCTTTAAACAGGAATAGAATTTCCTCTCTTGAATCTTTTGAACAGGAATAGGATTTTCCCCTCTCGAACCTTTAAACAGGAATAGAATTTCCTCTCTTGAATCTTTTGAACAGGAATAGGATTTTCCCCTCTCGAACCTTTAAACAGGAATAGAATTTCCTCTCTTGAATCTTTTGAACAGGAATAGGATTTTCCCCTCTCGAACCTTTAAACAGGAATAGAATTTCCTCTCTTGAATCTTTTGAACAGGAATAGGATTTTCCCCTCTCGAACCTTTAAACAGGAATAGAATTTCCTCTCTTGAATCTTTTGAACAGGAATAGGATTTTCCCCTCTCGAACCTTTAAACAGGAATAGAATTTCCTCTCTTGAACCTTTAAACAGGAATAGAATTTCCTCTCTTGAATCTTTTGAACAGGAATAGGATTTTCCCCTCTCGAACCTTTAAACAGGAATAGAATTTCCTCTCTTGAATCTTTTGAACAGGAATAGGATTTTCCCCTCTCGAACCTTTAAACAGGAATAGAATTTCCTCTCTTGAATCTTTTGAACAGGAATAGGATTTTCCCCTCTCGAACCTTTAAACAGGAATAGAATTTCCTCTCTTGAATCTTTTGAACAGGAATAGGATTTTCCCCTCTCGAACCTTTAAACAGGAATAGAATTTCCTCTCTTGAATCTTTAAACAGGAATAGAATTTCCTCTCTTGAATCTTTTGAACAGGAATAGGATTTTCCCCTCTCGAACCTTTAAACAGGAATAGAATTTCCTCTCTTGAACCTTTAAACAGGAATAGAATTTCCTCTCTTGAATCTTTTGAACAGGAATAGGATTTTCCCCTCTCGAACCTTTAAACAGGAATAGAATTTCCTCTCTTGAACCTTTAAACAGGAATAGAATTTCCTCTCTTGAATCTTTTGAACAGGAATAGGATTTTCCCCTCTCGAACCTTTAAACAGGAATAGAATTTCCTCTCTTGAATCTTTTGAACAGGAATAGGATTTTCCCCTCTCGAACCTTTAAACAGGAATAGAATTTCCTCTCTTGAACCTTTAAACAGGAATAGAATTTCCTCTCTTGAATCTTTTGAACAGGAATAGGATTTTCCCCTCTCGAACCTTTAAACAGGAATAGAATTTCCTCTCTTGAATCTTTAAACAGGAATAGAATTTCCTCTCTTGAATCTTTTGAACAGGAATAGGATTTTCCCCTCTCGAACCTTTAAACAGGAATAGAATTTCCTCTCTTGAACCTTTAAACAGGAATAGAATTTCCTCTCTTGAATCTTTTGAACAGGAATAGGATTTTCCCCTCTCGAACCTTTAAACAGGAATAGAATTTCCTCTCTTGAACCTTTAAACAGGAATAGAATTTCCTCTCTTGAATCTTTTGAACAGGAATAGGATTTTCCCCTCTCGAACCTTTAAACAGGAATAGAATTTCCTCTCTTGAATCTTTAAACAGGAATAGAATTTCCTCTCTTGAATCTTTTGAACAGGAATAGGATTTTCCCCTCTCGAACCTTTAAACAGGAATAGAATTTCCTCTCTTGAACCTTTAAACAGGAATAGAATTTCCTCTCTTGAATCTTTTGAACAGGAATAGGATTTTCCCCTCTCGAACCTTTAAACAGGAATAGAATTTCCTCTCTTGAACCTTTAAACAGGAATAGAATTTCCTCTCTTGAATCTTTTGAACAGGAATAGGATTTTCCCCTCTCGAACCTTTAAACAGGAATAGAATTTCCTCTCTTGAATCTTTTGAACAGGAATAGGATTTTCCCCTCTCGAACCTTTAAACAGGAATAGAATTTCCTCTCTTGAACCTTTAAACAGGAATAGAATTTCCTCTCTTGAATCTTTTGAACAGGAATAGGATTTTCCCCTCTCGAACCTTTAAACAGGAATAGAATTTCCTCTCTTGAACCTTTAAACAGGAATAGAATTTCCTCTCTTGAATCTTTTGAACAGGAATAGGATTTTCCCCTCTCGAACCTTTAAACAGGAATAGAATTTCCTCTCTTGAACCTTTAAACAGGAATAGAATTTCCTCTCTTGAATCTTTTGAACAGGAATAGGATTTTCCCCTCTCGAACCTTTAAACAGGAATAGAATTTCCTCTCTTGAATCTTTTGAACAGGAATAGGATTTTCCCCTCTCGAACCTTTAAACAGGAATAGAATTTCCTCTCTTGAACCTTTAAACAGGAATAGAATTTCCTCTCTTGAATCTTTTGAACAGGAATAGGATTTTCCCCTCTCGAACCTTTAAACAGGAATAGAATTTCCTCTCTTGAACCTTTAAACAGGAATAGAATTTCCTCTCTTGAATCTTTTGAACAGGAATAGGATTTTCCCCTCTCGAACCTTTAAACAGGAATAGAATTTCCTCTCTTGAATCTTTTGAACAGGAATAGGATTTTCCCCTCTCGAACCTTTAAACAGGAATAGAATTTCCTCTCTTGAATCTTTTGAACAGGAATAGGATTTTCCCCTCTCGAACCTTTAAACAGGAATAGAATTTCCTCTCTTGAATCTTTTGAACAGGAATAGGATTTTCCCCTCTCGAACCTTTAAACAGGAATAGAATTTCCTCTCTTGAACCTTTAAACAGGAATAGAATTTCCTCTCTTGAATCTTTTGAACAGGAATAGGATTTTCCCCTCTCGAACCTTTAAACAGGAATAGAATTTCCTCTCTTGAATCTTTTGAACAGGAATAGGATTTTCCCCTCTCGAACCTTTAAACAGGAATAGAATTTCCTCTCTTGAACCTTTAAACAGGAATAGAATTTCCTCTCTTGAATCTTTTGAACAGGAATAGGATTTTCCCCTCTCGAACCTTTAAACAGGAATAGAATTTCCTCTCTTGAACCTTTAAACAGGAATAGAATTTCCTCTCTTGAATCTTTTGAACAGGAATAGGATTTTCCCCTCTCGAACCTTTAAACAGGAATAGAATTTCCTCTCTTGAACCTTTAAACAGGAATAGAATTTCCTCTCTTGAATCTTTTGAACAGGAATAGGATTTTCCCCTCTCGAACCTTTAAACAGGAATAGAATTTCCTCTCTTGAACCTTTAAACAGGAATAGAATTTCCTCTCTTGAATCTTTTGAACAGGAATAGGATTTTCCCCTCTCGAACCTTTAAACAGGAATAGAATTTCCTCTCTTGAACCTTTAAACAGGAATAGAATTTCCTCTCTTGAATCTTTTGAACAGGAATAGGATTTTCCCCTCTCGAACCTTTAAACAGGAATAGAATTTCCTCTCTTGAACCTTTAAACAGGAATAGAATTTCCTCTCTTGAATCTTTTGAACAGGAATAGGATTTTCCCCTCTCGAACCTTTAAACAGGAATAGAATTTCCTTTCTTGAATCTTTTGAACAGGAATAGGATTTTCCCCTCTCGAACCTTTAAACAGGAATAGAATTTCCTCTCTTGAACCTTTAAACAGGAATAGAATTTCCTCTCTTGAATCTTTTGAACAGGAATAGGATTTTCCCCTCTCGAACCTTTAAACAGGAATAGAATTTCCTCTCTTGAACCTTTAAACAGGAATAGAATTTCCTCTCTTGAATCTTTTGAACAGGAATAGGATTTTCCCCTCTCGAACCTTTAAACAGGAATAGAATTTCCTCTCTTGAATCTTTTGAACAGGAATAGGATTTTCCCCTCTCGAACCTTTAAACAGGAATAGAATTTCCTCTCTCGAACCTTTAAACAGGAATAGAATTTCCTCTCTTGAATATTTTGAACAGGAATAGGATTTTCCCCTCTCGAACCTTTAAACAGGAATAGAATTTCCTCTCTTGAATCTTTTGAACAGGAATAGGATTTTCCTCTCTCGAACCTTTAAACAGGAATAGAATTTCCCCTCTCGAACCTTTAAACAGGAATAGAATTTCCTCTCTTGAATCTTTTGAACAGGAATAGGATTTTCCCCTCTCGAACCTTTAAACAGGAATAGAATTTCCTCTCTTGAATCTTTTGAACAGGAATAGGATTTTCCCCTCTCGAACCTTTAAACAGGAATAGAATTTCCTCTCTTGAATCTTTTGAACAGGAATAGGATTTTCCCCTCTCGAACCTTTAAACAGGAATAGAATTTCCTCTCTTGAACCTTTAAACAGGAATAGAATTTCCTCTCTTGAATCTTTTGAACAGGAATAGGATTTTCCCCTCTCGAACCTTTAAACAGGAATAGAATTTCCTCTCTTGAATCTTTTGAACAGGAATAGGATTTTCCCCTCTCGAACCTTTAAACAGGAATAGAATTTCCTCTCTTGAATCTTTTGAACAGGAATAGGATTTTCCCCTCTCGAACCTTTAAACAGGAATAGAATTTCCTCTCTTGAATCTTTTGAACAGGAATAGGATTTTCCCCTCTCGAACCTTTAAACAGGAATAGAATTTCCTCTCTTGAATCTTTAAACAGGAATAGAATTTCCTCTCTTGAATCTTTTGAACAGGAATAGGATTTTCCCCTCTCGAACCTTTAAACAGGAATAGAATTTCCTCTCTTGAATCTTTTGAACAGGAATAGGATTTTCCCCTCTCGAACCTTTAAACAGGAATAGAATTTCCTCTCTTGAATCTTTTGAACAGGAATAGGATTTTCCCCTCTCGAACCTTTAAACAGGAATAGAATTTCCTCTCTTGAATCTTTTGAACAGGAATAGAATTTCCTCTCTTGAACCTTTAAACAGGAATAGAATTTCCTCTCTTGAATCTTTTGAACAGGAATAGGATTTTCCCCTCTCGAACCTTTAAACAGGAATAGAATTTCCTCTCTTGAATCTTTTGAACAGGAATAGAATTTCCTCTCTTGAACCTTTAAACAGGAATAGAATTTCCTCTCTTGAATCTTTTGAACAGGAATAGGATTTTCCCCTCTCGAACCTTTAAACAGGAATAGAATTTCCTCTCTTGAATCTTTTGAACAGGAATAGAATTTCCTCTCTTGAACCTTTAAACAGGAATAGAATTTCCTCTCTTGAATCTTTTGAACAGGAATAGGATTTTCCCCTCTCGAACCTTTAAACAGGAATAGAATTTCCTCTCTTGAATCTTTTGAACAGGAATAGGATTTTCCCCTCTCGAACCTTTAAACAGGAATAGAATTTCCTCTCTTGAATCTTTTGAACAGGAATAGGATTTTCCCCTCTCGAACCTTTAAACAGGAATAGAATTTCCTCTCTTGAATCTTTAAACAGGAATAGAATTTCCTCTCTTGAATCTTTTGAACAGGAATAGGATTTTCCCCTCTCGAACCTTTAAACAGGAATAGAATTTCCTCTCTTGAACCTTTAAACAGGAATAGAATTTCCTCTCTTGAATCTTTTGAACAGGAATAGGATTTTCCCCTCTCGAACCTTTAAACAGGAATAGAATTTCCTCTCTTGAACCTTTAAACAGGAATAGAATTTCCTCTCTTGAATCTTTTGAACAGGAATAGGATTTTCCCCTCTCGAACCTTTAAACAGGAATAGAATTTCCTCTCTTGAACCTTTAAACAGGAATAGAATTTCCTCTCTTGAATCTTTTGAACAGGAATAGGATTTTCCCCTCTCGAACCTTTAAACAGGAATAGAATTTCCTCTCTTGAACCTTTAAACAGGAATAGAATTTCCTCTCTTGAATCTTTTGAACAGGAATAGGATTTTCCCCTCTCGAACCTTTAAACAGGAATAGAATTTCCTCTCTTGAATCTTTTGAACAGGAATAGGATTTTCCCCTCTCGAACCTTTAAACAGGAATAGAATTTCCTCTCTTGAACCTTTAAACAGGAATAGAATTTCCTCTCTTGAATCTTTTGAACAGGAATAGGATTTTCCCCTCTCGAACCTTTAAACAGGAATAGAATTTCCTCTCTTGAATCTTTTGAACAGGAATAGGATTTTCCCCTCTCGAACCTTTAAACAGGAATAGAATTTCCTCTCTTGAATCTTTTGAACAGGAATAGGATTTTCCCCTCTCGAACCTTTAAACAGGAATAGAATTTCCTCTCTTGAATCTTTTGAACAGGAATAGGATTTTCCCCTCTCGAACCTTTAAACAGGAATAGAATTTCCTCTCTTGAACCTTTAAACAGGAATAGAATTTCCTCTCTTGAATCTTTTGAACAGGAATAGGATTTTCCCCTCTCGAACCTTTAAACAGGAATAGAATTTCCTCTCTTGAACCTTTAAACAGGAATAGAATTTCCTCTCTTGAATCTTTTGAACAGGAATAGGATTTTCCCCTCTCGAACCTTTAAACAGGAATAGAATTTCCTCTCTTGAATCTTTTGAACAGGAATAGGATTTTCCCCTCTCGAACCTTTAAACAGGAATAGAATTTCCTCTCTTGAATCTTTTGAACAGGAATAGGATTTTCCCCTCTCGAACCTTTAAACAGGAATAGAATTTCCTCTCTTGAATCTTTTGAACAGGAATAGGATTTTCCCCTCTCGAACCTTTAAACAGGAATAGAATTTCCTCTCTTGAATCTTTTGAACAGGAATAGGATTTTCCCCTCTCGAACCTTTAAACAGGAATAGAATTTCCTCTCTTGAACCTTTAAACAGGAATAGAATTTCCTCTCTTGAATCTTTTGAACAGGAATAGGATTTTCCCCTCTCGAACCTTTAAACAGGAATAGAATTTCCTCTCTTGAATCTTTTGAACAGGAATAGGATTTTCCCCTCTCGAACCTTTAAACAGGAATAGAATTTCCTCTCTTGAATCTTTTGAACAGGAATAGGATTTTCCCCTCTCGAACCTTTAAACAGGAATAGAATTTCCTCTCTTGAATCTTTTGAACAGGAATAGGATTTTCCCCTCTCGAACCTTTAAACAGGAATAGAATTTCCTCTCTTGAATCTTTAAACAGGAATAGAATTTCCTCTCTTGAATCTTTTGAACAGGAATAGGATTTTCCCCTCTCGAACCTTTAAACAGGAATAGAATTTCCTCTCTTGAACCTTTAAACAGGAATAGAATTTCCTCTCTTGAATCTTTTGAACAGGAATAGGATTTTCCCCTCTCGAACCTTTAAACAGGAATAGAATTTCCTCTCTTGAACCTTTAAACAGGAATAGAATTTCCTCTCTTGAATCTTTTGAACAGGAATAGGATTTTCCCCTCTCGAACCTTTAAACAGGAATAGAATTTCCTCTCTTGAATCTTTTGAACAGGAATAGGATTTTCCCCTCTCGAACCTTTAAACAGGAATAGAATTTCCTCTCTTGAACCTTTAAACAGGAATAGAATTTCCTCTCTTGAATCTTTTGAACAGGAATAGGATTTTCCCCTCTCGAACCTTTAAACAGGAATAGAATTTCCTCTCTTGAATCTTTAAACAGGAATAGAATTTCCTCTCTTGAATCTTTTGAACAGGAATAGGATTTTCCCCTCTCGAACCTTTAAACAGGAATAGAATTTCCTCTCTTGAACCTTTAAACAGGAATAGAATTTCCTCTCTTGAATCTTTTGAACAGGAATAGGATTTTCCCCTCTCGAACCTTTAAACAGGAATAGAATTTCCTCTCTTGAACCTTTAAACAGGAATAGAATTTCCTCTCTTGAATCTTTTGAACAGGAATAGGATTTTCCCCTCTCGAACCTTTAAACAGGAATAGAATTTCCTCTCTTGAATCTTTAAACAGGAATAGAATTTCCTCTCTTGAATCTTTTGAACAGGAATAGGATTTTCCCCTCTCGAACCTTTAAACAGGAATAGAATTTCCTCTCTTGAACCTTTAAACAGGAATAGAATTTCCTCTCTTGAATCTTTTGAACAGGAATAGGATTTTCCCCTCTCGAACCTTTGAACAGGAATAGAATTTCCTCTCTTGAACCTTTAAACAGGAATAGAATTTCCTCTCTTGAATCTTTTGAACAGGAATAGGATTTTCCCCTCTCGAACCTTTAAACAGGAATAGAATTTCCTCTCTTGAACCTTTAAACAGGAATAGAATTTCCTCTCTTGAATCTTTTGAACAGGAATAGGATTTTCCCCTCTCGAACCTTTAAACAGGAATAGAATTTCCTCTCTTGAATCTTTTGAACAGGAATAGGATTTTCCCCTCTCGAACCTTTAAACAGGAATAGAATTTCCTCTCTTGAATCTTTTGAACAGGAATAGGATTTTCCCCTCTCGAACCTTTAAACAGGAATAGAATTTCCTCTCTTGAATCTTTTGAACAGGAATAGGATTTTCCCCTCTCGAACCTTTAAACAGGAATAGAATTTCCTCTCTTGAATCTTTTGAACAGGAATAGGATTTTCCCCTCTCGAACCTTTAAACAGGA
The DNA here is from genome assembly GCF_036898095.1 of Palaemon carinicauda. NCBI lineage: Eukaryota > Metazoa > Arthropoda > Malacostraca > Decapoda > Palaemonidae > Palaemon > Palaemon carinicauda. The sequence goes on along the minus strand of NC_090761.1, from coordinate 65,407,670 downwards.
ATAGAATTTCCTCTCTTGAACCTTTAAACAGGAATAGAATTTCCTCTCTTGAATCTTTTGAACAGGAATAGGATTTTCCCCTCTCGAACCTTTAAACAGGAATAGAATTTCCTCTCTTGAATCTTTTGAACAGGAATAGGATTTTCCCCTCTCGAACCTTTAAACAGGAATAGAATTTCCTCTCTTGAATCTTTTGAACAGGAATAGGATTTTCCCCTCTCGAACCTTTAAACAGGAATAGAATTTCCTCTCTTGAATCTTTTGAACAGGAATAGGATTTTCCCCTCTCGAACCTTTAAACAGGAATAGAATTTCCTCTCTTGAATCTTTAAACAGGAATAGAATTTCCTCTCTTGAATCTTTTGAACAGGAATAGGATTTTCCCCTCTCGAACCTTTAAACAGGAATAGAATTTCCTCTCTTGAACCTTTAAACAGGAATAGAATTTCCTCTCTTGAATCTTTTGAACAGGAATAGGATTTTCCCCTCTCGAACCTTTAAACAGGAATAGAATTTCCTCTCTTGAACCTTTAAACAGGAATAGAATTTCCTCTCTTGAATCTTTTGAACAGGAATAGGATTTTCCCCTCTCGAACCTTTAAACAGGAATAGAATTTCCTCTCTTGAATCTTTTGAACAGGAATAGGATTTTCCCCTCTCGAACCTTTAAACAGGAATAGAATTTCCTCTCTTGAACCTTTAAACAGGAATAGAATTTCCTCTCTTGAATCTTTTGAACAGGAATAGGATTTTCCCCTCTCGAACCTTTAAACAGGAATAGAATTTCCTCTCTTGAATCTTTAAACAGGAATAGAATTTCCTCTCTTGAATCTTTTGAACAGGAATAGGATTTTCCCCTCTCGAACCTTTAAACAGGAATAGAATTTCCTCTCTTGAACCTTTAAACAGGAATAGAATTTCCTCTCTTGAATCTTTTGAACAGGAATAGGATTTTCCCCTCTCGAACCTTTAAACAGGAATAGAATTTCCTCTCTTGAACCTTTAAACAGGAATAGAATTTCCTCTCTTGAATCTTTTGAACAGGAATAGGATTTTCCCCTCTCGAACCTTTAAACAGGAATAGAATTTCCTCTCTTGAACCTTTAAACAGGAATAGAATTTCCTCTCTTGAATCTTTTGAACAGGAATAGGATTTTCCCCTCTCGAACCTTTAAACAGGAATAGAATTTCCTCTCTTGAATCTTTTGAACAGGAATAGGATTTTCCCCTCTCGAACCTTTAAACAGGAATAGAATTTCCTCTCTTGAACCTTTAAACAGGAATAGAATTTCCTCTCTTGAATCTTTTGAACAGGAATAGGATTTTCCCCTCTCGAACCTTTAAACAGGAATAGAATTTCCTCTCTTGAACCTTTAAACAGGAATAGAATTTCCTCTCTTGAATCTTTTGAACAGGAATAGGATTTTCCCCTCTCGAACCTTTAAACAGGAATAGAATTTCCTCTCTTGAACCTTTAAACAGGAATAGAATTTCCTCTCTTGAATCTTTTGAACAGGAATAGGATTTTCCCCTCTCGAACCTTTAAACAGGAATAGAATTTCCTCTCTTGAACCTTTAAACAGGAATAGAATTTCCTCTCTTGAATCTTTTGAACAGGAATAGGATTTTCCCCTCTCAAACCTTTAAACAGGAATAGAATTTCCTCTCTTGAATCTTTTGAACAGGAATAGGATTTTCCCCTCTCGAACCTTTAAACAGGAATAGAATTTCCTCTCTTGAACCTTTAAACAGGAATAGAATTTCCTCTCTTGAATCTTTTGAACAGGAATAGGATTTTCCCCTCTCGAACCTTTAAACAGGAATAGAATTTCCTCTCTTGAACCTTTAAACAGGAATAGAATTTCCTCTCTTGAATCTTTTGAACAGGAATAGGATTTTCCCCTCTCGAACCTTTAAACAGGAATAGAATTTCCTCTCTTGAATCTTTTGAACAGGAATAGGATTTTCCCCTCTCGAACCTTTAAACAGGAATAGAATTTCCTCTCTTGAATCTTTTGAACAGGAATAGGATTTTCCCCTCTCGAACCTTTAAACAGGAATAGAATTTCCTCTCTTGAATCTTTTGAACAGGAATAGGATTTTCCCCTCTCGAACCTTTAAACAGGAATAGAATTTCCTCTCTTGAACCTTTAAACAGGAATAGAATTTCCTCTCTTGAATCTTTTGAACAGGAATAGGATTTTCCCCTCTCGAACCTTTAAACAGGAATAGAATTTCCTCTCTTGAATCTTTTGAACAGGAATAGGATTTTCCCCTCTCGAACCTTTAAACAGGAATAGAATTTCCTCTCTTGAACCTTTAAACAGGAATAGAATTTCCTCTCTTGAATCTTTTGAACAGGAATAGGATTTTCCCCTCTCGAACCTTTAAACAGGAATAGAATTTCCTCTCTTGAACCTTTAAACAGGAATAGAATTTCCTCTCTTGAATCTTTTGAACAGGAATAGGATTTTCCCCTCTCGAACCTTTAAACAGGAATAGAATTTCCTCTCTTGAACCTTTAAACAGGAATAGAATTTCCTCTCTTGAATCTTTTGAACAGGAATAGGATTTTCCCCTCTCGAACCTTTAAACAGGAATAGAATTTCCTCTCTTGAACCTTTAAACAGGAATAGAATTTCCTCTCTTGAATCTTTTGAACAGGAATAGGATTTTCCCCTCTCGAACCTTTAAACAGGAATAGAATTTCCTCTCTTGAACCTTTAAACAGGAATAGAATTTCCTCTCTTGAATCTTTTGAACAGGAATAGGATTTTCCCCTCTCGAACCTTTAAACAGGAATAGAATTTCCTCTCTTGAACCTTTAAACAGGAATAGAATTTCCTCTCTTGAATCTTTTGAACAGGAATAGGATTTTCCCCTCTCGAACCTTTAAACAGGAATAGAATTTCCTCTCTTGAACCTTTAAACAGGAATAGAATTTCCTCTCTTGAATCTTTTGAACAGGAATAGGATTTTCCCCTCTCGAACCTTTAAACAGGAATAGAATTTCCTTTCTTGAATCTTTTGAACAGGAATAGGATTTTCCCCTCTCGAACCTTTAAACAGGAATAGAATTTCCTCTCTTGAACCTTTAAACAGGAATAGAATTTCCTCTCTTGAATCTTTTGAACAGGAATAGGATTTTCCCCTCTCGAACCTTTAAACAGGAATAGAATTTCCTCTCTTGAACCTTTAAACAGGAATAGAATTTCCTCTCTTGAATCTTTTGAACAGGAATAGGATTTTCCCCTCTCGAACCTTTAAACAGGAATAGAATTTCCTCTCTTGAATCTTTTGAACAGGAATAGGATTTTCCCCTCTCGAACCTTTAAACAGGAATAGAATTTCCTCTCTCGAACCTTTAAACAGGAATAGAATTTCCTCTCTTGAATCTTTTGAACAGGAATAGGATTTTCCCCTCTCGAACCTTTAAACAGGAATAGAATTTCCTCTCTTGAATCTTTTGAACAGGAATAGGATTTTCCTCTCTCGAACCTTTAAACAGGAATAGAATTTCCCCTCTCGAACCTTTAAACAGGAATAGAATTTCCTCTCTTGAATCTTTTGAACAGGAATAGGATTTTCCCCTCTCGAACCTTTAAACAGGAATAGAATTTCCTCTCTTGAATCTTTTGAACAGGAATAGGATTTTCCCCTCTCGAACCTTTAAACAGGAATAGAATTTCCTCTCTTGAATCTTTTGAACAGGAATAGGATTTTCCCCTCTCGAACCTTTAAACAGGAATAGAATTTCCTCTCTTGAACCTTTAAACAGGAATAGAATTTCCTCTCTTGAATCTTTTGAACAGGAATAGGATTTTCCCCTCTCGAACCTTTAAACAGGAATAGAATTTCCTCTCTTGAACCTTTAAACAGGAATAGAATTTCCTCTCTTGAATCTTTTGAACAGGAATAGGATTTTCCCCTCTCGAACCTTTAAACAGGAATAGAATTTCCTCTCTTGAACCTTTAAACAGGAATAGAATTTCCTCTCTTGAATCTTTTGAACAGGAATAGGATTTTCCCCTCTCGAACCTTTAAACAGGAATAGAATTTCCTCTCTTGAATCTTTTGAACAGGAATAGGATTTTCCCCTCTCGAACCTTTAAACAGGAATAGAATTTCCTCTCTTGAATCTTTTGAACAGGAATAGGATTTTCCCCTCTCGAACCTTTAAACAGGAATAGAATTTCCTCTCTTGAATCTTTTGAACAGGAATAGGATTTTCCCCTCTCGAACCTTTAAACAGGAATAGAATTTCCCCTCTCGAACCTTTAAACAGGAATAGAATTTCCTCTCTTGGATCTTTTGAACAGGAATAGGATTTTCCCCTCTCGAACCTTTAAACAGGAATAGAATTTCCTCTCTTGAATCTTTTGAACAGGAATAGGATTTTCCCCTCTCGAACCTTTAAACAGGAATAGAATTTCCTCTCTTGAATCTTTTGAACAGGAATAGGATTTTCCCCTCTCGAACCTTTAAACAGGAATAGAATTTCCTCTCTTGAACCTTTAAACAGGAATAGAATTTCCTCTCTTGAATCTTTTGAACAGGAATAGGATTTTCCCCTCTCGAACCTTTAAACAGGAATAGAATTTCCTCTCTTGAACCTTTAAACAGGAATAGAATTTCCTCTCTTGAATCTTTTGAACAGGAATAGGATTTTCCCCTCTCGAACCTTTAAACAGGAATAGAATTTCCTCTCTTGAACCTTTAAACAGGAATAGAATTTCCTCTCTTGAATCTTTTGAACAGGAATAGGATTTTCCCCTCTCGAACCTTTAAACAGGAATAGAATTTCCTCTCTTGAACCTTTAAACAGGAATAGAATTTCCTCTCTTGAATCTTTTGAACAGGAATAGGATTTTCCCCTCTCGAACCTTTAAACAGGAATAGAATTTCCTCTCTTGAATCTTTTGAACAGGAATAGGATTTTCCCCTCTCGAACCTTTAAACAGGAATAGAATTTCCTCTCTTGAATCTTTTGAACAGGAATAGGATTTTCCCCTCTCGAACCTTTAAACAGGAATAGAATTTCCTCTCTTGAACCTTTAAACAGGAATAGAATTTCCTCTCTTGAATCTTTTGAACAGGAATAGGATTTTCCCCTCTCGAACCTTTAAACAGGAATAGAATTTCCTCTCTTGAACCTTTAAACAGGAATAGAATTTCCTCTCTTGAATCTTTTGAACAGGAATAGGATTTTCCCCTCTCGAACCTTTAAACAGGAATAGAATTTCCTCTCTTGAACCTTTAAACAGGAATAGAATTTCCTCTCTTGAATCTTTTGAACAGGAATAGGATTTTCCCCTCTCGAACCTTTAAACAGGAATAGAATTTCCTCTCTTGAACCTTTAAACAGGAATAGAATTTCCTCTCTTGAATCTTTTGAACAGGAATAGGATTTTCCCCTCTCGAACCTTTAAACAGGAATAGAATTTCCTCTCTTGAATCTTTTGAACAGGAATAGGATTTTCCCCTCTCGAACCTTTAAACAGGAATAGAATTTCCTCTCTTGAATCTTTTGAACAGGAATAGGATTTTCCCCTCTCGAACCTTTAAACAGGAGTAGAATTTCCTCTCTTGAATCTTTTGAACAGGAATAGGATTTTCCCCTCTCGAACCTTTAAACAGGAATAGAATTTCCTCTCTTGAACCTTTAAACTGGAATAGAATTTCCTCTCTTGAATCTTTTGAACAGGAATAGGATTTTCCCCTCTCGAACCTTTAAACAGGAATAGAATTTCCTCTCTTGAACCTTTAAACAGGAATAGAATTTCCTCTCTTGAATCTTTTGAACAGGAATAGGATTTTCCCCTCTCGAACCTTTAAACAGGAATAGAATTTCCTCTCTTGAATCTTTTGAACAGGAATAGGATTTTCCCCTCTCGAACCTTTAAACAGGAATAGAATTTCCTCTCTTGAATCTTTTGAACAGGAATAGGATTTTCCCCTCTCGAACCTTTAAACAGGAATAGAATTTCCTCTCTTGAATCTTTTGAACAGGAATAGGATTTTCCCCTCTCGAACCTTTAAACAGGAATAGAATTTCCTCTCTTGAACCTTTAAACAGGAATAGAATTTCCTCTCTTGAATCTTTTGAACAGGAATAGGATTTTCCCCTCTCGAACCTTTAAACAGGAATAGAATTTCCTCTCTTGAATCTTTTGAACAGGAATAGGATTTTCCCCTCTCGAACCTTTAAACAGGAATAGAATTTCCTCTCTTGAATCTTTTGAACAGGAATAGGATTTTCCCCTCTCGAACCTTTAAACAGGAATAGAATTTCCTCTCTTGAACCTTTAAACAGGAATAGAATTTCCTCTCTTGAATCTTTTGAACAGGAATAGGATTTTCCCCTCTCGAACCTTTAAACAGGAATAGAATTTCCTCTCTTGAACCTTTAAACAGGAATAGAATTTTCCTCTCTTGAATCTTTTGAACAGGAATAGGATTTTCCCTCTCGAACCTTTAAACAGGAATAGAATTTCCTCTCTTGAATCTTTTGAACAGGAATAGGATTTTCCCCTCTCGAACCTTTAAACAGGAATAGAATTTCCTCTCTTGAATCTTTTGAACAGGAATAGGATTTTCCCCTCTCGAACCTTTAAACAGGAATAGAATTTCCTCTCTTGAACCTTTAAACAGGAATAGAATTTCCTCTCTTGAATCTTTTGAACAGGAATAGGATTTTCCCCTCTCGAACCTTTAAACAGGAATAGAATTTCCTCTCTTGAATCTTTTGAACAGGAATAGGATTTTCCCCTCTCGAACCTTTAAACAGGAATAGAATTTCCTCTCTTGAATCTTTTGAACAGGAATAGGATTTTCCCCTCTCGAACCTTTAAACAGGAATAGAATTTCCTCTCTTGAATCTTTTGAACAGGAATAGGATTTTCCCCTCTCGAACCTTTAAACAGGAATAGAATTTCCTCTCTTGAATCTTTTGAACAGGAATAGGATTTTCCTTTCTTGAACCTTTAAACAGGAATAGAATTTCCTCTCTTGAACCTTTGAATAGGAATAGAATTTTCTCTCTTGAACCTTTGAACAGGAATAGAATTTCTTCTCTTGAATCTTTTGAACAGGAATAGGATTTTCTTCTCTCGAACTTTAAACAGGAATAGAATTTCCTCTCTTGAACCTTTGAACAGGAATAGAATTTCCTCTCTTGAACCTTTAAACAGGAATAGAATTTCCTCTTGAACCTTTAAACAGGAATAGAATTTCCTCTCTTGAACCTTTGAACAGGAATAGAATTTCCTCTCTTGAACCTTTAAACAGGAATAGAATTTCCTTTCTTGAACCTTTGAACAGGAATAGCATTTTCACAATAATTGCTCCATTTCAAGTTTGTCCAATGCATAGATGATATGGGATTCCCCCCCCCCCTCTCTCTCTCTCTCTCTCTCTCTCTCTCTCTCTCTCTCTCTCTCTCAGAGGAAGAAACGTAAACACGACTTCCCTTTTACTTCTATTAAGCGAGCATAAAGAGCTTATCTTCAACGCTGAAGTCCGAAGAAGGAAAGAAAGAAAAATATTTAAAACCCACTGCGAGGTGAGGAAGGATGAGAGACGAATGGTTTGGCACAGACAGACACACAGACGGACAGATGAATGGATAGACGGGTTGCAAGACAGACAGACTTTGAACTTAAGAGATTTGTATGTGTTATTTATTAGTATTGGATTTCAGCATACACTTTGCCACAGTATTTTGTATTTTTGATAGTTTTTCTAATCTTTCCATTGAAAGCTACTAAGGTTTTCCCTATTTCGCCACAATGTGGACTGACCAAAGTCTTTTATACACACACACACACACACACACACACACACACACAACACTACAACAACAACAACAACAAAATGCAGCCGTTTCTAATCCACTGTAGGATAAAGGCCTCAGAAATGTCCTTATTCATGTTTGGAGTTTGGCAAGTTTTCATCACCACGCTCGCCAATGCGGATTGGTGATGGTCGGAGATTTTCGTCTGATTGCTCATAGCAAAGTAGCCTAATATGGTGAACCTTACTAGTACAGCTTTACTGATTATGAATATACGCAAACCTTTTCACCACATTAAGATATCCCCCAACACACACATATACACACACGCATATATATATATATATATATATAATATATATATATATATATATATATATATATATATATATATATATATATATATATATATATATATATATATATATATATATGTGTACATATATATTTATATATATATACATATATATATATATATATACATATGTATATATTTGTATATATATATATATGTATATATATATATATATATATATATAGCTAAGTAAAACCCTAGTTGGAAAAGTAAGAGAGGAAAGGAAATAAGGAAGTAAATAAACTATAGAAGTAACGAACAACTAAATTAACATTATAAAAACGGTACCAGTATTAAGATATATCTTCCATAAATGAATTATAAAAAGTTGTATGTGTGTGTGTGTGTGTGTGTGTGTAGTTATAATAGTCAGTGCTAGCTCCATGATTGTTGTCTCTTGACAAATAAGATGAATTCAGTATGCAGATGATATCCGTCTCTATCATAGTTACCTCTTGACAAATAAGATGAATTCAGTATGCAGATGATATCCGTCTCTAGCATAGTTACCTCTTGACAAATAAGATGAATTCAGTATGCAGATGATATCCGTCTCTAGCATAGTTACCTCTTGACAAATAAGATGGATTCAGTATGCAGATGATATCCGTCTCTAGCATAGTTACCTCTTGACAAATAAGATGGATTCAGTATGCAGATGATATCCGTCTCTAGCATAGTTACCTCTTGACAAATAAGATGGATTCAGTATGCAGATGATATCCGTCTCTAGCATAGTTACCTCTTGACAAATAAGATGGATTCAGTATGCAGATGATATCCGTCTCTAGCATAGTTACCTCTTGACAAATAAGATGGATTCAGTATGCAGATGATATCCGTCTCTAGCATAGTTACCTCTTGACAAATAAGATGGATTCAGTATGCAGATGATATCCGTCTCTAGCATAGTTACCTCTTGACAAATAAGATGGATTCAGTATGCAGATGATATCCGTCTCTAGCATAGTTACCTCTTGACAAATAAGATGGATTCAGTATGCAGATGATATCCGTCTCTAGCATAGTTACCTCTTGACAAATAAGATGGATTCAGTATGCAGATGATATCCGTCTCTAGCATAGTTACCTCTTGACAAATAAGATGGATTCAGTATGCAGATGATATCCGTCGTGTTCCATCTATTAGCCCCCCCCCCCCCCTCCCCCATCCCAAATTCGGAACGAAGTTGGTGCTGGTCTTAATAGAGCTTCGGACCGGATCAGCGAATCGTTAAGTTGTGTAAGCAGTGGCAGATGAAGC
>NC_090761.1:65393259-65395759 GCF_036898095.1 Palaemon carinicauda | reverse complement strand
CCAGCTAATATTATTGTTCCTCGAAATATTTCTCTTAACAATGGAAAAAATACTGTTTACATAGCCATACCAAAATACCGTGTGAAATTGCTAATGCCCTTTTCTCCAGTACACCATCAAAGAAGAAAATACGTCACTTGAAGCCCTTTGGTAAGGCCACTCAAGAGGTCTTGCCAAGGGCTCTCCAGGGGCCAGACTTTGTGTGGGTTATGCACAACACCACTTTCTTCCTTTCTTTCTTACTTTCATTTTTCACTTTCCTGGAAGGTTTTTTAATTGTTCAGGTCAATTGTGCTCGTGTACTGCACTCTGGAAAACCACTTCTGTCGACTTGGGGGTTGGGAGGGATGAACTATTAGTGTTTTTTTTACATCCAGAGCAGTGTAAGGGGACCTTTTCATGAATAATTACCCCCCCCCTCTCTCTCTCTCTCTCTCTCTCTCTCTCTCTCTCTCTCTCTCTCATTTTTATGTATTGATACTTTTTTCTTGTCCTCTCTCTCTCTCTCTCTCTCTCTCTCTCTCTCTCTCATTTTTATGTATTGATACTTTTCTCTCTCTCTCTCTCTCTCTCTCTCTCTCTTTTCTCTCTCTAATTTTTATGTATTGATACTTTTTTCTTGTCATTCTCTCTCTCTCTCTCTCTCTCTCTCTCTCTCTCTGTGGTCTCAACTATTCAATTTTCTTTTTTTATGTATTGATACCTTTTCTTGATATTGGCATATCAATTTTTTAAATGATTTTCGGTCTCTCAACCTTGAGAGTACACCATTAATCGACTTTTATAATTTGTCTATTGATTTTGTTGTATTCCATATTGAGGCTTTCGAATGTCTTGGCAACTTTTTGTCCATTTTTTTTAATCCATTATTTATTTCCGCATTTTCGATCGTGACAAGTTGTTTTGTAAGGGGGGATTGTTTATGTCCAAAAGTTTAGTCATTATTTTAGGTTGAACTTAATGTACACATGATACTTTGCAGTATTACTCTAGTAATACATTAAATTTTTAATGTAAATATATGTATGTATATACTGTGTATATATATATGTATATATATATATATATATATATATATATTATATATATTTATATATATATATATATATTTATATATATATATTTATATATATATTTATATATATATATTTATATTATATATATATATTATATATATAAATATATATTTGTATATATATAATATATATATTTATATATGTTATGTATATTATATATATGAATATATATATATATATATATATGTATATATATATATATATATATATATATATATTATATATGATATATATATATATATATATATAAATTTTTAGTTACATGGCCTTTATATTAATGTGTAATTCCATCGTTAAACCCTTGTAGCCCTTTGGAAGAATCACGTAAAAACTATTTCGAAACGCTTGTCAGCACCAGATATATAATGGAAAAACATAAATGCCGTTTTCATCCTTTCCCGAAGCCTGACTTGAGTTTTGTTTGTTAGGGAAGATGTTTAGAATTTAGAAGACTGATATATATATATATATATATATTGTAAATATATGCACGTATATATATATATATATATATATGTATATATATATATATATATATATATTGTGTATATATATATATAGTGTATGTATGTATAGTGTATGTATGTGTATACACAGCACATTTCAATGACGATAAGACAGCATTGATTGTACGTAAAATATAATGATTAACAGCAGGGCTAAACAATACAACGATAATTCACAAAACAGTCTTGGCATTAAATTTGCTAATGAATTATAACAGCGTGATCGTTCGAACCACAAGATTTGCTCATCAACCATCTAATGTATTTCACATAAGATAAATATTTCTCGGAATTCTTGAGGTACCTTCAGAGTTTTTCCTCAGACAGCAAGTTTATTTTTTAAAGAAAACTTTGCCCAGGAGAAGAGGGTATTTAATATTAGTATTGCGGGTGCCCAAATGACGTGGAATTTCATTCCAAACTTTGTTAACAAGATACGACCCAATTTCCTGAAACAAAAGTAATTTCAACTTTGTGGAAGCCATGCAGTTTGGAGGAGCGGCAGAGGACCCGGATCACTATTAGGATTTCGCAGTATTTTTTGTACCTTGAAAATTATGACAATGCTGATAATTCAAACTGTGCATTCTCTAAAGATGGTTTTGCTTATAATGATACAATTACAGTTATAATGAAGATGATAAGGCTGATTCTAGGAACAGTTCTTTTTTTTTTTTTTTGTACCACAAGAATCAAAGTAATCAAAGAAGTGTATTCTCTATAAATGGTTCTTCTAATAATGAAATAATAAGAGCAGTAATAAAGATGATAATGATGATTGTAGGAGCAGATTTTTCCTTTTTTTTTTTCTTTTTTTTTTTGTACCATGAGAATGATGATATTAGTAAAACTAGTAATCAAAGAATTGTATTCCCTATAAATGGTTTTGCTAATAATGATTTAATAAGAATGATAATA
>NC_090761.1:65378927-65388927 GCF_036898095.1 Palaemon carinicauda | reverse complement strand
CAAAATATTTGAAAAACAATTTGTAGAGGTAAGTAATTTTTTAATGGATTATAAAATATCAAATAATTTAGAATAAGAAATAAATGGAGATGGGTATCGTAATTTTTTGAAAAGCTTGTAACATGAGGTAGCGACTAACTATATTATATTGTTCGTAATATTATTGATATGAGAGTAGCCTGGTAAAATATGAACTATACAAACTGTATAAATTCTCTTTTACGTTTAGCTTATGTAATCCATTTTTAATTTGGTCATTGAACGTTGCTCTATACATGTATGAATGTATACTGTATATGTAGATGGACATATATTTTCATGTGTTTGATTATTCGTGTTCATATATAACAACGACAAATGCAGCCGTTTCTAATCCACTGCAGGACAAAAGCCTCAGACATGTCCTTATTCATGCCTGGGGCTTGGTTAGTTTCCATCACCATGCTGGCCAACTGCGGATTGGTAATGGTGGGAGACTTTATTCTGATTGTTCACAGCAATCTAACCTATAATATGGGTGGTACTGACTAGTACAGCTTTGCTGATCATGGCGATACACATATCATTCCTCCACGTTAAGGTATCCCCACTCAGAAAGGGGCTACTGTATGTACTGTATATGTATGTACATATATATATATATATATATATAATATATATATATATATATATATATGTATATATATACATACATATATATACAGTATATATATATATATATATATATATATATATATATATACAGTATATATATATGTGTGTATATATATTTTATTACTTGCTAAGTTACAGCCCTAATTGGAAAACCAGGAGGCTATAAACCCAGTGGCCCCAACAGGGAAAATAGCTCAGTGAGGAAAGGAAAAAAAGGAAAAATAAAATATTTTAAGAATAGCAATAACGTTAAGATTAATATTTCCTATATAAACTATAAAAACTTTAACAAAACAAGAGAAAGAGAAATTAGATAGAATAGCGTGCCCGAGTGTACCCTCAATCAAGAGAACTGTAACCCAAGACAGTGGAAGACCCCGATACAGAGGCTGCGGCACTGCCCAAAACTAGAGAACAATGGTTTGATTTTGGAGTGACCTTCTCCTAGAAGGGCTGCCTACCATAGCTAGAGAGTCTTTACTACCCTTACCAAGAGGAAAGTAGCCACTGAATAATTACAGTGCAATAGTTAACCCCTTGGGAAAAGAAGAATTTTTTGGTAATCTCACTGTTGTCAGGTGTATGAGGAGAGAGGAGAATCTGTAAAGAATATGCCAGACTATTCGGTGTATGTGTAGACAAAGAGAAAGTGAACCGTAACCAGAGATAAAGATCCAATGTAATACTGTCTGGCCGGTCAAAAGACCCATAACTCTAGTGGTAGTATCTCAACGGGTTGCTGGTGCTCTGGCCAACCTACTACCTCCACATACATATTAGGGTGTGTTTATTAGTAGTAGTAGTCGATACATATAGTTCAGTATAAGATCGTACGCTATATAAAAATTTACATAGGAAATATTAATTATATCATCATGAAGGATAAAGATAACAAAGCCGTACTTTACATCCTGTTGATTTCAAGCATGATATATCCAAGAGTAAATTTTCCTTTGTACACATTACACGCATATTATTGATACATTTTCATGATATATTTTTGGAAGGAATTTTGCTTGGAGTACTTTACATCATTATTACATAACAGCAAGAGAAAAGCCCCTCTAGATAAAATACTTTAATATAGCGGTTTTTTTTCACTAAAGGGTTCAGCTCCAAGCTTGCCCCTTGCATAATATAAACGAGACTCTTTTTTTAGGTAAGTGTGAAAGACAAAATAATACTTTAATATACAGTTCTTTTCTTATTCAAAGGTTTAACGCCAGGGCTGCCCTTTGCATAATATAAACGGGACTTCTTTTTTTTTTTTTTTTTTTTTTTTAGGTAAGTGTGAAAGACAAAATGCAGCCCTTCGGAGGGAGACTCCCAATTAGGGAACCTCATGGCTGACTTTCTTTATGAGGCTCAGAGTTATTACCACTCAGGCCCGCCGACGGTGATGGCCTAAATGGCTACGTTGGAGGACAATAGAAGGGGGGTGGGGGGGGGGGGGCTGAGGCCTATGGGGTTGGGAAGAGGAGAGAGAGAGAAGGATTATAAAGAGGTGTCCCCTGGAAATTAATTTTCGAAGAGAGGTGGGTTTTTTTTATGGGAGATAAAATGGGAAATTGATCAAGGATGACGGTATTAAAAAAAAGAATGTGATATGGAGAAAATTTTGAGCAAAAGCACCTGATGAGGGTCATGGATGAAATGAATAGAAAAAAATATTGAATTTTTCTCATTTTTGGGGTAATTGATTCAAAGGGTGCTGGCGGTATCCTTTCTTAGAAAAGATTTTATTTTAATTGTTCATTACTTCTTATATCGTTTATTTATTTCCTTAATTCCTTTTCTCACTGGGCTATTTTTCCCTGTTGGAGCCCCTGGGCTTATAGCATCTAGCTATTTCAACTAGGGTTGTAGTTTAGCTAATGATAATGATGATAATAATAATAATGATAATAATAATAATGATAATAATAATAATGATAATAATAATAATAATTATTATTATTATTATTATTATTATTATTATTATTATTATTAAGCACAGATATATCAACTAAAAAAAAAATTACTGGAATAGACTCGTCATTGCAAGGGGAACTAATTTTGAATCTAAACTTAAGAACAGACACAGTTAACCCTTTGTTTTTTTTTTTACGTTATGTGACCATAACTTAATTTCTTACCCCCTCCCCTCTTTCTCTCTCTCTTTCATTCTCTGCCATTTTTCACCCTTCTTCACTTCCTGTCTCCTTCGCTATTGCATCTCCCTCGAGAGTAGAAAGTTTTAAGACTGATGTAACCGGAGAATGATCTGCCAAAAGCAGGCATTGTTGCTTCGTTCTCCTCTTCACAATACTCCTCTTACTCCTCTTATCCCTCTTTCCTCCACACAATACTCCTCTTACTCGTCCTTTCTCCACCACACAATACTCCTCTCCTCCCTCTTTTCTCCACACAATACTCCTCTTACCCTCCTTCCTCCTCCACACAAAAGTCCTCTTACCCTCCTTTCTCTTCCACACAATAGTCCTCTTATCCCTCTTTTCCCCCACACAATACTCCTCTTACCCTTCTTCCTCCTCCATACAAAAGTCCTCTTACCCTCCTTTCTCCTCCATACAATAGTCCTCTTATCCCTCTGTTCTCCACACAATACTCCTCTTACCCTCCTACCTCCACCACACAAATATCCTCTTACCCCCCTTTCTCCTCCACACAATAGTACTCTCATCACTCTTTTCTCCACACAGTACTCCTCTTACCCTCCTTCCTCCTCCACACAAAAGTCCTCTTACCCTCCTTCCTCCTCCACACAATACACCTCTTATCCCTCCTTTCTCCTCCACACATTACTCCTCTTACCCTCCTTTCTCCTCTACACAATACTCCTCTTATCCATCCTTTCTCCTCCACACATTACTCCTCTTACCCTCCTTCCTCCTCCACACAATACACACCTTATCCCTCTTTTCTCCACACAATACTCCTCTTACCCTCCTTTCTCCTCCACACAATACTCCTCTCATCCCTCTTTTCTCCACACAATACTCCTCTTACCCTCCTTCATCCTCCACACAAAAGTCCTCTTACCCTCCTTTCTCCTCCACACAATAGTACTCTCATCACTCTTTTCTCCACACAGTACTCCTCTTACCCTCCTTCCTCCTCCACACAAAAGTCCTCTTACCCTCCTTCCTCCTCCACACAATACACCTCTTATCCCTCCTTTCTCCTCCACACATTACTCCTCTTACCCTCCTTTCTCCTCTACACAATACTCCTCTTATCCATCCTTTCTCCTCCACACATTACTCCTCTTACCCTCCTTCCTCCTCCACACAATACACACCTTATCCCTCTTTTCTCCACACAATACTCCTCTTACCCTCCTTTCTCCTCCACACAATACTCCTCTCATCCCTCTTTTCTCCACACAATACTCCTCTTACCCTCCTTCATCCTCCACACAAAAGTCCTCTTACCCTCCTTTCTCCTCCACACAATAGTCCTCTTATCCCTCTTTTCTCCACACAATACTCCTCTTACCCTCCTTCCTCCTCCACACAAAAATCCTCTTACCCTCCTTTCTCCTCCACACAATAGTCCTCTTATCCCTCTTTTCTCCTCCACATAATACTCCTCTTACCCTCCTTTCTCCTCCACATAATACTCCTCTTACCCTCCTTTCTCCTCCTTATAATACTATTCTTACCCTCCTTCCTCCTCCACACAATGCACCTCTTATCCCTCCGTTCTCCTCCACACATTACTCCTCTTACCCTCCTTTCTCCTTTACACAATACTCCTCTTATCCATCCTTTCTCCTCCACACATTACCCTCTTACCCTCCTTTTTCCTCTACATAACACTCCTCTTATCCCTCCTTTCTCCTTCACACAATACTCCTCTTACCCCTCCTTTCTCCTCCTCATTCTAAATATCACTACTCTTCCCTCATTTATTATCCTCTTCTTATCTTCATCCTCATACCTCTGCTTATCTGCAATCCTTCACTTCCTTCACTTCTCTTTCTCCTACCTCTTCTTCATCGTAGTTAATACTCCTCCCTTCTTCTCATATCTGATTTCAACCTTATATACAGACACATTCCTCCTGATACTCATCGTGTCTTCATCTTCATCCTCATACTTCTTATTTTCAATCTCATACTTCTACATTTCTTCATCTCCATACTAGTACTCCTCCACTTTTTTCTGTCATAATTTTTATCCTCATACTGATAGTTTTCTTATTTTCCTCATTCATTCTCCTCATCTTGTTTACATCTTCATCCTCATACTTCTATTTCTCCTCCTCATATTCATCCTAATACTCCTCTCCCTTTTCTATCCTGGTTTTTAACCTCATCCTTAAACTCATCTCCATTCATTATCCTCATCCTGTCCTCATCTTCATCCTTATACTTCTATTTCTCCTCCACATCTTCAACTCCTTTTACTTCTCTACCCTGATTGTTAACCTCATCCTCATTCACGATTCTCATCTTGTCCTTATGTTCATCCACATACTTCTATTTCTCTTCCTCATCTTCATCCTCATACTTCTATTTCTCTTCCTCATCTTCATCCTCATACTTCTATTTATGTTCATCATCATAATGCTTCTCTCCCTTCTCTATCCTGACTTAATCTCATCTTCATTCATTATCCTCATGTTGTCCATATATTCATCCTCATCCTTCTATTTCTCTTCCTCATGATCTTCCTCTCCCTTCTCTATCTTGATTTTTAACCTCATCCTCAATCATTATCCTCATCTTGTCCATATATTCATTCTCATACTGCTATTTCTCTTCCTCGTCTTCAACCTCATACTTCTATTTCTCTTCTTCATCCTAATACCCCTCTCCATTCTCTATCCTGATCTTGACCTCATCTTTAAACTCATCCTAGTGAAGCTGGTCTCAAGAGTTCCAACTGAAGAAGAAAAAAAAAGAATATTAAACAAATGATCTGCAACAGAGTAAGATCCTATGACACACAAGACACGTCCTGTCATCTTGCACTCCTCAAAACTTGCCTTTTACATCACTTCGTCTGCTGCCATCAACCATAATTAATTTCGTAGATGACATACGACTCTTTCTCTTCATTTTGAATAATTAGGGATAGGATCTGGAGTACTCTTGAAGATCCCTTTAATAGAGTTCAAGATGTCTATGTGGGTCGTCCAATGTACTCGCTAAAATGGAGATTCTCACGGTATTTATCGCGGTAACATGAGTACCCCTCCCTCCCCCTTTTAATGGCATTGAATTTATTAAAGAATTTAATACAATCTTCTTATCTCTGTTTATATAATATATATGTTTGTATATATATATATATATATATATATATATATATATATATATATATATATATATATATACTGTATATATGTATATATAATATACATATATATATAAATATGTATATATATATATATATATATATATATATATATATATATATATATATTTATATACATACGTACATACAAAAAATTCAGTCGTCTTTAGTCCGCTGCAGGACAAAGGCCTCAGACATGTTCATATTCATGTCAGGGGTTTGGCAAGTTTTCATCACCACGGTGTCAACTCCGGATTGTTGATGGTGGGAGACTTTTGACTTTGACTGATCGCTCGCAGCAACCCAAGGTTTTATTTTCGTGATTTTTTTATAAATCTTACCAAGTACTTTTAAAGTAGGGTTCTTTAGCTTTTACAGTCGTGACCCGGTTTTTACTACGACATCGTTTCCATTACCATACAAAAATTATTTTACAGTGCAAATAGCCAAAAATATAAAGGAATACAAGAGGAAAACTGAAATGCTGTAACTATGTTAAAAAAGGCATTATAATCAGAATTATAATCCTGTAATATATATACTGTATATTTATGTGTATGTATGTATGTATATATATATATGTATATATATATAAAATACTTATATATATATTATATATATATGTATGTATATATTTATGTATATATATATATATATATATATATATATATAGTGTATGCGTGTGTGTGTATATATGTATATATGTGCGCGTATGTGTATATATGCATACATGTGTGCATATGTGATGTACTGTATGTATTTATGTGTTTTCATATTTTATATATATATATATATATATATATATATATATATATATATATATATATATATATATATAATTAAGGAAGGCAAAAAATTTTAAGAAAAAAAATGGTTGACTATCCTTCTTTAATAATCATCTTATCCATCTTAATCAATTTACATGTCAGAGTTGAAACGAAATTATTCCCTTTTCGTGAAATCTTTACAATTCTTATTAAGTACTTTAAAGGAAAGCCAAAAGTTTGAGAAAGAAATAGTTAGCGATCTCCTCGCTTGAGATTTCTTAATTCATGGAAAAGAAATTTCAACTAATCCTCTAAGCTCTTCTTATCAGTGGAACTTTGCTTCCAACTCGCTTTTAGATAAATTATCAAAACTTTACTTCGGCCAGAAAAATTCACGAGAAAGTTTAAAACGTGCGAGTCTCTCTCTCTCTCTCTCTCTCTCTCTCTCTCTCTCTCTCTCTCTCTCTCTCAAGGAGTTTAGAATATGCGAATCTGTCTGTCTGTCTGTCTCTCTTTCTTGAGGAGTTTAAAATGTGTGAATATCTCTCTCTCTCTCTCTCTCTCTCTCTCTCTCTCTCTCTCTCTCTCTCTCTCTCTCTCTCTCTCAAGGAGTTTAGAATATGCGAATCTCTCTCTCTCTCTCTCTCTCTCTCTCTCTCTCTCTCTCTCTCTCTCTCTCTCTCTCTCTCTTGAGGAGTTTAAAATGTGTGAATCTCTCTCTCTCTCTCTCTCTCTCTCTCTCTCTCTCTCTCTCTCTCTCTCTCTCTCTCTCTCCGTGTACAGAAAGAGTAACTTCAGGTAAACTGAATTACACCGTAAATGCGTTCCACATCGTAATAAATTTCACCTATATTTTGATCGAATAGTATTTTATTATTGGTAAAGCAGTATTCCCCTTGCAAATATATACACTCAAATTTAAAGCCTGGACAGGGTTCGAACCTGTGTCTTTGAATGGATATAAAACATGAGAATTGACCTATTTTTTGGTCTATCAAGAGAGATTAGTATAAAAGTCGAAGATATGTCTTTATATTTTTATATATTTCCGGTCACGCTGAGCGACATCGCCCGACGTTTAAGTACTCGGTCATTCCCCATCCCTCGGGTAGGAGGAGAGAGAGTAGTCATACCCTGGTGAGAGGGGTTACCCTGTGAGGTACACTCGGTAACCACAACTGCAGCGTTGTAGTTAGGAAAGGGGAGAGGGTGGGAAAGGTTGAATCTGTGTGTGCATATTCATCTAAATATTTACCCGTAATTTTTGACGGGTCGCATATACTGAAGGACAAAGGCCTCAGACATGTCAATTATTTGGGGTATGGCCAGTTTTTATCACTACGCTGTCCAGTGCTTATTGGTGAAATTGGAAGATTTCCTTCTGATCGCTCACCGCAAACCAACCTAGTATGGGTGGCCCTAATTAGTACAGCTTTGCTGATCATGGCAATACGCAAACCCTTTCACCATGTTAAGGTATCCCCCGTGAAAGTGATATATATATATATATATATATATATATATATATATATATATATATATATATATATATATATATATATATGCATGTATATATATATATATATATATATATATATATATATATATATATATGGGTGTATTCATATATATAAATTTATATATATATGGGTTTTTTTCATATATATATATATATATATACATATATATACACACACACATATATATATATATATATGTTTGTGTATATATATGTGTGTTTGTGTTCATGTATAGAAATTTATATATATATATATGTATATATACATATATATACAGTATATATATATGCACATATATACAGTATATATATATATATATATATATATATATATATATATATATATATATTATACAGTATATATATAATATGTATGTAATAAATCTGCCCAAAAAGCTACCCTCAACGCAAAAGCTCAACCCCTAAATAGTTTTTTCATACAGGAACTGTAACTTTAACAATTTTATTATCTTATTATGTCACGTGTCATTGAATCTGTCATCAGACTCCTCCCAGAACCCCCACATTCTAGAAGCCATGTGTCAACTCCAACGTTCCCCCATAAGCCTTTTTAAAATTAATGCGAGGAAAGGGTCTTCCCTACTTCCTCGTCAGTCACTCTTCACCTCTTTCGAAAATTTGTTTTTCTGTCGTCTTATTTCTCGGAGACAAAATACGTTCTGTTATGCTATTGTTAGTTTGCTTTTTTTTTATATCTCGTATTTTCATGTCAGCTGTTTTTGTATATTTTTCTTTGGTGGTTAGTTTTTTTCATCTTGTTTTTTTTTTTTTTTATGGTAATTGATTTTTTTTTGTCAGGCGAAATTATTATTTTAAAGGTGTATTCTCATGTTTATGATCTTACTAATATAGTATTACACTTTTCATATATGACCTGATAGTTAGTGAGATTTCATTTAGCATGTAGGTCGTGTGTATATATATATATATATATATATATATATATATATATATATATATATATATATATATATATGTGTGTGTGTGTGTGTGTGTATATAAGTATATATATATATATATATATATATATATATATATATATATATATATATATATATATTCATATATATATGTATATATATGTATATGTATATATATGTATACATATATATATAGGCTATATATATATATATAGATATATATATATATGTATATATATACATACAAACACACACACACACACATATATATATATATATATAATATATATATATATATATATATGTATATATATATGTGTGTGTATATATATACATACAAACACACACACACACACACACACACATATATATATATATATATATATATATATATATATATATATATATATATATGTATATATATATATGTGTGTATATATATACATACAAACACACACACACACACACACACACATATATATATATATATATATATATATATATATATATATATATATATATATATATATAATATAAGAACACTTCTCGTAGTGAGATTTTATTAAGCATATAGGTTGTGTACGATTATATTATAGAGTACACTTCTTGTAGATGATCTAACAGCTAGCGAGATATCTGTTCCTTCATTATTCAAGCTGTGTCAGCTCTATTCTTGGTGATTCAACGGAGAAAAACACCATTAGGGGAAGAGCAGCGTGAATGGGCACATTTTTATCGTGGAGATTATTTGCAAGACAAACACAAGCCTGAAAAGTCCATTTATCATTGAACAACCCTGTTAGAATTTTGCCGTAA
>NC_090761.1:65371427-65373927 GCF_036898095.1 Palaemon carinicauda | reverse complement strand
ATGCGAGAAGGCCTCTTCAGGCAGGCGTAAGACCGCGAAGCCTCCGGTTCACCCCGCCAACGGGTGTAACCGAGCTTCTTTACGGGCAGCCTGGCCGAATCAGCACAGCTGGTTCGGCCCTCGGACTTAAAAGGAACGGTTCCCTCCGTCGGGTCAGCCCACGAGGATCCGCGTCCGCGTCCCCCAGCCCGCCCGCAGGTGTAAGAGGGCTTATTTACGGGCAGCCTGGCCGAATCAGCACAGCTGGCTCGGCCCTCGGACTTAAAAGGAACGGTTCCCTCCATCGGGTCAGCCCACGGGGATCCGCGTCCGCGTCCCCCAGGCTGCCCGCAGGTGTAAGCGGGCTTATTTACGGGCAGCCTGGCAGAATCAGCACAGCTGGCTCGGCCCTCGGACTTAAAAGGAACGGTTCCCTCCGTCGGGTCAGCCCACGGGGATCCGCGTCCGCGTCCCCCAGCCCACCCGCAGGTGTAAGCGGGCTTATTTACGGGCAGCCTGGCCGAATCAGCGCAGCTGGTTCGGCCCTCGGACTTAAAAGGAACGGTTCCCTCCGTTGGGGCAGCCCACGAGGATCCGCGTCCGCGTCCCCCGGAGAGAATACACGAACAGTAGTCCTCGACGGTACGGCGTTGCCGGTTCTGACCCCGAACCGGGTGCGGAGCTCCCCGCCGGGGAAACCGGTACCACCGCAAGGGAGTGCCTGGGATTCCAGAACCGAAGCGACCGGGGAGTGCCCTATTGGAATCGATTAAAAAAAAAAAAAAAAAAAAAAAAATGGAAACCCATTCATGTTTTATATTGAGATAAAAATCATTTTCTTTTACATGATTGCCAGGTGTGTCCTTTACACGAATGTGTCTACTCTTCATGTTCTTTCAGGTATTACACTTGAAAGGATATCGATCGTCATGAGCAATAAATCTCTTAGGTATTGACATCATTAGACATCTAGAATAATTCTTAACGAGAAGCCCAGACTTCAGGGACCCTGATAGTCGTGAAGCTAAATAGTCTGCAATAAGTTATTATTGTTATTATTATTATTGTTGTTGTTGTTATTATTATTACTTGCTAAACTACAACCCTAGTAGGAAAAGCAGGATGCTATAAGTCCCGGGGCCGTAACAAGGAAAATAGCCCAGCGAGGAAAGGAAACAAGGAAAAATAAAATATAAGAACAGTAACAACATTAAAATAAATCTTTCATAAATAAATTATAAAACTATAAGTCCAGCAAGGCCTTCAACCCTTAGGTTAGTGACTTTTCAGTCTCTCACACTAACAGCTAACTGGGTGTTCTGGAAGCGAAACACTGTTCTGGCGTAAGTGTCTTGGTAGGCACCAGACAGGGGGACGCGACCCATCGCAGCTTTCCCTTGGGGGGAGAATCTCTGTTTCCTCGGAAGGAACGAGAAACCATAGTGGAGAAGGTCTTGAAATAGAAGGAGGCTAACGTCCCCAGACCTACGACTCCTAGGAGACCACCCTAGAAGAGATCTGTCTCGGATAGTGCCGCGACACCCCAAGCATCTACCAGCACTACGAGGAGAGAAGCCCTCGTCCTCCTGGTCCGCAACGCCTCAGCCCCTCCACAGGGGAGCTCCAGCGCCTTCTAGCTCCTTCAGGTCGGGTTACCCCGCCTCTAGGGGAGGCAGGTCAGGCCGCCCCTCTAGAAGAAGGGAAGAGTGGGAGGCTCCCTATCCCCACCCAACCTTCGGGTTGGAGGATGACTCAGGCGTCATTGGCAAGCATGGAGGGCTCAAGGAGCGGAACCTTGGACAGTGTCCTTACTAAAGAAGGGCTACGGACTTCCATTCCTAACGGAACCACCCACGCCTTTTCCGGCCAACCGGATAGATGGCTAGATCCTAAAGACCCGTTAAAGAGGACCGCCCTTCAAGAGGAGGTGTTGTCCATGCTAGAGAAGGGTACCATGGAAGAAGTTCTTCTCCCAGGACCAGGTGTCTACAGTCGCCTATTCCTGGCAGAAAAAGCGACCGGGGGGGGAGGCCGGTTATAGATCTGTCAGCTCTCAACAGGTTCGTCAAGATGACGGACTTCTAATGGACACGCAGAATTTGGTCCTGCTGTCCTTGAGGGAGAAAGATTGTAGAATACCATCGACCCCAAGGACGCATACTTCCAGATTCCGGTCCACACCTCGGGTCGGAGGTTCCTCCGGGCGAAATAGGGTTCCCAGTTCCTGCAATTCAGGACCCCTTTTTCTTTGGTCTGTCAACAACGCCCAAAGTGTTCGTGAGAGTCCCCACGGCTGTCGCAAGGGGGCCCACGAACGAGGCATTCGCCTTAGCAGATACCTGGACGGCTGGTAGCTTCTTCCCGCCTCAAAGGTCCTCTTGGAGGAACAAGGGAGAAGTCTCCTCCAGTTTGGCAAGGATCTGGGGAACTGAATCTACCCGAAGTAGCAAAATCTATCCCCTTCCACCGGAATGAACTACTGGGGAATGACATTAGACCTTTTTTCGGGGAGAATTTTTCC
>NC_090761.1:65158927-65366427 GCF_036898095.1 Palaemon carinicauda | reverse complement strand
AAAAATGATATTTAAAAGCCACCACCCAGTCACATATGCGGAAAGCCTATCTAATTATATCTCTGAAGCTTATATTTCCATTGAAAGTTATTATATTCTTATACTTTAACAGTTGTATTTTGTTTCCTTGGATATATGATTGAAATAAATAGAACTAGAAAAACACAATGAGAGTGCAGACCTCCGCCACCGCGGCTTATTTCTAGGAAACAGCTTGTCTTAGGGTTAATTCGATCGACCTTTTGCTTGACCGTAACCTTGACCTTTGACCTACGACTTTCAAAATTGAATCACTTCCACGTCTCAACATAACAATTAATCCCTGAAAGTTTCACTATCCTATGAGTAAAATTGCGGCCTGGAAGTTGTTCACAAACAAACAAACAAAAAAATAGGGGCAAAAACATAACCTCCTCCCAACTTCGTTGGCGAAGGAAATTACGTTGTAACTTTCTGGTTTCAAGAATGCAAGAGGGAAGAAGTAAGCGGATATCAATATGTCCTTAAAGTTTTGCAATTGTAGGCAAAGTTGTATTTTACATATTAATAGATTATTCTTTTGCGAATATTATTTGACAGATACTGAAACCTTTAGGGTTCAGCATTGATGTTTTTGCATTGGTAAAATTCTGTTAAACTAGAAAAATAAACTTCATCCATCAAATCTTTATCTTATGTGATGTTTAGATTATAGGCTCTTTTTGCAGTAAGTAAGCATATTACTACTACTACTACTACGACTTCTACTACTACTACTACTACTACTAGTAGTAGTAGTAGTAGTAGTAGTAGTAGCTAAACTACAACCCTAGTTGGAAAAACAGGATGCTATAAACACAAGGGCTCCAGTAAACATAATTTTATTTTTTACAACAGGACATATCTGTGGTAGCGCCCTTGCCTGGTGATCGCCCGACTGGGGTTAGAGTCCCCCCTCAAACTCGTTAGTTCCTTTGGTCGCTGCAACCTCACCAGCCTTTTGAGCTAAGGATGGGGGGGGGGTTTGAAGGAACCTATAGGTCTATGTGTTGAGTCATCAGCAGCCATTACCTGGCCCTCCTTTGTCCTAGCTTGGGTGGACAGGAGTCTTAGGCGCTGATCATATGTAATATGGTCAGTCTCCAGGGCATTGTCCTGCTTGATAGGGCAATGTCACTGTCCCTTGCCTCTGCCATTCATGAGCGGCCTTTAAACCTTTTAAACATGTTTCTCAAGGGTTTCAATTATAAGTTGTGAATAGTTGATCATAGGGGAAGTGGTATATCTATCTCAAAGGTCACACAGTCAATAAACACAAAATTTGATAAAGTCGTTAAACAGCTCATTGGTCGCGTCTAATCTGTGGTGTAACCTATAAATGTCAACAAAGAATTGACAGCCACTTCCAGTGACGTCATCATTTTGCTAAAGAACAGTTACGTCATAAAAAGTATTAAACAATCGGTGAGTGTTGTGATTCTAAGTCCATGAGAATTGCTTGTTAAAGTTTGTCACTAAATTTATCACCAATAACGAATACTTATTATTATTATTATTATTATTATTATTATTATTATTACTTGCTAAGCTACAACCCTAGTTTGAAAAGCAAGATTCTATAAGCCCAAGGGCTCCAACAGGGAAAATAGCCCAGTGAGGAAAGGAAATAAGGAAATAAACTTGCCTTTATATAAATCAGCAGTCAATCTAATTCAAACGTAAATGAATTCACGAATAGTTTAAAAACGTGCGAGTCTCTCTCTCTCTCTCTCTCTCTCTCTCTCTCTCTCTCTCTCTCTCTCTCTCTCTCACGACGTCCGTTCTCTTGTGGTACTGCGGGGAGGGGGGGGGGCAGGGGTTAGTTATCCGGGATTTCAAGTGTATACACTTTACCCAACCGCTATCTTTGATGACATCCTGTATTCGAGCATTACAGTGATAACTCAGTCTCGCTTGCTCGCTTACACTGCCAGACCCTTTTTTTTAAATGTCAGTTGTGGAATGGTTTGCCCATTTTACTCTGAAATAATCGATAGCTCTATTATAAATTGTTTGTGATAAAGGAATATGATATACCATATTGAAATGATGGAAACTTTGCATAGTATAAATCATTCATAATTGATGAAACCATTATGAAAATAAGAGGTTTACGGCGTTGTGGATGTGTGGTGATTTGCTGCTACCCCAGAAAAGTAAAGAACCTTTTTGACTTCTGAACGAAAACATTCTCGTGTTTTGGAATGTTATCTGTACATGCTCTGTGACGTAAACATGCGGAAATGAGATGTATTGGAAAACGAAGTGTGTGCTTTTATAGTATCTGTGGATGTAAAAACTACAGAGAAAAACTTAGTGTGGAAATGTTTACTGTTCAAATGTAAGCTTCAGTGATTTTTTTTTTTTTTCATGCTATGGGGACTGCACAGTCCGCGCTGAAATTAGGCTACAGCAACAGTGATCTTTTAATATTATTTAAAATAACTTGATCAATATCTCGTAACAGATGAGATAGTTCTTCGTTTAAAATTGTGTTTAAGTTTAATGAACATCGTATGAAATGTACATAAATTGTACACATGTGAAGTGTTGTGTTCCTATCCTGCATAAAGCTTTAAAGTCTATATTTTTGTCACCATATTCAGAACCAGATATATTTTATCTAAAAGCAAAAAATGAATTAAGCATAGTATTCACTTGTCGAAAATATTCATCTAGAATTAAACTTGCAGAAAGTATTAGAATGCTGTTAACTATTGAAACTTCCAGTTTAGAAAATGCAGTTCCAATGAGTTTAATGAACATCGTATGAAATGTACATAAATTGTGCACATGTGAAGCGTTGTGTTCCTATCCTGCATAAAGCTTTAAAGTCTATATTTTTGTCACCAGATTCAGAACCAAATATATTTTATCTAAAAGCAGGAAATAAATTAGCTTAGTATTCACTTGTCGAAAATATTCATCCAGAATTAAACTTGCAGAAAGTATTAGAATGCTGTTAACTATTGAAACTTCCAGTTTAGAAAATGCAGTTCCAACGAGATTGTGTGTGAATGGGGTAAAATCTTCAGATTGATAAAAACACTAAACAGACATTATTGATAAGAGTAACCTTGTAGTGTATTACTCATTGGCCTGAAAGTTGAGCATTCACAAGATAAGGGTTGGCTGACACTTCAGTCAGGAAACAGCTCTATAGTGATGCAGGAAATGCAAATTCTATCCAAGGAAACCCCTATCAATGAAATTTCATGTTGCAATGGTTATGTCATAGGGAACTTTCCTAGTTCCTGTAATGTACATGGAAACATGGCTTCTGAAAACAGTGATTGCTGCCATAGTGCTACTTATAGCGAAGGCACAGCTGACATTTCAGCTCTAGGAGATTGTGAGAAATCTAGTCATAGCTCAGACTATACCACAGAAGAGCTCAGTGGGGCGTTTGACACAACAGCTGACTCAAGAGATTTTGATACTAACAGCGGCTCTCCTTTCATCTTTGGTATGGGTGAATCTTTTATCACAGATGTTGTTGAAAATACCGGATGTGATGATAATTCCAAATACATTGATGCTGACTGTAATAAAGAAATAAATCAAGAAGATGAATATACCACAGACCGCAGTAAGAAATTAGACATAACGTGTATTGATGGCAACCTAGGAATTAATAAATTGGAAGATGAGGATGACAGTAGAAAAGAAACGTCTGATAGCTTTAGTAACATGTTTGATGATTTCCGTGAGCAGAGTTTAACAGAACATTTTGTTGACAGTGGTTTCGATGACGTAGTGAAACAGGATGAGGAAATGGAGACAGATGATATTGAGGCGCGAAAACAAACTGATGCGTCTTCTTGTTCCCACAGTCACCAAACAGACTCCAAAGTTAAGCCTAATTTCCCATGCAGTAAGGATGAAGGTTTTCCCCAGTTTTCATCAAGCTTACCTTCAGTGTTTGGCAATTCAGTTTTCTACCACGATCACCAGATAAACGACGAAACATTCCATTTCCCCAATGCTCAGGTTTGTGGCCCGTCGAATAGTAGTAGTGATTCTGCTCTATTAAATAGAATTGCATCTTTGAAATCAGATCAGGTGTTTCCTGATGGTTGTGAAGAAATGGATCCCACTAAGCTACAAGAATTGTTAAAGAGGAGGAGAAGTTCTTTGGGAACGTCTAGAGTTAGAAAGCTTATATCTAGATTTTCTTTAAGAGACGCTTACCATTCTGTAGAGGAATTTGTAACCAACAGTTTCAGGAGAGTATTTAAAACTCAACCAGTGAATTCTGACGCATCGATTTCCAAGCAGAAAATAAAGGAGAAAAAAGGGAAACCTGTGTGTGATAGTGAATCAAGTGTACAAAAAAATCTAAGATGTAATAAAGTACTACCTCCAGGGTACAAGGAACATCCAAATGGTCTGAAAGACCAAGAAGGAGAGGAAGACGACTTCAGTCCAGGATGGGTACAACGCAGAGTTACCAAAATTGAGAGAATTATTGCATCAAAGGAATGTGGGGAAAATACGCGACAGAAAAACGCTTGTGAAAATGATGTGGTCAATGAAGAAAATGTAAAATCTTCATCGAGTTTAGAGTCCCTTTCACTGGAGCCCTGTGCCAAAAGAACCATACCTGATCTCAGCTCAGGAATTGGTGAAGCAGGTCTCAGCTCAGGCATTGATGTAGAAAATCTCGGCTCTGGCATTGGTAAAGCAGGTCTCAGCTCAGGCATTAGTGAAAATCCAGATAATGAAGCACTATTGTCTGATCTTGAAACTATGATACTCGATAGCAACACAAAAGAAGAGGATACTAGCTCATACCTTGACCCTGAGGAGGTATCCTTAAGTTCCTATAGAGCAGACACTGACGAGGAAACCCCTGTCCTAGACAGAGGCCAAGTAAGCTGGCCCCTTTCCACTGACAGTGCTGATCAGGACAGCACTGATACTGAAACTGAGGAGGATACTATTGAGCTAAGGAGTAACAGAGGTATTCGAGCTTCTTCCTTCTATAGGTACTCTTGTGTTCGCCGTTCCTGTGCTCGCCCTAGGACCGTGATCGTAGGGTAAGCAGCCAATGTACTCACCTTGTTAATTTTGGTATATCATGTTTTATCGATCTGTCTGTCTATAGAAATATTACAGTATATATATATATATATATATATATATATATATATATATATATATATATATATATATTATATATATATATATATATATATATATATATATATTTATATATATATACAGTATATATATATATATATATATATATATATATATATATATATATATATATATATATATATATATATATATATACATGCACACACACATATACTCGCAAAAAAACAAAATCTTCATCCTTTTATGCATATTTTTTTGCTCATATATTACCTGTTAAAATCATAATTATATAGTTGCCTTGAATCAAATCCTGTGAAGAAAAAATGGATCTTCGTAATGGGTGGAGTAGCCATAATTGATACAAGCCACACAATATTATTCAACAATTATTAAATATATTAGTGCAACAACTTTATAGTTTTTGAAAATTAGTTTTCACCAAAGTTTAGTTTTTATCTTAATTTTCAATTAATTATGATGTTTTAGCTTGAATTTGTAACTTGTAATGTATAGATATTTCTCCTAGCTTTAAAGTGTTTACCTATTAGAAACGTCCAATAGGTTGTAAAGTGTTCGCCTAGCATTCGCGTGGCAGCAGATCGATCCCAGCCCGGGACCATGAGTTTAAGCCGTTTTCTGGGGAGGTCACTGCTGTGGTTGGGCTCCACAGCGTGGGGTTGGGCTTGTCTGGCTTACGTTCTGGTGAGCATCTATTCTGATGGAACTGGAACTGAAACCAGACACCTTTACTTGGCAATCTGCTGAACGGGAGTTCGAGATACGCTCAAGATCGATGGTTTTTAGTAGTGTCTGCACCTCTAACATCCTTGTGAGCAAGGGAGCTTATAGGTCTACCTGCTGAGTCATCAGCAGCCGTTGTCTGGCCCTCCCTGGTCCTAACTTGATGGAGAGGGGCCTTGGGTGGTGATCATATGCGTGTATAGACAGTCTCTAGGACAATGTCCTGTCCTTTGTCTCTGCCATTCAAGAGCTACCTTTGATGGCAGGAGGTGCTCTTAGGGACTAAATCCTATTTTTCGTATTGACAGGGATGTGGTTTAAAATATGGCGCACATATATATCTACTAATATGTGATTCCCAAAATAATCTTCAATGTAGCTGTAAATATATATTTTTTTTTTTCTATTTTTTTTTTTTTTTTTTTTTTTTTTTTTGCACTGTTACTGATAAACTTTCTTAAATAGTTTCAAGTTTGCCTTAATGTTCCGTATTCCTCGAGACTTATGTAATGTACAGCAAGACATGTTTTTTCTATAAAACTATACGTCAACATTTTCATCTGGTACAGTAATAGTTAGATATGCATTTTATTTCTTCCCTTACTTGGGATATACAGTTTAGAATATGTCGGTCCCATATAAGTTATAGATATAATCTGGAATAGTCATCTTATACAGAATACATTTCAAAGTGCAAAAAAAAAATCCCTAATATTAATAATCCGGTCATCGTATTCCTCCCTCTCTATCAATGAAATAAGTAAAATATAAAGATAATGATAATGAATTTACAGTAGTTTGACGGTGTTTAAGTCTTCTGTGTTTTTTGTTATTCATGATGAGAGATAATTTTGATAATTAGTATTTTGATAATGTTTTAAGTCTTCTGTGTTTTTTTTATTCATGATGAGAAAGTGTTAATGATCTTACAGTATTTTGACAGTGTTTCAAGTCTTCTATGTTTTTTTTTTATTCATGATGAGAGACAAAAATAATTTTTACAGTATTTTGAGTGTTTTAATTTTTTTTATATAAAAGATTGTAAAAGGGGGGGAAATACCTTAGATATACAAAAGTATCATGATTTTCTTATAAATTTGTATAAGAGAAACAAGAAGCAAAGAATAGAACTGATAGATTATTTTTAGATGCGTTTCTATGAAAATCATATAAACAGCTGAGAATATCAGCAAAATTGTAATTTTTACTTTCAGGATATGAGGAAAAAGATCCTAGAAATAAATTGTTGACTCATTCACGAGTCTCTTATGTAATTGTTGATAGTTGTAAAGGAGAACATCATCAAATCAGGCAAAATTTATTGAATGTAATTTTTAGCCAATATTCTTCCTCGTAGAATAGTAATTATTAAATGAGAATGAAGGTAAAGAAAATTGTGGACATCTGTGTAATTAAAGTTTGTGGTGTATATGGATGCGAGTGGCTAGAAATTTGGGGTGGTTAAGTCATGTTAAAAGAATGGAAGTGATATACTAGTCGAAAAATCATATTATTCATTATTATTATTAATTACGGAGGTTTTGATTGATACCTGTAAAGTACAGGGTTTAGGGTAGCCAAAGTTTTAAGAAGAAAGTATTGAAATCAATTCCATATTCATAAAGCCAATCCAGTCCTCCTCCTAGCCTAAACTATATTCTTCCCTTGTCAGTCTTTCTGCCTTCTGTGTTACTTTTTTTTCCAATTAAAACCCTACAATACAACTTACATGATATATCAAGTAATGTTATCCCTCATAATCATCAGTTTGCAGCCTCTGCTGTGGAATCTTTCCTTCATCCAGTTAACCTAACACACACTGGTCAGCTATTCGATAACGCTTTCCCTGTCCTAGACGCAGCATCCCAATTTCAATCCCATCAACCCCTTAGTATTCCTAAACCTGCTTTAACATTTCCCTTCCCTGTGTCATTAAAAGTAGCTCTGACTTTTTTCTATTATTATAATTATTGTTATTACCAGCTAAACTACAACCCTAGTTGGAAAAGCAAGATGCTATAAGCCCAAGGGCTCCAACTGGGAAAAATAGCACAGTACCCTTTTATCCCCCTCCACCCAGGACTCCATTCTCTTCAGACATTTCTCCATTTCTATCTTACTCTCCGTAAATGCTCTCTCTCTCTCTCTCTCTCTCTCTCTCTCTCTCTCTCTCTCTCTCTCTCTCTCTCTCTCTCTCTCTCTCTCAATATCCTCTTGACTTGTAGGGGGTCTTCTGCCATCCAACTGCACGTAATTTTTTCTCTCCATTTACTAAATCTCGCATTTCTTTGCCACACCACTTGCAGTTTTCATAATCTCTCCCTAACCTTTTATAGCCACAAACTCTCCCTTTTGACTTAGTGACCCCATCCTGAAAGTCTACCTATTCCGCATACTTTATACTCGTATTGACATACTAGTGATATAAGAGGTTATATCACCTTTATATCACTTTTATATCGAGTCACTTAAGGAAGGTATAATTATTAAAAAGGTGGTTGTTATTATTATTATTATTATTATAATTATTATTATTATTTGTTAAGCTACAACCCTAGTTAGAAAAGCAGAATGCTATACGCCCAGGGACCCCAACGGGGAAAATAGCCCAGTGAGGAAAGGAAACAAGGAAAAATAGAATATTTTAAGAAAAGATAAACGAAAATAGAGATTTAGTACAGCCAGAAATGTTTTATACGTTGACGATTTTTCCCTTTTCTTACAGAGTCTGTACTGAAACTCACTTCCTGACGGACTCCTTCGGCGACGGCGTAAGCGAAACGGAAAGTGAAGATGAGGAAGATGATGGAGCTCCCGCTACTCATCACCACCATCACCATAACAACACCTCTTCGCGTCCCCAATCCCGCGCCCCCTCCCCCGCCCGTATTCATCACCACTCCCGCCCACATTCCCCCTTCTCGGATATGGACACGGAATCTAAGAGAAATTCCCAGGTGAGATATTAACTGTCATGTTAAATGTTTTGAAGAGTTTGTTTTTCAATATTAAAAGAATTTGAATGATTTTAAGTATTTAACGAATAAGATTTTTGGTCATTTTAGAATTAAAAAGATTTTGACATTTCCCCAATAGACTTTTTCCTCGAAACTTGATATTTTCTGTCGTCCAAAGTTTGGAATGTCGCTTAAGATATATCCAACTATTGTTGTTTAACTGCATTTTCGTTATACGGGGATATTTGATCGTGCAAGTTATTCACTGAATAACCACAAGTCAAAATAGCTGCACTAATTCGAAGACATGACAAAAGGCTATCATATGATAAACAGTTTATGAATTATACGTATTTGTTATTCAATGTCTTCATAAATGCAGTTATTGTCTTAATTCTTTCCGTTTTTATTATTCATGATGAGAGATAATGATTATGAATTTACAGTATTTTAACAGTGTATTAAGTCTTCTGTTTTTTTTTTTTTTTTTTTTTTTTTCTTGATGAGATATAATGTTAATGATTTTACAGTATTTTGACAGTGTTTTAAGTCGTGATTTTTTTCTTGTTTTTATTATGAGATGAAGATAATGAATTTACAGTATTTTGACAGTGTATTAAGTCTACTGTGTTTTTTGTTATTCATGATGAGAGATAAGGTTAATGATTTTACAGCATTTTGACAGTGTTTTAAGCCTTGATTTTTTCCTGTTTTTATTATGAGCTAAAGATAATGAATTTACAGTATTTTGACAGTGTTTTAAGTCTTGATTTTTTTTCTTGTTTTTATTATGAGATAAAGATAATGAATTTACAGTATTTTGACAGTGTTTTAAGTCTTGATTTTTTTTCTTGTTTTTATTATGAGATAAATATAATGAATTTACAGTAGTTTAACAGCATTTCAAGTCTTCTGTGCTTATCTTTGTCAGGCCGTAAGCACCGAACCCTCTGAGATAGATGACCACAGCTCTGTAACAACCAGTGACCTCGAGTCGTGTCATGACCCCTCTTCTCCAAGGTCGTCTCTTCTCGCCACTGAAACAACCCATACCCACCATCTGGATCATGCCATTGACCATGGGCATGATGCCCGGAAGGACAAAGCTTATAGAATTGCCTTGGAGCTCCTGCACACGGAGAGGACTTATGTCAAAGTCCTGCATCTTATTGACCAGGTGACGCCCTTGAAAATAGATCAGTGTTGGTTGATTTAAACATTTCATCTAAGTTAACAACTGGATTTCTATTTTTTCTCTTCCAAGATGAATAATCGTTATTTTTGTAATGTTTAAACTCTATGAATCTTTGGCCTTTTCCATTGTAAATAATCGTAATCTTTATATTGTATAACCTCTAGTTTTCTTTTGGCCTGTTTTAACTTTTGATAAGGTCAATCATCTAAAATTTTCAACTGAAATTGTATTTTTTTCTGCTCCAATGTATAGTATCGTCATCTATGTATTGCAAATCTCTAGTGTTTTTTTTATTGTTTTTAACTTTTATTAATATCGCTTTACTAAAATTTTCCTAAACATTTTATTTCCTCTCATCAGGAGTTCCAGTTTCGAGTAGATAATGAAAACAGAGCGCATCACATGTTCCCCCAAGATATTATCCCCCACATGTTCTCCAATGTTAAATCCATCTACAAACTCCACCATGACTTTCTGTTGCCGCAGTTAGAAGATCGCATGGCGCAGTGGGAACAGAATAGGAGGATAGGTATGTATCGTATGAATGTACCTTCGTTATTGTTTGGACTTGGAGCGTTCTTGATGAAACTGTAAGAAAGTCGTTTCTTCTCCGATGCAACTTAAGATTCATAGGTTGCAAAGGGGCTGAGCCAGAGCTTTTAAAACTGACCTCAATTGTGCAACGCCGTAGAGCCTCCTATGAATAGCCTCCTGGCTAGTACAGTGGTAACGTGTTCGCCTAGCATTCGCATGGCGGCAGATCGATCCCCGCCCGGGGCCATGAGTTTAAGCTGTTTACTGGGGAGGCCACTGCTGTGGTTGGGCACCGTAGTGGGGTGTTGGGCTTGTAGCTGACGTTCTGGTGAGCATCTATTCTGATGAAACTAGAACTGAAACCCGACATGTTTAACCTGTATAGGACGTTAAGCTTACTCACTCTTACTAACTCCTCTTCTTAAACTTATCCCTTATCTATATAGGGTCGCTGTTTCTAGTCAGCCCTCTCCATCTTCCTCTCATTTGTACATCTTGTTCTCATATACCATTTTCCTTCATGGCATTCAATAACTATATTTCCACCTGAACTTTGGCTTTTCCATCATTCTTCTGCTCTCATAGTCCTTTTAAATACTCTAGCAGTAAAAAAATGGTAGATCAAATGAAACATTATCTTGCAATCTTAAAGCTATTTTTTTTAATAGAGAAAGTGTAAGTTTTATTTTCTGCTAAGTCGAAAGAAATATAAATAAAAACCATTCATTCTTTCAGTCGACTGTCGCGGTAATTACGGCTTGTTTAATTTCTATTGAAGATAGTTAATGTACTTAAAGTATATGACTCTTGATTTGTATTCATAACAAGAATATGAATTCCAATGTCTAAAATGACATATAACACAGCAGTATTTATGAATATATATATATATATATATATATATATATATATATATATATATATATATATATATATATATATATATATATATATACACATATATATATATGTATATATATATATATATGTGTGCGTATGTATGTATGTGTGTATACAGTATATATATATATATATATATATATATATATATATATATATATATATATATATTTATATATACAGTATGTATGTATGTATGTATGTGTGTATACAGTATATATATATATACAGTATATATATATATATATATATATATATATATATATATATATATATATATATATGTATATATATATATATATACTGTATATATATATATATATATATATATATATATATGTACTGTATATATATATATATATATATATATATATATATATATATATATATATATATATATACTGTATATATATATATATATATATATATATATATATATATATATATATATATGTACTGTATATATATATATATATATATATATATATATATATATATATATATATATATATATATACACACACACACATATATATATATATATATATATATATATATATATATATATATACATGTGTGTGTGTGTGTGTTGTATTTAGATATTTCTTGTAATTCACTGTAGACTACTTGTTATATACTGCATTAATATTTGCCAGAAAAACAAAAACTTCCTAATTATCTGTTGTATCAGTGGCCATTTTCAAACAATATTCTGTTAATGACAATGATATGAGTATCAAAATGTGAAATTATGATAAGATTATTCACCGAATATGTAATCTCACTACTTTCATAACATTTGTTTAAGTAACATTTTGTAAACAGGTTGTTTACTTCAGAATTTCATCTCAAACCTTTTTCTTTTTTTCCAGGTGACATTATGAAGAGCTTTGCCCCGTTTTTGAAAATGTACACAGAATACGTGAGAAATTTTGATAATGCAATGACGCTAATTAACCAGTGGCAATCTAAATGTCCAAGGTTTGCTGCCATTATGGATGAAATCCACGTAAGTCTTGATTTTGTCTTCAATTCATTAAAAATTTCTACTGCAGAAATTGTCAAAAGATCTGGCAAGGAAAGTTAAGGTGATATTTGTCAACTGCGTAATGTAGTAGGTAATATGATTAATATCCTTGTGTGGTAAAGAGAACATTATCTTAATGGGCATTTTAATATTGATTAAGCTATAATATCATTCTGTAGATAATTTATATTGTAACAATATAGAAATTACTGTACCATAGTTTTATACTAGTTGGATAAAAACTCCCATCCATGCTGTCGTCACTACATTCAGTTGCCAACTTGCCATATGTAGTCATGATGCTGTGCTGTGATGTACACAGGCAGTGGTGCCAGATATGGGGATTTATCCCTAGATTTGGGGATTTATCCTTACATTTGGGAATTTATCCTTAGATCTGGGAATTTTGGATGACTATTGACGATATTCTGTACATATTTCTATGAAGAAGAAACAGAGATGAGTAAACATTTATATTGTTGCAATTAGTTTACTTGCAATTACATGGAGTATAGTGAGTAATTTCTATATTACAAGAAAATATATATCTGGAAATGGGGATTTTTTATCACGAGTTTTAGGGATTTTTAGACTAACCCATCTGGCAACACTGTGTAACACAGGTAAGTTGGTAACACAGGAGTTGTGGAACGTGGTTGTACTCAAGTATGTTTTTGGTTGTGACTCGTATAAATTATTTATATCTGCATTGCATAAGAATGCACTTAATGCTGTCAGCAGCTCCGCTTAAGCTGTATAACGTCATGTAAGTTATTTTACTAAACTGTGGTTTAATGTGATTCTTCATTAACTGTCCAGGAAACCGATATCAAGTGTGCATGGAAACTTTACATGCACTCTTTTGGTCTCTTTGGTTCATGTATTCATGTTTGCCAAGCAGAAAGGATGGCCTTGACTACTATAACTTCAATTCCACCTAAAGACTGAAATGTGAAATACTCCATGGTTTTATTTTACTGGTTATATGCTATGGCCTAGCCTAGAGGAGACTGGCATGTCTCGCAATCTGCTGCATTGGGGTTGGAGACAAACTCAATCCCAATAGTTTCTAGTAGTGTCTGCAACCTCCTCATTCTTGTGAGCAAGGGAGATGGGTTTAGGGGGAGCGTATAGGTCTACCTGGTGAGTCATCAGCAGCTATTGTCTGGTCCTCCCTGGTCCTAGCATTGAGAGAGGCCTTGGTCATTGACCATGTGTATAGTCAGAGTCTAAGGCATTGTTTTGTCACTGAAAAGACACATTTTATAAGGGGAAGTAGGCAAAAGAACATTACCCAACCAAGGGTTGCCCACCTAACCTAACGTAGGAGCCATATCTTTGCCCCGCTGTGACCCCCCCCCCCCCCTCCTTAGACTACCATATTGTTTGCTTACCTTGTCCCAACAATCTACATTCATCCCAACCCTAGAGGACATTTGCTGTTATTACCTCCTTTTAGGGCATAAGGTGTGTGACAGACTCCTTTTTGAAAAATCAAATGCACCTCCATTTTGCATCGTTCTCCACCCAATATACTGTTCATCTCTTCTCATGACATGACTGTACCACCTCAATCTACTTTCTTGGATCTTATCTGATAGTTTTCTAACTCCTGTATTACCCCTAATTACTTCATTCCGTATCTTATCTCTTCTTGTCACCCCACACATCCATCTCAACATTGTCATCTCTGCCACATCCATCCTCTTCTCTTCTGTCTTCTTTATTGCCCACATCTCCGCTCCATACATCATTGCCAGTCTCACAACTGTCCTGTGTACTTTACCTTTCAATTAATCCCTATTTTCCTGTCGCATAGTACTCCACGCACTTTTTTCCAAAAGATGTAGACAAAGAAGATCATTCTGCAAAGCATGTCATGTAGGTATAATATTTCGATGGTGAGAAAAATTATAGAGATTGGAAAGTAAGGGTTTATAACAGAAATTATAAGAAGGTCCACAGTGTACAGTATACACTACAGGCATCTCAACAACACTAAGTCCTTTGTATAATAGTTTCTGATGCTATTTGGTGTTATGATTGCATTCAATACAAATAGTCTTGGTGAGGGTCTTTAGGGGGTGGGCTTAGTGAGGGGATGTTGCCTCCACTCTTCATTATATTTTCTTTTTCAGTTCCATAAACTCCCCTTTGCAGGATAATTTATAAATTTTCTATACTGTATGGCATTAAGTTTTTAACTTGCTTTATTATTTTCAGGTACAATATTGTGAATTTCAGTATTATTACCCATAGCCATATACCGTACTAATATTTTGATTTTTGTTTTTCATTTACAGTCTATGGAAGCATGTGCAAACTTAACACTCCAGCATCATATGTTGTCCCCTGTGCAGCGAATTCCTCGTTATGAAATGCTTATACGTGATTATCTGAAAAAGTTACCAGAAGAATCGCCTGATCGACATGACACAGAGAGTAAGCCTTTGCTTTTTTTCAAGCTACACTAGTTTTATCATGTTTATCCAAAATTAGATTTATCTAAACAGATTTTAAATACTGTAATATATCATAGATATTAACATATTAACAATTGTTCATATCTGAAGTCTATGGGGGAGAGAATAAGATTAAAATCTCAGGACAATGACAAGCGAAGCAGTAAATAGATGGTAGTTAAGACTACTGTATACAGTATGCCGTCGGTACTGCTGCCCCCACTAATTTCCTCCTAGTCTGTAATCCAAATTTGAAAGATGAGTTGAGGATCAGGGGGAAGGGCACTCCATGAATTAATAGGTTTATACTTGTGGAACATAGAAATGGCTCATGGAATTTAATGCTAGGAACTAGCATATTACTCTCCAATCTCCAACTATATAATGGGCGTTAAGGAGAACGGTAATCTGGTTCTGAACTCCTTGGTATTTGTCATTCCTGTTGATTGGTGATCACTATTAAGCTTGATTAGGTATCCAACAGCTTGATCTCTCTCTCTCTCTCTCTCTCTCTCTCTCTCTTTTTCAGTTAGTCCAAATCTAAATTCCTAAGAGAGATCAAAATTATACCTTCCTGAACTTTGTAACAGTGGATAGTATATCATTGAATTTATTTCATCAGTGAACCTTACCTTACAGTCAAAGTTTAACAACTACGGGAAGTAAATATATAATAAATTTTATTACTGAAATTTGGTTTTCACATCAGCTTTTCCCTTTACAAAGTTAAACTTGAAACGAGTTTTCTCTGCTTTCATCTATTATTTACACTTCCTGCCCCTTTTCCACGTTTTCTTTGGGGCTTTCACAAGACTCCTTCCAAATATTTCTGTGTTGATTTTTTTTTTGTCCTTTTACGATCAGCGCGGTATCTTCTCTT
Source organism: Palaemon carinicauda (assembly GCF_036898095.1). Taxonomy (NCBI): domain Eukaryota; kingdom Metazoa; phylum Arthropoda; class Malacostraca; order Decapoda; family Palaemonidae; genus Palaemon; species Palaemon carinicauda. Next base: position 65,350,610 of record NC_090761.1, on the reverse strand, counting down.
CACATGTTCAGTACATCTCAATTTTTGTGATCACATTTTATTTTCAAGATTCTGGACACATCTTTCTGCTACTTCCTCATTCTTAATATCTTGTTATTGCAATCTGGCAGTGAATATCAACATTTCTTGTCACATGTTTTCAGTCTCCATTTTTTATTTACTATAGCCATAATTTCATTTCACAGATTAGTGATGCCTTCATACCAGGCTACTATTAACTACTTTTTCTTACTGCTCTCTCAATCCGTGCTTCACAGTCGTGTGATCCTTAGATTAGAGAAATGAGAAATGTTGGCGATCTTCCACAAAATTCACTTTCTTGAATTCATGGAATTGTGCCATATGAATCCTCACTGCGGCTGATGAATCCATTCAGCCTTTGGGTTCAACTGGGGGAAACTTTGCAGGTGCAATTAGAAGTAAAAGTTATAGAGAGATTGGACAGCAAAACATTTACTCATCTAATATATTTAAACACTGAAAATCTCTTAATCCATGTATATTCTGTAATCTTAAGTGTCTCTTGTGACAACATCTGTTACATTCTGTACGTCGTACCGAGTTCACCATAAACCTTTAAAGGTAGATCTCTAACAAGGCTTTGTAGAATTGAGATGAAGTTCTTGTATGGTTTTACTGAAACTGGAGGAAGCTTCCTTTGAATATTTTTAAAGGGATCCAAATTCATCATCATTACCGTCTCCAAATAATCCAAATTATGACTTGTAAATTTGGTTCTTCAGTGGAGGTCAACCTGCAACAGAACTGTTCAATATCTTTTATAACCAAGAGAAAACTGTTCTTTCTCAGTAAGGTTTAAGTTTATGTTAATCTGGAAGTAGATTTTACGGGCTGCCAACGCAAGAGCCAGTGTTTTACATAAGGTAAGGCAATCTAAAACGAACGAACGATGGGCCTAGATAGCTTTTATTGCTTGGTAGATGTTAGATTTAGAATTTGTTTTGAGTATTTAGATCTCGTTTACATTCTTCTGCAAAACAGATGTGAAGGTTTTAATACCTGAAAGCAGTAAAGATACCTCTAGTTGTCTCTCAAAAGATCAATTATATCTTCAAACCATTATTTTTATAGCTCTGATTTTCAACCGAGAATAATGAGCAGAAATATGGTAATTAGTTTTGCTTATCTGGTGTCAGTACAGTAATTTACTAGGTCTTCCAAGTGATCCTGAGGATTCATCAAGACATCTATCTTCCAGCTCTATAAATTCAGAAGTAGTCAGGAATAAAGTATAAACTAGAGCACTTTAAATTCCATTGGCCTTCAAAGCACCTTGCAACTTTCATTGTGGAAAAGCCATTTTTCTTTGGAGGCTTTTCTAATCCTAATAGCATCCGACAGAGATGGCCCCCTCCCTAAGTTGTGGCCTTTTTGGGTTTTTTAAATATTTTCTTCGTTATATGGTAATTTGGCCAGTTTCCTGAGCCATGAGGTTGAATAATGTGATCAGTTTCCCTTTTAAGTTCATATTCTTTATCTCCTTTAGTCTCTTAGATGTCTATTCCCATCCTTCCATCAACACTTATTTAAAATTGTAATTTGATGATAAGGTCAACCAACTGAAGTATACCTTGTTTTCTTTGTAATGTCAGATCTCATCTTCCCCTCATAGTACATCATCCACTACTGATGTTCGATATATATTCTTAAATTATCACATTTTACATTATATGATTTAGATTTTATTTTACTTCTCTGTGTAGCAAAATCTTCAGCTGCTGCTTGGATGAACATATAATTTTTCATTATCAATGTTGTTGTTTAGCCAGCACGGGCAAGTGTGTACAAAGTCATTGTTAGCTTGACGATGTAATCCTGTTGGCATGACAGGTTACATGGTTTAACTGAATCATCCTTTTAAGTACCAGACAAACCAGTAATGACAAAACCTAAAATAAATCTCACATTTTTAGTAGACTAAAACAAAACTGTCTTGGGAAATATCTCTGATGTACTAGAAAAGGCACAGTTTTATGACACACTTTTAATTTGTTTGCATACATCGGTAAATACACTACACAAGTACTGTTCTTCAAAAAATCAGGTTGGTAGATGGAGTGCCAGGGTGGAGATAAAAGAAAACCATGAACAAAACTTTGGCTTGTTGAAGAACCTCAAAGAAGATTCCATCAAATAATATTAAGCACAGAAATACAGACTGTAGGTGGGATGGAACTCACTATAGTGAAATACAGTAAATAGTTTTCAAAATGAGACCCTGGGTTCTCTTTTTTTTTTTTCCTTTTATATTTGCTTTAGTTAAGATTTTTGAGTGCAGAAACAAATTTATTGAAAATATTGAAATTTTTCTATTGGAATTGTTCCTCATGTTTCACATACTTGGGTAATTAAAACTGAACCATAACAACTTGAGGATTATTTTCTTAAACCAAATAGAGGGCACTCTTAAAAACAAGGATGTAATGAAATATTACTTTGAAAGTCACCCCGAGCTGCATTTTATGATTATCCTATGGAATAATGACCACAAATACCATTCTATTTCCATAATATGTAATATTTTTTATTATCAACAGAGGCCCTTCAGTTAGTTTCCATGGCAGCAAATCATGCAAATGATGCGATGAAGAAAATCGACAAATTTGAAAAGCTTTTAGAAATCCAAGAGAGTTTAGGAGGAGCAGTGGATCTTGTGTCACCCACGCGTGAACTTGTTAAAGAAGGCAAGATAATAAAGATATCTGCCAGATCTGGGGATCATCAAGAAAGATATGTGTTTTTGGTATGTTTGAACCAGTTGTACAAAGTTTAATCATGAATAGTGCAAATTTTGTTTTATATACAAATGTTAAAACTTCTGAGATTAGGGATCAGTGTGAAACCTTAATTAGACTGGCATACATGTTTCAAGTAGTAATATATTTTCTTTGTTTGCAGCTCACAGATTTGTTATTGTTGTGCTCTCCACGGTTAATGGGAGCCAGAGTGATGAGTGGACCTCAGTATCGTCTTCGAGCCAAATACAATGTAGATAACTTACAGGTTTTAGAAGGCGATAACTTGGAGACTGCAAACACGTTTTATATCCGAGACAATAATAAATCAGTTGAATTATATACTCAGTAAGTTGAATGATTATTTTTTTATGTATACCGTACTGTATGCTTATTTGCACTGACAATGAGTTAATTCTAACTTTTTAATTTTGCCATGATACTTATGTATGTTGAATTTTCACAGAACAAAGGAGGAGAAAGAGCTTTGGCTAGAAGCCCTTTTCCAAGCAATACATGAAACATACCAGCGAAAGTCTTCGCTTAAATTACACTTCAGTCCTGACCAACGTGTTGTAGATGTAGATCTTGGTCAAAAGCAGCCTACATTAGTACGGTCTGATTCAGTGACAAAATGTATGGAGTGTGGTAGCCAGTTCACCATGGTACGAAGAAAACATCACTGTCGGGCTTGTGGAGCGGTAAGTAGTGTGTGCAACTTATGCAAATTGTACTCGGTATGAATTTTGTACTGTAACTTTAGCAGTGCTGCAGGTAGACAGAAATCATAATTCAACTCAAAAACTCGACCCCATGTATGGTTACCCAGTATCGGGCACTATAGATATTTTACAACGATGGATCTTTGCAGTCCTTCAACCCCAGCTGTATTACTCACAGCCTTTTACTTTTAATCAGTTCCCATTGATCACTTGGTTGTGACCCACATACCTTCCATTTGTTCCGTAACTGACATACAAACCATGCTATTTAATAGGGGTTATTACTTTCGGCGTAGCTGAAATGACGAGCCATTAAAATTTCAACGAGGGTTTACTACCCCACCGCTAGTTAGCGGGGGGTAGGGGGTTGGCCTACCCCCCCCCCCCCCTCACACACACACCTGTGCTTGAGCTCACTTTACTTTTGGCTCGGAGCGAGAACAGTTGTTGCCTCTCTCTCTCCTCGCCTATTTTGGACTGCCATTAATTTTTGTCTTTTTACTTACTTTTTCTTATACTTGTAATATATATATATAAACATTCTTTATGTTTATGTATATATTTGGGTATAGAAATGTAGTAAGTTTTCTTTTCAGTGTTTGTGCTGTGTGTGTGATGTACGACAACGACACTTGCGTAGCAAGGCCACCACAGTTCCTCTTCGTGGGGAACGACCTCTCCCTCTCGGGTCCATCGGTCTTCCCGTCGGCATATTTACGTTAACTCTGCCACCGCAGGGGAATCGTCATCGCCTGGACCCTCTTCATTCATCTATTATCTTCGCTTTTCCTCTTTTCCCACAGGAAACTTGGATTCTCAGCGAAGGGAATGTGGCCTTTTTTTTTTAGCTCGACTACGGTCTCTCTCTACTCGAGGTCGTTCACCTTTACTACAACTACGTACTATTACGGTAGCTTCTTTCCGTTGCGGGTTAGGTTGCTCTTCCGTTTGTTTGTTTCAATTATTTTTAGTGAAATCTAATTGTATTTTAACTTTTCAGCTTTTCAGTAGGGAACACTGCCCTTCGGGAGTTCAGTGGTTCTCACTATTATATTCTTAGATGATTAGATAATTATAATTCTGTTATAATTCTGTTTTTATTACAGTTACTCCGCCCCCCCCCCTCTCCCGTGGATGTCATATGGGGAAGGTGGGCGCATACTTAATTCTTATTTTATGTTTTTCCCTCGGGGTTCCTCTTCGGAGTCCCTCCCTAGGGAATTTCTGTTAACATAATCATTTAATTTTATTTTCCCAGTTAACTATGCAGTTTTTCTTCGTTCGACTAGAGAGTGCCAACGAAGCAGAGCTGTCCTTTTCATGACTGGCGATTCTGCTGTCGCTGCCGTCCCTCAGAGGACGTCCCCCCCCCCCCCCACGCAAGCGCAGAACGGCGCGCTTGCCTGTAGGGGGGGAAGGTTCCAGAAAGGTCCAGGGACATTTCTTCCTTATCTTCTTTCTTCTTACAGGCGATTCCCCCTCCAGAGGGAGTGTCTGACAGCACAGCCGTCAACCGGCAGCCCTGGTTTGGGGCTCTAATCAGAGCGGTAGCACGGGCTTTCAAACCTGTTCTCTCTGAGTTGGGCCACAAATCCTTGGCTGCATCTACTCCCCTGAAGAGGAAAAGAGGAGTTTCAGACGAGGTAACTTCTCCGAGGATGAAGCTGTCTCCTTGTAAGTCTTCGAGGCAGGCTCCCTCCCCCCTCAGACTTTTCTCCCTTCCCTTCGGACGAAGATTTCCCGTCCTCAGGGGAGTCACGTGAGGTGAGACGTTCCCCCATCACACCATTGAGGGAAACCCCACCTCGCGCGGTCAAGTAATCTCGAATAAGGGTGAAGAAGAGCCTGCCTCCGTCGTTGTTGGAGCTCTGCATCCCTCCCAGGAGGGAGTCAAAGGACTCCAAGACAATACCGGGAGGCCTCTAGCACCGAAATCTACAGGCTCAGACATTCTTCCGTTATGGGAACGAACCTGTTTGAGCCTAAGGACGTGGAGCAGGCTGCTGAGAGGTGGAGGAAGTCACCAAGACTCCCTCCTACATAGGGCTTTGACATTCAAGCCCTATAAACCTCCAGCACCCCAGCAGCCACGTCCCACCAAGACAACGGCAGCGAAGACAGTGGTGTCTAAGCCCTTTCTGGTCAAGGACAAGAAAGGCAAGAAGTCCTCCAGGGGAGGGAAGAATCCTAGAGGGAGCAGCCGAGGCCGCAAACGCTAGGATTGGCAGTCCCCCTGCATGTCTGCCAGTGGGGGGATGCCTACAAGGTTGCGCAGACAGGTGGCAGCAACTCGGGGCCGATTCCTGGACGATTTCCGTAATCAGTCAGGGATATCGCGTACCGTTCACAACATCTCTACCTCCCCTGAGGACGAATCCGGTGTCATTTAGCTCCCTTGCCATGGGATCAGCAAGGGGGTGGGCCTTTAGGGCAAAGGTCCAGATTAAAGCAAACTCCGTTCAGCATGGAGACCGCAAACACGGTCAGTCTTGCAGTGAAACCGCTAGACTTCATGTGTATACTGGATCTGAAGGACATGTACTTCCAGATCCTAGTCCATCTGTCTTCAAGGAAGTACAGTACTTAGGATTCAGCCTAGACCACAAGGGGTACCAGTTCAAGGTGCTGTGTTTCGGTCTCTCCACAGCACCACAGGGTTTCACCAGAAGTGTTCACCCTAATATCATCGTGGGCACACAGGATCGGCATCCGTCTCCTCCGTTAGCTGGATGACTGGCTAATCCTAGCAGACCCGGAGTCATCCCTTCTTCGACACCGAGACAAACTTCTAGGACTTTGCCAGGATCTGGGGATCATGGTAAATCTCGAGAAGTCCTCTCTGCTTCCCACTCAAAGACTGGTTTACCTGGCCATGATTATAGACACCAATCTCCACAAAGCCTTCCCATCAGACGAAAAGGATAGCAAGGCTGAGAGGGGTCGCAAGCCTTTCCTCAGTCGAGAAGAGCTTCCAACCCAATCGTGAATACGTCTCCTTGGTCACCTTTCATCCTTGGCTCGTCTCGTTCCCAACAATCGCCTCAGGATGAGATCTCTCCAGTGGCGGCTCAAGTCCCGGTGGAATCAAGGTTGCGATTCCCCGGACGATATGATTCCTATGGGTCCTGCGGAACAGACGGACCGCCAGTGGTGGGTGACACACGAGAACCTACGAAGAGGAGTGGATCTTCTCGTCCTTCCCCCGGATTTAATGCTGTTTTCGGACGCCTCAAAGAAAGGGAGGGGGGACCACGTTTTTTACCACAGGACCTCAGGCCTGTGGTCAGAATCAGAAAAGTACCTCCATATAAATCGTCTAGAGATGAAGGCCGGTTTGTTGGCCCTTCAGCAGTTCCAACAATACCTGGCAGGTCACTCTGTGGTGGTAATAAGCAACAACACCACAGTAGTGGCTTACATCAACAAGCAAGGAGGTACCTTTTCAAAGCCGCTATCCCATCTTGCAGTAGAGATACTGAGATGGACCGAAGTCCGCTCGATTCTACTATCGGCGCGTTTCATTCGAGACAAGAGGAATGTGCTCGCCGACAATCTGAGCAGAGCATCTCAGATAGTGAGTATCGAGTGGTCTTTGTGTCATCTAGTAGCCTACAAAGTCCTGACTTTGTGGGGTTCCCCGACTGTGGATCTGTTCGCGACAGCACTGTTCTTAAAGATTCCACTGTACTTCCCCCCAGTCCCGGATCCCAAGGCGCTCTGGCAAGATGCCTCCCAACAACGGGGGGACAACATCAACGTGTACGCCTTTCCCCCGTTCTGTCTGATGAGAAGGGTGCTCAACAAGACCAGAATATCGGTCAATTTTTCAATGACCCTCATAGCTCCGCTATGGCATCACGCGGAAGAGAGGATTTTTATCAACAAGTTGCAAGTAGGATGTCTGGACATCTGCGAAAATCATCCGCATCTGTCTACCAGGCAAAGTGGAAAGTCTTCTGTGGCTGGTGTCGTGGAAGGGGTATCTCTCCACTCGATGCCACTATTCCAGCAATAGCGGAGTTCCACGTGTATTTGCGGGAAGAAAATGCGCCTTTCAGTCTCGGGGGTGAAAGGCTATCGCTCAGCCTTAAGTCTAGCCTTCAGGCTCAAAGAAATTATCTTTTCTTCCTCGCTGGAACTTTCCCTACTCATACGAGGTTATGAACTTACCTGCCCTCAGTCGAATGTGAGACCTCCTCCATTGAACGTGGTTCGAGTTCTCAGGTCTCTTAAGAGACCTCACTATGAACCAGTACGCCAGGCTTCAGTTCTCCACCTAACTTGGAAGACGGTGTTCTTATTAGCTTTGGCTTCGGTCAAGCGAGTCAATGAACTTCATGGTCTCTCATATGACCTCACCCATGCAAGGGGATGGGGGGGAGGTAACGATCAAATTCGTCCTTGAGTTTGGTGCTAAGACTCAAAATCAGGGGGTGACGGACGCTCGGTTCAACTCCTTCCGGATTTGAGTCTCCGTTCTGTAACAGATGTCCCAGACCTTCTCCTACTGCGCCCAGTAAGGAATCTGAGGCTATATCTCAGAAGAACGGCTGCAGTCCGTCCCCAGGTGCAAGCATTGTTAGCACTGGGAGGATTAAGAGAAGGGTCACCAAGAACACCATCTCGGCATGGATTCATAGGGTGATCCATCTGTCCCTGAATCCAGACCCTCCTCCGTCACGTCGCCCTAGAGCACATGATGTCAGGGGCGTAGCTACGTCCCTGGCCTTCAAGAGAAATTTCTCAGTGACGCAGGTCCTTCAAGCTGGGGTGTGGAAATGTCAGACGACCTTCACAGCCCACTACCTGCACGACGTGAACCACAGGAGGTTCGATACGTTTTCTATCGGCCCTGTGGTGGCTGCACAACAGCTGGTTTAAAACCTCAGGCTCCTTAGTGGACAAGTAGCAGAAGGTTGAGGGCATTGTTACCCAGTCTTAGTCTGCATGAATGAAAAGATTTGTCTGGCCCTTACTCTTTTCTTCATCCTCCCCTCTCTTGGGGAAAACAGCATCCTGGATTCTCTGCACAGCTGACCTCAAACCACTGCAGGTAAACCATGTTTCCTTGTGTTCCGAATATTAAGATAATACTGTCACGTCCCCATACCCTGACGAGGTGGTATTGGGAGAGTCTTAGTCTAAAGTTTCCTTCTAAGGGACTACAGGTCAACTTCTTAGGACGAGTCACACTTTATTTTACCTTCACACAAAGCTTGCGTAGGCCGCAGTCTTTGCGTAGCAAGGTTCTAGCGAGGTGCAGGGACTCCTTATTGCTGAGTGCGAATACACTCAAATATTGAGTCCCCGGGCAAAGCCAAAAGCCAGTACTGGCAGGGACTTTCCACCCTTCCTAATGGGTGAGTCACCCCCATTAAATAGCGTGGTTTGTATGTCAGTTACGGAACAAATGACAAATTCGTAGGTAATTTGTATTTTTCCTAACTATACAAACCTTAGCTATTTAATCAAACTTGCCCGCCAGCCTTATCCCCCTTGAAAACCTACCTCCAAGCAAAGTGAGCTCAAGCACAGGTGTGTGTGAGTGGGTTGGGTAGCAGGCTATCCCCCTACCTCCTGCTAACTAGCGGTGGGGTAGTAAACCCTCGCTAAAATTTTAATGGCTCTTAATTTCAGCTACGCCGAAAGTAATAACCCCTATTAAATAGCTAAGGTTTGTATAGTTAGGAAAAATAAAAATTACCTATGAATTTGTCATTTTTCTCAAGTTCTTAGACAAAGTATCTTAAAAGTGTGGGAAGAGTTTGTTGATAATTTCCTCAATAATGTCTGGAAAACAACTTTTATATCATGAAATGAATATGATAAACAGGAGGATGATCATAGCCTAGAAATTTTATTGCTGTCAAAAATATTCAGGCCTTTTGATGCATAACACCCTGAACCCTTTTGGTATAACCAATCATGAACAACTACGGACATAACTAATTTTATTTTCTTAAATCCACAACAAAAATCCACAGACAAGATTTAAGTATGCTTGTAGTATTTGCAAAACTACGAGTTTAAAAGAACTTGATTTTGGGGTTTTGGGTTGTGGTATTTCCACAGGGCTTACAAATCATATGAGAACCTAGCATGGACATTTTTTTTTCTTGGAAGTTTTCATAGCTATCAATATAAATTCTATTTATGGCAACCAATTCCCATGCATGCACACATGTAAGTGATGTTTGTTTCATTATATAGTAATACTGCATTTTAGCCCTAAAAGTTATGATTGCTTCAATAACAGTAACCTCATTATTGAGAAATGTTATTTTTATTAATAAAATAAATTTTTGAATATACTTACCCGATAATCATGTAGCTGTCAACTCCGTTGCCCGACAGAATTCTATGGAGGGATACGCCAGCTATCACAATACTGTACTAGAAGGGGGTGTATTTACCAGCGCCACCTGTGGCCAGGTACTCAAGTACTTCTTGTTGACACCTCCTCAATTATTCCTCGGTCCACTGGTTCTCTATGGGGAGGAAGGGAGGGTCGATTAAATCATGATTATCGGGTAAGTATATTCAAAAATTTATTTTATTAATAAAAATAACATTTTTCAATATTAAACTTACCCGATAATCATGTAGCTGATTCACACCCAGGGGGGTGGGTGAAAACCAGTGTACAAGATTAAAGGATAGCTAAGTATCCCATATTTCATATAATCAGTTATCCACAATAACAATGAAATAATAAGTACCTGGTAAGGAAGTCGACTTGAACCGTTACTCTGCCTTTAATAAGATCGTCTTCCTTACTGAGCGCAGCGTTCCTCTTGGGAGGCTGAATCAACTCAAAGGTGCTAAAGTATACAGGGCTGCAACCCATACTAAAGGACCTCATCACAACCTTTAACCTTGGCGCTTCTCAAGAAAGAATTGACCACCCGCCAAATCAACAAGGATGTGGAAGGCTTCTTAGCCGACCGTACAACCCATAAAAAGTATTCAAGAGAAAGGTTAAAAAGTTATGGGATTATGGGAATGTAGTGGCTGAGCCCTCGCCTACTACTGCATTCGTTGCTACGAATGGACCCAGGGTGTAGCAGTACTCGTAAAGAGACTGGACATCTTTGAGATAGAATGATGCGAACACTGACTTGTTTCTCCAATAGGTTGCATCCATAACACTCTGCAGAGAACGGTTCTGTTTGAAGGCCACTGAAGTAGCCACAGCTCTCACTTCATGTGTCCTTACCTTCAGCAAAGCAAGGTCTTCTTCCTTCAGATGAGAATTTGCTTCTCTAATCAGAAGCCTGATGTAGTAAGAAACTGAGTTCTTAGACATTGGTAGAGAAGGCTTCTTGATAGCACACCATAAGGCTTCTGATTGTCCTCGTAATGGTTTTGACCTTCTTAGATAGTACTTAAGAGCTCTAACTGGGCAAAGTACTCTCTCCAGTTCGTTCCCCACCATGTTGGACAGGCTTGGGATCTCGAACGACTTACGCCAAGGACGGGAAGGAAGCTCGTTTTTAGCCAAAAAACCGAGCTGCAAGGAACATGTAGCCGTTTCAGATGTGAAACCTATGTTCCTGCTGAAGGCGTGGATCTCACTTACTCTTTTACCTGTTGCTAAGCACACGAGGAAAAGAGTTTTTAATGTGAGGTCCTTAAAAGAGGCTGATTGGAGCGGTTCAAATCCTGATGACATTAGGAACCTTAGGACCACGTCTAGATTCCAGCCTGGAGTGGACAACCGACGTTCCTTTGAGGTCTCAAAAGACCTAAGGAGGTCCTGTAGATCTTTGTTGGAGGAAAGATCCAAGCCTCTGTGGCGGAAAACCGCTGCCAACAAACTTCTGTAACCCTTGATCGTAGGAGCTGATAGGGATCTTACGTTCCTTAGATGTAACAGGAAGTCAGCAATCTGGGTTACATTGGTACTGGTTGAGGAAAACTGCATTGGCCTTGCACCAGCTTCGGAAGACTTCCCATTAAGACTGATAGACTCTGAGAGTGGATGTCGTCCTTGCTCTGGCAATCGCTCTGGCTGCCTCCTTCGAAAAGCCTCTAGCTCTGGAGAGTCTTTCGATAGTCTGAAGGCAGTCAGACGAAGAGCGTGGAGGTTGGGTGTACCTTCTTTACGTGAGGTTGACGCAGAAGGTCCACTCTAGGAGGAAGAGTCCTGGGAACGTCGACCAGCCATTGCAGTACCTCAGTGAACCATTCTCTCGCGGGCCAGAGGGGAGCAACCAACGTCAGCCGTGTCCCTTTGTGAGAGGCGAACTTCTGAAGTACCCTGTTGACAATCTTGAACGGCGGGAATGCATACAGGTTGAGATGGGACCAATCCAGCAGAAAGGCATCCACGCGAACTGCTGCTGGGTCTGGAATCGGAGAACAATACAAGAGGAGCCTCTTGGTCATCGAGGTAGCGAATAGATCTATGGTTGGCTGACCCCACAGGGCCCAAAGTCTGCTGCAAACATTCTTGTGAAGGGTCCACTCTGTGGGGAAGACCTGACCCTTCCGGCTGAGGCGATCTGCCATGACATTCATATCGCCCTGAATGAGCCTCGTTACCAGCGTGAGCTATCGATCTTTTGACCAAATGAGGAGGTCCCTTGCGATCTCGAACAACTTCCTCGAATGAGTCCCTCCCTGCTTGGAGATGTAAGCCAAGGCTGTGGTGTAGTCGGAGTTCACCTCCACCACCTTGTTAAGCTGGAGGGACTTGAAGTTTATCAAGGCCAAATGAACTGCCAACAACTCCTTGCAATAGATGTGAAGTGTCCTTTGCTCCTGATTCCATGTTCCCGAGCATTCCTGTCCGTCCAGTGTCGCACCCCAGCCCGTGTCCGATGCGTCCGAGAAGAGACGGTGGTCGGAGGTCTGAACAGCCAATGGTAGACCTTCCTTGAGAAGAATGCTGTTCTTCCACCACGTTAGAGTAGACCTCATCTCTTCGGAAACAGGAACTGAGCCCGTCTCTAGCGTCATGTCCTTTATCCAGTGAGCAGCTAGATGATACTGAAGGGGGCGGAGGTGGAGTCTCCCTAACTCGATGAACAGGGCCAGCGATGAAAGTGTCCCTGTTAGACTCATCCACTGCCTGACTAAGCATCGGTTCCTTCTCAGCATGCTCTGGATGCATTCTAGGGCTTGGAAGATCCTTGGGGCCGACGGACAAGTCCGAAAAGCTCGACTCTGAAGATCCATACCCAAGGAGACAATGGTCTGGGATGGAACGAGCTGAGACTCCTCAAAATTGACCAGGAGGCCCAGTTCCTTGGTCAGATCCATAGTCCATTTGAAAATCTCCAGACAGCGACGACTTGAGGGAGCTCTTAAAAGCCAGTCGTCTGACGGAGCCGGACACAAGATCATGATACTGCTGCACAGTCTGTAAACTGTCAATCATGGGCAAGCGAGGAAGTACAGTGACAACCCGAATCTGTCTAGACTGTCTGGGTCGTACAGACAACTCCTTAACGGGTTGCTGAGGTTGCCGCACTGCGTCACAACAAGTCCCTTCTGTTGGTTGTTGAACGTCTTCCCCGTGACACATTGACTCCGTAAACAAAAAATCCTCTAACAAGGACTAAGCTTGGACTGCATGTCATGCAACACAGCTCAAGGTCTATGGGAGCAGGTGTGGTAACAGACGGGATTAGCGGCTGAAGTGTAACCATTACCTTCCCTGTAAGCATGTTATGCTTAAATAAAAGTCCATAAGAGGTTATGCAGCTAAAGGCTCCCTCCAAATGACAGAGTCCTCAAGGGAATATCAGAAGGAGGGAGAAAAGAACTTTCTCATCTACAGGGACCTTATCCTAGAAAAGCTAAGTTCTCTGAGTGAGGGTTCACTGGTGCAAAGCAGCAGACTAGAAGGCAACGTTATGAAACTGCTTGACAGTCTAGTGAGTTGGCAACAACCCAAGATGTGTTGAGAAGCATGCGGTAAGGTATGCAGAGCATGATGTATGCAGAGTATGCTGTATGCAGAGCATGCTGTATGTAGAGCATGTTGTATGCAGAGCATGCTGAATGCAGAGCATGCTGTATGCAGAGCATGTTGTATGCAGAGCATGCTGAATGCAGAGCATGCTGAATGTTGAGCATGTAGTAAGCAGAGCCTGCTGTAAGCAGAGCCTGCTGAAAGGAAAGCAGAGCGTGTGCATGGCGTTTAACATTTCTCAGAAATTCCATGACCAGTGCTAGAGTGCTTTATGCATGCTTGCATGGGGTTTAAACCATGGTATGCTGAACAGCAGAGTCAGAACGAGCTGGAACAACAATAGTGTGGTTTCCTCTTCAAGACTCCGATGAGGGAACACCTGAGGCTCAGTCTGCAAAGGCTGAATAAAAGACAAGCAGAAGGAAGGCGCATGGGTGGAGGAGGCTGACTCCTAGCATGAGTGGTTGAACCCAAGGGTTGCGCTTGCTGAGCGGTTGGCGGAAGCGGAGTAGCAAGTTCCAGTTCCTGTGGTGTGAGCGGAGCGCGATGAGGAAGAGGCTGCGCAGAACAAGGTAAATGTCTCGCAAGCTGAGGCTCCTGAGGCGCAAGGCTAAGGTGTTGTGGTGCTTGCCTTATGGAGGGTTGAGCTCGCTGCAGCAAGAGTTGAGGAGACTGACTCATGGACGGGAGAGGTTGTTGTACCTCAACCGAGTGTTGCATCACTGGTGGAGCAGCAAGTGGAGGTGGAGGAAGAGAGGTATAATCCTCCTGATCCCAATGTAAAGGTTGCCTTAAGAAAGGCGGAGGCTGAACACCACAGGGAACAGCAAACTCAGCACGTGTCTCAACATCGTACGCCTGGCAGGTGGAACTGCTGGCAGGTGGTACTGCGATCAGGCGGAGCGAGTGTAGGTGGAGGGAGTGTAGGCGGAGGCGGAGGAGCAACACTCTCAGCCCGACACTCACGCATCAAGTCCGAAAGCTGTGCTTGCATGGACTGTAGTAGAGTCCACAACATCGTACGCCTGGCAGATGGTACTGTGATCAGGCGGAGCGAGTGTAGGAGGAGGGAGTGTAGGCGGAGGCGGAGGAGCAACACTCTCAGCCCGACACTCACTCATCAAGTCCGAAAGCTGTGCTTGCATGGACTGTAGTAGAGTCCACAACATCGTACGCCTGGCAGATGGTACTGTGATCAGGCGGAGCGAGTGTAGGAGGAGGGAGTGTAGGCGGAGGCGGAGGAGCAACACTCTCAGCCCGACACTCACTCATCAAGTCCGAAAGCTGTGCTTGCATGGACTGTAGTAGAGTTCACAACATCGTACGCCTGGCAGGAGGTACTGTGATCAGGCGGAGCGATCATAGGCGGGGGGGAGTGTAGGCGGAGGCGGAGGCGCAACACTCTCAGCCCGACACTCACGCATCAAGACCGAAAGTTGTGACTGTATGGACTGCAGTAGAGTTAACTTGGGGTCGGCAGACACTAAGTTCTGCTGAGGTAAAGCCTTAACAGCAGAGATCTGTTGTGGCAGAACCTTACTCCTCTTAGGCGGAGTGTAATCAACTGATGACTGAGGAGAGTCAGAGCTAACCCAATGACTGCATTCGGGTTGTGAACTTTAACTTCGTACGTCTGGCATAGGTCTGGACTTAACGTTTAAGAAGTCTTGAGACCTGAGACCAGCGTTACTCTGCCTTTATTTTCTCCCCTAATCTCTTCTGCAGACGAGCAAAATAAGGGCTCAATCGTCTGCGGGTGGGAGTGACGGTCTCGGTAAGACACGCCCACAACCACCGAGAATACTTCTGTGCGCCGATCAAGGCCTGCTGAACCCTTATGCCCTTCGACATTGCTTCTCCCCTGGGCTTGGGAGCTTGCAAGAGGTCCCGGACTGGGAGGACGACTGGCGCGCACAAAAGTACCCTCACGCACTAATCACTTATCACTTTGATTTCTGTTTGCACTTATTTCACTGAACTCGAAACTTTAAGTGGTTTGTACCTGAAATACGCAATTCTATCCTTTCTCAAAGTTAGTAATTGCGAAAACAGAATTACAATGTAACAGAAAAATCTAATGAAAGATAATTCAGTGGTTGGAAAGAGACTAAACACTAGATCACTCTAGAAACGTTTAGTTTCTTCCCCTAAAGAGACTAGGGAGAAGAGCAAAAAACGATAACGACGTTACTCGTACGCCCTGGCAGGCTTGAATGAAACGTTTATCCTCTTTCTCCCTCCGTCTCTATCTCTCTCTCTCTCTCTCTCTCTCTCTCTCTCTCTTGACTTAGAACCTGAGAGAAGAGCCCAATCATATATATCGTTAAAACATATTATTGTTAAAGGAAAAAAACTGAAAAGTTCCTTTATTAGGATCAAAACCATTAAGTTAAGAAAGAATGAACAAAACGCTAGACACGGTTACTCTTACTGCAACGTGAAACCGTGAACATTCTTTCTCTATCGTAACGATAGAGTGCAAGTTGAACGTTCTGAACGTCAACAACTGCAGACGTCTTGCCGGAAGCACGACAGAGGAATAATTGAGGAGGTGTCAACAAGAAGTACTTGAGTACCTGGCCACAGGTGGCGCTGGTAAATACACCCCCTTCTAGTATTGTGATAGCTGGCGTATCCCTCCATAGAATTCTGTCGGGCAACGGAGTTGACAGCTACATGATTATCGGGTAAGTTTAATATTGAAAACCATATTGTCACCAGACAGCGAGGATGATTTTATGCTTTACGTCCATTTATACTGTGATCAGTAGATTTTAGATGATGATTGGTACAGTGAAGGACGTTTAATTTTTAATAGCTAATATGATGAGGATAATAATAATACATTGTACGATCATGAAGACGAGGAGGAGGAATTTGAGAGATATGAAAACTTGTTTTAAAATTCTGTAACTTAATTTTCTGAATTTTCCTCTCAAATCTCATGATACAGTATTTTCAATAGTGAATTCACATTATTTACATATATCCTGGTGGATAAGCAGACCCTTGAAATAAAATAAGATTTTACTTTACGTACAGTAATTGTATAATCAAGCATAATACTTCGATATCTATCAGATGAATTACTGTATATAGATAAAAGCAGTATGAAATCATTTATATTGAAGGGACTATAAATTGAAGCTACCGCAACACGCTAATAGATAGACCTAAACTCCAACAAAGTCAATTTCTTATTCCATTTCAATGCTCTCGACAGTGCTGTATCTTTATCCCGATTGATGGCCCTGCAGCTGCAGTTTTCTTGCCTGTCAGAAATAAGAAAATCTCAGTTAGATATGCAAACAAAATATCTTTGAAGAGACTGGAAATCTATTAAGGATCACCACTGCTTCAAAATATTCCTTGTATTATTATGAAAAGTTGCTTGTAGGATTTTTGCTTTGAAGTTATTTAGTATGAGCAATAGGTCAACTTTTTAAGACTTTATAATCTTGATCTTAAGATTTGTTGTTGCAAATTGAAAATAAATCATGGTAAAGTAAAAGAAGTGGGATACTCAGGTTGAAAAATTATTGATGAAAGTGAAAGAAACAAAACAATCCAGCATGGTTCTATACAGTATTATACAATTACAGTGAATACTGAATTATAGAGCTTTTTCTTTTTAGTTTTAAATCTATCAATTCTGTATGAAATATCATACACAAAATTTTAAAGCAAACCACTTTAGGTCTAGCTCATGTATTTGTTTCACATGTATAAACATCAAGATTAGGGTTTTTATTTTAATACATTTAATTTTGCTGAAATATTAATGGAATAAATATAATTATCTATACCTTAGGTGGTCTGCAACAAATGTTCAAGTTTCAAAGCGTCATTGGCATACGAAAGTGGAAAGAATGTGAGGGTTTGTCGAACATGCCATACAACTCTACAAGAACTTTCATCATCAACCGCTACACCCTCACCTGAAATAGATGACTCTGATGAATGCGCTATCCACAGTGCAAAAGAGCAGTCAGATATGGCTTTTAGAAGTAGAGGGGTATTAGAGGCAAGTATTTATTCCAGTTACCTTCATTCACTTTTTAAACATTAAGAAACATGAAATATTGTACTTGCTATTTATGTCACTCAAGGAATTATGGTAATTATTACACCGGACAGGAAAGATGCAATTGCTCTATGTACTTTTATCACCTTTCCTCATTTTTATATTCATTAATAATGAAATATGAATTGTCAGTTATGATAAGAAAGGTAACAGCAAAAAGAAAGAGGACCCTTTGACATCAAAATAAGGGTGCCTCAATGTTAGAAAAAGCTTTTTGATTGGGCTATATATTCTAACTTTATTCTAAAATGCCTTATTTGGTATAAATGTTTATAAATTATTGTAGTTAGTTTCTATGTGAATACATACCTTTTGTTCTTTAAATAGGAGAATTGTTTTTACCAAACTTGGAATAGCTATTGAATCGTTAACTAGGTGTGATAGTAAGTAGTGGAGAGTGGATGAAGTCACCCACCTTTATCACTTTACTTTTTGTCTTTGGCTGTAACAAGAACAGACATACATGTTGATGGTTTTCTCGACTTTTTGAATCTTTTCATATACAGTACTTTGCTTGGGATTGTTCATTTTTTGTGTATTTGTTAGCGCAATTGCTTAGTGGCAGAAGCCACTTATGTAGGGAAGACATGGTATAAAACTGGTTTTATTTAGTTAATTTTGAATTTCTAAGCATACATTAAGTAAATTGAAATTGTAATAACATCTTTGTATACACAAAATTTAAATTACAGCCCTACACAGATGGTTTCAAGATGTAGCAGCCTTTACACTACAGAAATTAGATAGATTAAGATTAGTTTTCATTTTTTTACATTGCGTTTTAGAAATGAGATAGATTAAGATTAGTTTTCATTTTTTACATTGCGTTTTATGGTCGGATATGTGCAATATTCATATTTATTAGCTCATTTACAAATAAAATACTACTTTATACATTATTTATACACAATTTTCTTTGACTTAGATAAAGGTAAAGCAGTAGTAGTAGTTACCAAATTATTTGTTTTCTGGCACTGTATTCAGTTTGTTTTGGTATGGCCCATGATTGAAGTAATCTTTATTTTTATGAATAGTACTTAACTGGCAGTTATATATATATAGCTTAGTCTCTGACTTTCGGCAGAATTTATTTGAAAATCATGGCAACCGCCTTGTGGTGGTTGTGCGGTTAGGTGGTTAACAACCCTTACAGTGTGGTACTTGGAATCATTCCCATTTTCTGCTCCTCGTATCATCTCTGCCGGCCGGATCGACGACATCGTTGGTCCGCCATTAAGAGTTTTTTCGAATCGCTTCCCCTACATAGCTGTTTTGGACTTCGTTTGGTGAACTACACTGATTTGGGGATTTGGCAATCGTGGTTTGTTATTATTATTGTACTATTTGCTTTGTTTATCATGAGTGAAAAAACTTCATTTTCGTGTATGTGCGAGTGATGTATGCCAGGTGAGGTTACCAAAAGTGTCGATTGACCCTCACACAGTTTGTATGGGTTGCAGGGGGTTTGAATGTGCACTAGATAATAGGTGCAAGGAATGCGAGAATTTAAATGAAGGTGATTGGTTAGCTATGAAGTGTTATGTGCGCAGACTAGAACTCGATAGAGTTAGGAGAGCTAAATCAAAGTCATAGTCTGCTAGTGAAGTTAGTTTAGATTTTTCTATTAACCCTTTAATGGTTTCCTCTTTGGAAGTTGTTCCTTCCCCTGAGGTAGTAACTCCTGCCCCTTTTACAGGATCTGCGCCTGCAGATGACCCTTGGTATGCCAGGATGGCTGCCGAGTTGGAGGCCATCAAAGCACAACTTGCAGCCTTTAAAGGTAATGGTGAAAGTGGTATTAGTGCTTGTGAAAGTGCAGTGGAGGTGGCGGCTGATCGAACCTGTCATTACCCTAGGTCTAGACCTCTACCAAGCTCCCAGGACCAAGGGAGAAGGTACGTCAACAGCCGAAAGGGGGTGAGAGGTGCTTATCCTCGGTCAGTAGTCGCCTCAGACAGTCCTGTTGCGACCTCCCAGGCTGCTCTTGACCGCCGTAGAAAAGGCGTGTCGGATTCGTTAGTGTCTTCACCTGATCCTTCTCCCAGAAGCAAGTGGCAATACGAATCGTCAAGACCGACGAAGAGAAGGTGGGACCGGGATGTGCAGTCTCGCTCTCCCTCTCCCGGTTCGAGTAGCCGAGAACCTGAACCTTCTGAGGACAACTTCGATGTTGTTCCTGCTAAGAGGACGAAACCGAGAGTCCTTAGCCCAGTTAAGCCTGCTAAAATTCCTGCTTCTGCTACCAGCGCTCCCAAACAGCCGCCTCCTTCGGAACCGCGAGAACCAGCAGAAGTCGCTAAAGCTTTCATGGCTGTTATGCAGGAACAGTTTTCATCGCTAGTGCAAGCTTTCAGCCGCCCTCCTTCCCAGTCCGACAGACATAAGGACGTCTCTTTACCGGTTAAGAGATCATCTTCTAGGAGGGAACGAAGTGCCTCTCCAAGAGAATCTTTACGCTTCGTCGGCCGTACTACACCGCGCACCCTCTTCATCGGCTTGGCGCCAGGACGATACTGCCTCTCGCTCTCGGCGCCAGGACGATACTGCCTTTCGCTCTCGCCGCCAGGACGATACTGCCTCTCGCCCTCGGCGCCAGGATGATTCCGCCTCTCGCTCGAAGCTCCTGGACAATTCCGCCTTGCGATTTAGGCAGCAAGACGAATGCAGCCTGCCTTATCAGGACAATACCGCTTCTCATCAACAGAACGATACCTCTTCTCACCTCCAGGACAATCAGGACAATAGCAGTGCTCAGCGCCAGGACGCTTCCTTCTCTAGGCGCCAGGACGACACCTACACTCGGCGCCAGGACGCAAGTAGCTCTCGGTGCCAGGCTGCTTGCAGCCCTTTTCTTCAAGATGTAGACCCTGATCAGGACCTCGATGATGTATCGGAAGAGGAAGAGAAACCTACCGACTCTGCTAGCGACTATAAGGTTCTGTCTCGTTCCCTTTTGGAACTACTGTACATGGGGGAGGAATTCCAACCTTCGGTTCCTCGTTCTCCTCAGTCGCAATTCACCAGGAAGGCGGCTACGAAGCATTTGGCCTTCATCAAAATGAAGCTTTCAATTTCTGCTAGGAAAGCGCTCGCTAAGGTGGGGATTGGATGAAGGAGCGGAGGCAAGCAGTTAAGACCACCTTTTCTTTCCCACCATCTCGGCTCGCTTCTAAGGCTGGTATGTGGTATGAGACGGGGGAACCATTGGGTCTAGGAGTGCCAGCCTCCTCCCAAGGTGACTTCTCTGGTCTTGTGGACTCGGCAATGCTCTGAACTCTGCCAATGTGATGTGGTCCATGTCGGAACTTGATCACCTCGTCAAGGGAATTTTCAGGGTTTTTGAGGTGTTTAGCTTCTTAGACTGGTCTCTCGGGACTCTGGCCAGGAAGACAGAACTTCTGGAAGGCACAAAGGATCTGACAAGTATCATGTCCTGCATGGACAAAGCTCTAAGGGATGGGGCTAATGAGTTGGCTTCCCTTTTCTCAGCAGGGGTATTGAAGAAGAGGGCCCTGTTGTGCTCCTTCACCTCTAGGTCGGTGACTGTTGCACAGAAGTCGGAGCTGCTTTACGCCCCTCTGTCACACCATCTCTTTCCCGAAGCTCTGGTCAAAGATATCTCCCTTTCTCAGGCACAAAAGTCTACTCAGGACCTTTTATCTCGGTCTGCTAGAAAGCCTTTGCCTGTCGCTCCTGCTCCTCTGAAGAAGGAAGAGAGGAAGTTCCAGCAGCCCTTTCGGAGTAGGGCTCCCTCGAGAGCGGATTTCAGGGGGAGAAGACAAGAGTCAGGACCAAGGACCAGCAGAGGTTCGTTTGGGCCCCAATCCAAGAAATGAGATGGAAGTCCTCCAGACAACTGTAGGGGCAAGACTGTCATGTTTTTGGCAGTCTTGGAAAAGGAGAGGGGCGGACACCTGGTCCCTCTTGGTCATCAAGGAAGGTTACAAGATCCCCTTTTTAAAGAAGCCTCCTCTCTCAGATACTCCCCTAGCCTTAGTGGCGCAGTACGCCGACGCGGGGAAACAAGAGTCTCTTCTGGAGCTAGTCGACCAGATGTTGGTCAAGGGAGCAATAGAGCCAGTTCTGGACCTTGCCTTCCCAGGCTTTTACAATCGCCTGTTTCTGGTTCCCAAGAACTCGGGTGGATGGAGACCAGTCCCAGATGTCAGCTCTCTGAACGCCTTCGTGGAGAAAACAAAGTTCTCCTTGGAGACGACTCAGTCCGTGCTGGCAGCAGTTCGTCCAGGCGACTGGATGGTATCTCTAGACCTGCAGGACGCTTATTTTCACGTCCCCATTCATCTGACTAAAAGGAAATATCTGAGATTTGTGATCCAGGGAGAGTGTTTTCAATTCAGGGCACTTTGCTTTGGTCTCAGCACGGCTCCTCAAGTTTTCACCAAGCTAATGGCGAACGTGGCAGGCTGGTTACATCAGGAGGGGATAAGGGTATCCTTTTATCTGGACGACTGGTTGATCCGATCACGGTCGGAAGAAAAATGTCTGGAGGACCTACAGAAGATGTATACGATGACTCAGGACCTGGGACTCATCATCAACAGGGAGAAGTCTCAGACCGAGCCGAATCAGACCATTCTCTATTTGGGGATAGTTCTGAATTCAGTTCTTTTTCGGGCTTCTCCCTCCCAAGAAAGGCAGACCAGGTGCCTAGAGAAAGTCAGAGAGTTTTTAAAGAAGCAGGAATGCTCAACGAAGGAGTGGATGAGTTTGCTGGGAATTCTATCCTCCGAGAGCAGTTTGTCTCATTGGGGAAACTGCACCTAAGGCCTCTGCAACACTTCCTAGCATAGGTATGGAACAGGAATACCCAGGAGAACTCCTTTTCCTTTCCCATTCCAACAGAGATCAAGGATCTTTTGATGTGGTGGCTGGACCCAGCTCTGTTAGGAGAAGGGATCTCCCTGTACAAGAAGAACCCCAACCTAGTGTTATTCTCAGATGCGTCGTTGTCAGGCTGGGGAGCAACACTAGGGAACATGGAGGTCTCAGGCATTTGGGAAGGAAGTCAGGCCAGTTGGCATATCAACAGGAAGGAGTTGATGGCCATTCTGTTAGGGCTAAAGGCCTTCGAAACCTCGGTGTCAGGGAACACTGTGGAGATCAACTCGGACAACACCACAGCTCTCGCGTACATCAGGAAACGAGGGGGAACTCACTCCCTCTCTCTGTTCAGAACAGCAAAAGAGCTTCTTCTTTGGGCGAGCAAGAAGAGGACTCGGCTGTTGACGAGGTTTGTTCAATGGCAAAGAAACATTGGGGCAGACAAGCTCAGCAGGAAGGGACAAGTTCTTCCCACAGAATGGACTCTCAACCCGCAAGTCTGTCAGAGCCTCTGGAAGTTGTGGGGCAGACCTGTAACAGACCTTTTCACCTCCATCTTGAACAAGAGGATCCCAACTACTGCTCCCTAGTCCCGGACGAGGAAGCGGTAGCAGTGGACGCCTTCTTGATGGATTGGACGGGGATGGACATGTATGTGTTTCCCCGTTCAAGATCATCAATCTGGTCGTCAGGAAATTCGCTCTCCTCGATTCGGGACGAATGATCCTAGTGGCTCCATTCTGGCCTGCAAGAGAATGGTTCACGGAAGTGGTGGGCATGCTGATGGACTTCCCAAGAAGACTCCCGGCAAGTCCAGATCATCTCAGACAGTCCCACTTCGAGAGGTATCATCAAAACCGCCTCGCTCTCAAACTGACTGCCTTCAGACTGTCGAGAATCTTGTCAGATCTCGAGGCTTTTCAGCACAAGCTGCGAAAGCTATCGCCAGACCAAGGAGGATCTCTTCACAAAGAGTCTACCAATCTAAGTGGGAGACCTTTAGAGCTTGGTGCAGGCGGCACAAGATTTCCTCGACCACTGCCTCTCTGAGCCAGATTGCAGACTTTTTATTGTACCTCAGACAGGATGCTAAGCTGGCTGTATCTACCATCAAAGGATACAGGAGTATGCTCTCGACCGTCTTTAGGCATAGATGCCTAGAGTTGTCCCAAAATAAAGATTTGCAGGACATCATTAGGTCTCTTGAGACGACGAAACAGGTACAATTAAGACCCCATCTTGGAACCTGGATGTGGTGTTTAAGTTTCTGTGCTCCAAGAAATTTGAACCTATCTCGTAAGCCTCTCTTCGAGATGTAACAAAGAAAACCCTCTTCCTTATGACTCTAGCTTCTGCCAAAAGGGTCAGCGAGGTCCAGTCGATTGACAAGCGGGTAGGCTTCAATCAGAATGGAGCGGTTTGTGCCTTAAGGTTCGACTTTCTCGCCAAGAACGAGAACCCTTCGAAACCCTGGCCTAGGACGTTTGAGGTCCCTAACCTCACGAACCTAGTGGGTCAAGATTAGGAAAGACTCCTCTGCCCAGTTAGGGCCCTCAAAGCTTATTTGGCTCACACTAAGAACGAGAGAGGTGCATCCAGCTCATTATGGTGTTCAGTGAAGGATCCACAAAAACCCGTCAAAGAACGCTTTGTCCTTTTTCCTGAGGGAAACTATTAGGGAAGCCCACCTCTTATGTAAGGAGGGACACTTCGCCCTGTTGAAAGTACGGGCTCACGAAGTGAGAGCCATTGCTATATATATATATATATATATAATATATATATATATATATATATATATATATATATATATATATATATATATATATATATATATATATATATCTATCTATCTATGTATATATATATATATATAATATATATATATATATATATATCTATCGATCTATGTATATATATATATATATAATATATATATATATATATCTATCTATCTATCTATCTATATCTATCTATCTATATCTCTATATCTATATATCTATATCTATATATATATCTATATATATATATATATATATATATATATATATATATATATATATATATATATATATATATATAAACTGCCAGGTAAGTAATATTCATAAAAATGGAGTTTTTATGATAAAACAAAGTTTTATGAATACTTACCTGGCAGTTTTATACATGTATATTTTAAAGCCCACCCACCTCCCCTTGGGAGACAGCGGGCAAAGATGATCTGAGGAACAGAAAACGGGAATGATTCCAAGTACCACCCTGTAAGGGTTGTTAACTACCTAACCGCACAACCACCACAAGGCGGTTGCCGTGATTTTCGAATAAATTCTGCAGAAAGTCAGAGACTAAGCTACTGTATATATATATATAACTGCCAGGTAAGTATTCATAAAACTTAGTTTTATCATAAAAAGTCCATTTTCATTAGTTTCATTTTATATTTCTTAATTATATTACTTCATTTTCGTGAGTGTCATTTAATTCAATTTCTTAATTTTGTCATCCAAAGGTGAAAAACAAGTTTGATAATTTAAAGCCTATAACCTATAGTACTTGGTATAATTTTGGGAAAGTTTGTAGGTACTAGGCACAGAGCTCACTCCTGCTACCAACGCTCAGTCTTTTACAAGAACGAGCATTAACACTACAGGTGAGGACACTAGCAGGCATTGCCCCTTCCCCTGCTTCGGGATGTTCCTGAGACACTTCAGTGACTTCATCACCAATGTCCATTAGTTTTAGCAATGGCAATGGTGACAACAAGGCTCCAGTGTAAGACTTGGACACAGCATTTTTGGGGCTGGCATTTCTGTCATAGATCAGTCCAGCAGCTCCTTGTTACACCTTTGGTTGGGTGCAGTTATATACTTCATCTCAAATCAGTACTTTTACATTTCCAAGCCAGCAAAAATCAAATTACTTTCAGAAACTATTCGAGGAAGAAGACTCGGTCTTCTAAACTGTTCTCCAGATCTTAATAGTCGACTCTATGGTGAACAAGTCGATTGGAGTACTTTAGATACCTTAGCCTTTTTGCTTACTCACCTGTTTTACCAATTACTTGTTAGCTTGTAAACTATTTCAGTTTCAGGTTACCTTGACGGCTCCCAAATGACACACACTGGGTGGCATTCCAATTTGGTGATTCTCCTCATCTAAGTAACCGGTAGAACTACCCTTCTTCTGCTAGTGACGTAGAAGAGATACTTCGCCAGGTAGAGCTTCTCTACAATGAAATGCAGTTCTCATTTTCCTTTCGCTCAGTCTCTACAGTAAAATGCTGACACTCTCCCTTTAGCTAGACTTAACAGCGTAGAACCATTCCCCTTTGGAGGATCAGCTGTGGCTTAGTAAAAGCATTGAACAGTCTTCCCTCTCCAGGAAACTTTAGCCCCCTGAGGATGTCACACATGTCCTTGAGACTTAGACAGGACTTGACCTTAAGACTACTCACAAGACTCAGCCTCATCTTCATATTGAGTGTACCACATGACATAGACCCTCCAGTACCCTTGACCACACGTCAGATAGGATTTGATTCCTAAACTACTCATGAGCCACAGCCTTGACATTACATTTCTTATGTCACGAGTCATTCTCAATATAGGAAGGTGTTCCTCTCCCTTATCCAAAGTTGGCATTTAAGGGCCAGCTTCTAGCCTGGCACAACTCATATGTCATGCTGTCTCTTGTTTCCTGTGAGTACACAGCAATGCTACTTAGGGATCTCAAGTCTCCTTGTGGACCACTAAAGACACTTTTCCATTGAGAAATGGTGTAGATGAAGATATCCGAGAACATTGCTTTTTCTGACTTTTGCACATTCAGCGTACTGATCCTATGAGATTTTGGAAGTACTGTACCATTCCAGTCCGAGCGCATAAAGTCAGGGATATCGGGCAGTCTCTTCACTACATTGGCAAGAGGCAGGATGTTTCCAGTCTCTTTCCTCATGTCATCCATGGAGGGATGGGGACTTTTACACCTTCATAGTCAATAAGACATTGAGAAGACCCAGTGCTTGCTTGAGCCTATCACTTCTATATACATGCCTGATGTGCTGAACACGAAGTAGTTTCTTTAGGCGATAAATGCACCAGAGGCTCCTGTGAACCTCTGCCTTTTTGAGGAGGATCTCACCTGTCAAGCCTAGTCAGTATCCCCCACATTACTTGTTGGTGTTCTTTGAACCGAAAATAGTAACGGAGAGTTTTCAAACTAACCTCGGCTCTGTACTGTTAGGATGTTGCCCGCAGGCCCTTGGACCTCCTTCCTTGGTCCTGTGGTGACTGCTCAGTAGTTATGTAACTTATACAGGGAAACATAGAGATGATCTATATTTTAAAATTAACTTTCTGAATTGGGTTAAAACCAGTAAAGCATGATACATCAATCAGGCTGTCAATCCTTCTTCCAGCCTGTATTTCTTGTATAATTATAAGCTTATGGGTCATCCTGTGTCACATCTGTAGGGAGTCGTGCTGTTAGCATACGTCTTGCAGTGCACTTTAGGCAATACTTATGGTTTTTACAGCATTTAATTTTTAGCCTTTTACTATAACTCTGATCACGTTATTTGTCTTCCATCTTGCAGTCCAACCTTTCTTAGCTTTAATTTCATATTGCAATTACGGGGGTTAACCCCTCAAATGCACCTGGGTGTTGTATTGCATCCCAGACTCCTGTGAAAAATGTAGCAGGGTATGAGATTAGATCTTGCAAAGAACCTTAAGAACCATCCATAGTATGTCACAGTTGTATAGTGTTGATAAAGGTTCTGCAGTGGAAGTATAGTTAGACCAAAAATTTGGAGATTTAACTTATCAGGTATGATAAAATTACAGGCACTGTTATTTTGCTAATTGTTTTTGCTTGAAATTGACACCTATTGTGGTTTTTTTATACCACTCAAATATGTAGGATTTCTCATAGCTTATGTTGACACTTAAAAACACACTATATTTTCATACAGCCTTACTTATTTTGATCTTTTTTTTAAGGTGTCGGCTAAAACTGGTGGAGCAGTTATGGAAGGTTTTCTTCAGCTTAAAACTCATCGTAAAGCATGGGTTAAACGGTGGTTTGCTTTGCATACTGACTTTGTCTTGTATTCGTTTAAGTGTGAAGCAGATGACCAAGCTCTGACAGCTACCCCAGTACCTGGATTTACAGTTACACATCTTCAGGCAAGTACTGTAGCATAAAACCCTTGTTGGTATGAACGCACTTTTTATTGGAATGTTTAAACTGTATAGATGACAATAATGTAACTGCCATTCTCTGCAGATTAGGCTATAAACTTTTATCAATGCAGCTGTCGTCTTTTGCATGTAAAACTAATACAGTAATAAACTTATTTCTATACTTTATTAAATAGTAAACTGTTACAACCATGTAGAATTTTATTAATGAGAAGCAAGGTCCTTGTTATTGCAGAGTAATTTAATAGTAAATTTTAAATTATTTCCTTTTTAATTGTACAGTATGCCATAGTTAATCTCTGAAACCTTTCTTTCAACAGGGCACAAGGAATGAAAGTGGCATCAGTGATAAAGAAAAAGAGAGAGCATTTAAGCTTCACCATTCAAAGAAGCATTATATTTTTCAAGCAGCTTCCAAAGAAGAAAGTCAAAGGTTTGTAATTTCTTCTAACCAGTTCATTCATATACATGTAGAATATTTACTGCATACACTTAGGCTACTTCACAACAAATTTTATATTGTATGAAATGATTGTTTAGCTGATGTTTTACTTCATAAATGAATTATGGTCATTTATAAACATGAATCTAATTGAAATATGTAGAAATGAGAAAACTCAATGGATGATAAATGGAGAGATTAAAGTGAAATATTGTGGAATAAAAGTGGATTAGAGTATACTGTTATACCTAGTCTTCTGCTTCTCTTAATTCTGATTTTGCCCAATATTTCAGAGGTAACAAATATTCTCCTTGGTTCACTACTCAAGGAACTGTAATAGTGATATGCCTTTCTAGTGACATTTCTTCATGTCTGTCGGGTACAACAATCCCCACTATAAAGCGGTGGCCATGGCCATGGAGTTTGTCACCATGGCTAATCTCCAGTTAGTCTTGTGGTTGGATCTTGACTTGACATGGCATATTTCACTTTTCATTTTCTTTTCCCAATACTTTTTGTTCCATAACATTACAAACAGATCAATCATAGCTCAAAAAGAAGAAAAGACCATGCTGTTCCTACAACTCTACTCAACTCTTGGCGACTGAGCTGGTCAGCCACAGCACTTCCATTTGGAGGATACCTGGCTGACAGCTCATTTTATGAGTTTGCTCTCTCCAGGAGACCATCCTAACCCATTGCATTACAGTGTTGTTACCAGTCACCATTAAATTGCCCATTATCAATTCTTGGAATGTTGTTATACCAATCCATCATAGACAATGACGAATTCGAAGTTCTTTCCTTGGTAAAATGAGGAGTAAAGTAATTGCCCAACAATATTATTAAGGTAAGATGAGGGCGTAGACTAAATGCCCGAATGTTAAATGGCAAGTTGAAACCTCAACAACCTAACGGGATTACCAAAGAGTCGAGGATGTAATTATCTTGGCTCTCAATTCGGCGCTTCTGCTCAGTGCATGGTTCATCCTTAGGGAAGCATCAAAAGCCTTCTTCTGAAACGACTAACTTACAAGAGAACATTTCAAGCCGAAGTTGGTGTTTCTATGCACCCTGGTGCTGTGACTATCAGCATACTTGGGTGCTCCATCTTCTGCTTGAGCATATAACTCAAGTTCAGATTGATCATGATCCCCAGATCATAACAAAGGGATATCAGTCTATCTTGATCCTGGAGGAACTGTTTATTTTATTGGAGGAGGACAGGATCAGCCAGTTGTCGAGCGCCCTCGGAAGACAAATCCCATTTGAGTGGGTCCAAGACGAGATTAGCGTGAACACTTGCTTGAACAATTGGATGGCAATAGTCTGAAACACCGGACTTTGAACCGTTACACGACCCCCTACCTTCTGCTGGATTGATGGATCAGGGAAAGCCACAGAAAGCATGAGTCGTCCTAACTGATGGCAGTATGTACCGTAGTTGCTGTCTCCATATTGGATGAAGTTTGTTGACCAAGCTTGTTCACAGAGATGTCGATGACTAGTTTCCATCACTTGATCGACTTTTCCACCGAGAACAGCCGGAATTAGAAGCCAAGAGAAACGTCTATGACAATTTTTAAGTGCTTTCTCTACACCGTCGCTTTCACTTCTGCCCCTAGCGCCAGACCTTTCACCGATTCTGGAGGATAAGACAAGAACGATATTGGTGTGCAAGTGATGGGAGGACTAGAGTTGATGGAAGTAAGGTGGTATTCATCCAGGCTCAACAGGCATCCCTCCCCTTATTGGCAGCTGGAGGAGGGAGTTACTAATTTTAGCATCCTCTTCCTCCCAGTACCACCCTTTCTGGCCCAGCCAAGTTGGAATAAAAGGGAGGGACATTGTCCCCTTCAGTCCAAGGGATGGAAGGGGCTGGATTATTAAAGTACCAAATCGAGATTTGCAGCTGCCATAGACTTCTTCAGCGGTGACTTATGAGGTATGGTTGCAGAAGCATCTCATGATGTGGCTTGGTTAATCAGGAACTTGTGACTTGACTTCTTCCATCTCTCCATGGTGGCCTCAATATCTGAGGGATACCCCAGCACTGGGCATTCCTTAAAGTGAATGCTTCTTTTTGCCCCCAATTGACCAGTGAAGTAGGAAGCAACCGCATCTCTTCTCTTCAGGACCCAATTTGCTCACTGGTTCACAAGCTGATACACCTATTGCAACACCACCTTTGCACCTAAGAGGATTAAATCACTGTATTTCTTCTTTGTACAGTATTAGGTTTTGCTAAATACTATGTTGAAGTGAAAAACGCTACGTCCCCTAAGCAGAGGTCAAACCAGGATGTTGCTTGGAAGTTAGCCATGGAAGCATCTTCCTCAACTTTTGAAGGGAGCTGAAGTGTCGATCAGTTGCTGTCATTGCGTCCTTTATGGGTTTTATAGAAGCCTCCCCAAAGTTGTTTAACCTTGATACATCAATGGTTGTCATTGCGCCCTTTATGGGTTTTATAGAAGCCTCCCCAAAGTTGTTTATCAAGGTTGTTTAACCTTGATACATCAATGGTTGTCATTGCGCCCTTTATGGGTTTTATAGAAGCCTCCCCAAAGTTGTTTATCAAGGTTGTTTAACCTTGATACATCAATGGTTGTCATTGCGCCCTTTATGGGTTTTATAGAAGCCTCCCCAAAGTTGTTTATCCTTGATACATCAATGGTTTTTTTTTCCCCTTTGGAACTGAGGCAGTAGCCGCAGTGGAAGAGTTCACTAATGAACATTGCTCAAACTCGCCTTCGGTTTGAATGTGAAGTTGCCCCTCACTCACGTAGCTGCTAAGGCTGTAGAGGCACCAGGTACCTTGATTTCTAAGTGTAAGCAGAACTTGGCACTGAATGGTCCAGACTCACATCCAGCAAGTGCCTATCCCTGATAGAAGAGAAGTCCCTGATCATCATCACACAACCATGGTGAGGACTCTCAGTATTCTGAGAGCAGTTCCATAATGTCACCTGTTCCAAATCTCTGTTGCGATAACAGATTCATCAACAGGATGGAACAGGTGACCGAGAATCAGAGTTCAGAGGGAAGCTAGAATCTTGGTCTTTGGAAGTTGAAGTATGAGTGGGGGGAATAGTTATTGTGGAGATTGGTCTTGCGGTGACGGTGACCGATTACAAGTAGACGGTGGGTGATGAGGAGAACTATGATCTACCTCCCTCCTGCACATGCGCGAGAGAAGCTCTCATCACTCAGCTGAGCGAGAAGAATGATCTGAATTATCTCCACTACTGGAGTATTTCTTCGGGGCAGTCTTCTTCAAAGGTAAAACGGAAGAGTCGCGCTAACGTCCAGGGGAAAGAGGGCTTTGGCCACCATCCTGACCAGCAGTGTATGTGCGCACATCCAGGGAAGGAGGAGAAATAGGGCAGTGGCCAGCTTTCTGACCAGCAGTGTGCATGAGCTGTCTTGTGCAGATCAAACACTAATAGCAGGAGTGTGAGCTGCTGTACTTCATATGGAAACACCTACCCAGGCTGGGTTAGGTTTTAGTACCCTGTCTCAAGAAACTGGCCGATTGGTCCTGGATTTAAGTATCCTCTTCTTTTGGGGCAGAATGCTTTGCAACAGAGGAGGAAGGGCAAGGCAACCGTGTATCCCACTAACGCCTCCACACAGATGTTGAGGATTTCTGGCTTGGCGGCAACACTCCTGCGGCGGGTAAAGACTACAGGCGAGAACTCATGAAGTGGTTAGCACATAAGGTCGTTCCTGTGCAAGAAGAACAGCCAAAGAGAAGGGCATAGTAAGGGAAGACTAAGCGTCCTAGCATTGGTTAACAACTTAAGAAGTTTTTTCATTAATCCCTGAGGAAGGACATACCTTCCGTAAGTCATCAGACAGCACAGCAATAAGCACACTTTGAGAGAGGCAGGGGAGTATTATCTTAGCTGGGGGAAGGTGATACTTCTGCCTATTTAAAACACACCCCGAGTGCAAGGCAGGATCTTCTCTCTCCTTATGAATTCCTCCATAGAACCCATCCCAGTCTTAAACTCGAAGAAGAGAAGCAGGAGCTATAGAGCCTTGTTGGCATCAGCATAGGTGTTGCTAAGCCTAAAGTCAAAGAATTCCTCTTAGCCTCCTTTGTAAATTTCACCCACTGCAAAGGAGGCCATGCCCTATGCTCATCACAGGAGAATGACAGTGATCAGCCATGGCCCCAGCAGAAGATACTTTCATGGAGACCCAACACAGGCTTGCTCAGGCCACAATTCCCAAAGGGTTTCTCAGGGCAAAGCTGCCTATCTGCTCTATAATCTCTCCATAAACAAACAAAGAAGCTATCTTTCTAAAAAAGAAAACAAAAGCCAAACAGCCAAGTTATAGGCAGAGGAGAAGTACAGCCATGCTGAACTGCGGCTAAAGTCAAAGTGAGGGTTGCTCTACCTGGCAAGTGGATGAAGCCTACCTATCACCCACCAGCAACCGTTTACTTTTTTACAGTAATACTCCTATTTAAGGATGATGTTTCGTATTTGTGTAGTTACAAAGTTTTACTGTATTGTAAGTAGAAAAAATATACAAATTTATGCTATTTAGAAATAATTAGCTTGGTCTTCTTTATTCGAACAGTGCATACTTTTTTTTTTTTTTTTTTTGTTGGGAGTGATAAAGTTTGATGATCTCCAGCACCTTCCAGCTGTCATCCCAATGCTGTCTGAAATAAGAATATTTATAATTTCTCATAGGCTGATATTATAGAAGTTTTATGGAATGAAATGTGCTAGGAGTCTTGGAATTTCCAAGGGCTAATTATGATGGGTTCATGAAAGTTCCTTGTATCTTCTTTCTTAGCCTAGAATTCTAGTATCCCATTACAAGTACCAAAAAATTGTTACTTGAGAATTGTTAAGTAACTGGAAAAGATCATTCATATAAAACTATATTACACACTAAAAAACAATTATACTGGGACAGATATCATACCTATGTTGAAATTTAGACGATTAAATCCTTTGGAAATGGAGAGAATATTAATGGACTAATTTTTTCTTCCTTACAGATGGGTGGCCGCTTTAAAAAAAGCGTCGCAGGCTGAGTTGCCATCTCCAGTTCAATGACGAGAGCGGCAAGTGATCGAGGCCCTCATTACATGTCTGTGAGAACAACATACACTAACTATTTGGTTACACTTAAAACATATAAAAACACATTCCTTTACACCATTGTATTTATACAAACACAAGATGGCTTGGAGAGTAATGATGATAATGTGTTTTGTCATTGTAAAATTTACACAACAAAATTTTATTGTCTTTTATAACATATTCCATGTTCTGAACTATGCTTTAAGAAGAGTTGATCTTCGATTAAGTGATCACTAATTTTTAATTGAATTTTAATTTTTACAAAGTTCCCATTTGATAAAATTTTAAATTTTAACATATTTAGGTTGGATAAAGCCAATATTATCAGACTATATGTAAAGCAGAAATGATTTTTTATACTTTTACAGAAAATCAAGATATGGCAACAAACAAATATGACAGTTGAATGAATAATTTTTTTTTATATAATTGAAGTAAAAATTACCCATAAAGGGAAAACAAATTGCAATGTTATGCATATTGTAAAATTTTCCAATGCCATTATTATCATTTTTGTGGTCTGTTGTTTACTCATAGAAAGAATGGTTTTCATCATTATTGCTCAAAGCTAATGATAATGACATACAATACACTTCTTTAAATGTCCAAATAACATGATACTTGCATTGTGACATCCACAATTAGGAACTAAGACCAGAAATATAGCATCATCATTTTATGACCGTGTTACCAGATAAATTATTACAGTTTATCAGATCAAAATCAAACTGTTGTCTCTAGATTTTCTGTGGCAAAAGAGGAATACTGTTGAATCATTTTAAGCTTTGTCAGACAACGCAATTATCCCTTGTACATCTCTGAAGTTTGCAATTTTAATTACATTTCAAACTTACAACAAATAAAAACTTTTGTAATCAAGCATACGAAAGAGTACAATAATCACTAAAAAACGTGAGACTTGAATTAAAGTGATTAACAGTGTCCTTTGAAATGTTGCCCCCTGTTTCTCTATAACTGTTAACTTGGATAATACTGTACTGCATTGGTAAAATGTATGGAATTATAAATTATCAGGTAGTGTTAAAATCTTGAGTGTAGATTGGAATACATAAATGTACAATATATCTAGATTAGCACTGAAGTGTTTGGTATTGGACTTCTAAATTGAAACTCCATGAAGTTTTCATCGAACTTCTTCCGTAAAGTTTACCTAATGAAATAATAAATGATGAGAATTATTGAAATAATCCTTAATGTATCAATGACATAGCTAAGTAGGTTCTGAAATTTGATGGGGTTCCAATTTACAGTGTTTGGAAGTACATCTGTGATGGATGAGCAATATAGAAACTTCTAGAAACCAAGTTTTCTTCTTCATGGCTTGTTGTCATTAACATGTGCACCTGCCTCTCTTCTTCTTTGCTTGTCATTTTTCTTTTACGCTTCACACCATTTGTTGATCGTTAGAAGAAAACTATGAAAATGCCTCGTTAAATGAAAAATCATTTCTAATACGATGCTTGTATGACTGATTAAGCTGTGCTTACTTTAATTTCAGTAAATTCATTTTAAAAGTTTTTTCAGCAAATTTCCAAGTCACTCCAAAATTACTCAATACTGTAGAAATTTTCAGTTGCCAACAAGAATTACATATGTAGCAGGTCTGGTTATAAGAGGTTATTAACTTTAAATTAAACTATGAAAAAAGACAAATCAGTAGATGGAGTTAATAGCTTCTTGAACCACCTTCTCACAAACAAGTTGTACTCACAGAGCGTGTAGTCTCGCTCACACAGCCTCAGCTACTAGTTGTGTATAATGTACAGTTTCAATATAACATTTTCACTTCATTCAATTTGCACGCTTTATCCCTCCCTTTTTTTGCTATTAAATAGTAAAGGATGCACAGGTTAACTCTGTCTAATGCACAAATTTCTTTATAAGTAAACGTTGTAAAAAGTTGCTCCTTCCAACATTAGCGAAAAATTACTGTCTCAATGTTATGTAGAAGTCTAGTTCATGCAATATTTTCATGTAGTTTATTGCTACGTTCAGTGTGCCATATTACTATGTAAATATTTTTTACTCATGCAGTATAAGAATATATTGCTCTTTTACAAGAAGAAAACAATTGGACATATCAAATTTATTGGGAAGATTTGCAATCGGTCACATAAACCAAATTTTTCCCCTCCTCTTGCAAAAAATGTAAGAGGTTGCAAAATATTTGGGATCTCCTAATTGGGGACTTATGCACATATGTATATAAAACAGTTAGCCCTGAGGAGTTTTATATTCCATGTTATTTGGAAATAGATTAATATAAATCAAATTTAAGGTAAATATATAAAACTGTGGGTTTTTAATAATGCAAGCCATTCACAAGTCTATATTTACAAATTATACTGTACATAATTTACCATTAAATGGTTCCTAATGAAGAGTTTATATAAAACTCAGTAGTCACACAGTATACTATGATTTGGATGAAGTGTGGTATATTAATTGCAAGCTCTGACAATTTGCAAGTTGATGGTGCTATGTTATGTTGAAGATTAATGTAGTGTAATAGCAGAATTATTGCTGATATTATGATAATGCTGTACAGAGTTAGTTTCAAACACCAGAACAATTTATCTCTTAGCTATGCTGTTGGTTACAGTGTAGTATGCCAGTGTATGTTTATAAACAGAAAACTCAAAGCATTGTACTGTACTAACTGCTCGCAAGAAATCTCATGATCATACTAGTCACTTCTGTACATTTCTGAGTATGGTAATGCTCTTTCATATTTTTTATGTGAATAGTAAAAATTGTTTCCAAGTCAGACATTTGTTGCATGTCATCAAGATGTAATATTCATCGAAGATGGCATTTTTATTCTGAAATATTAAAACTCTTATCCAAAATATTGTAATATTTCATACTTATGTATATATATTGTGTTACATGATTTTTATTACATTTGCAAATTATGAGTAACATTTATAAATGAAAACATCTAGCATTTTTTAAATCCTATTCAGTCTCTTTAATATATGTAAAGCCTTTCACCACCAGTACAATATATTTATATGTATATATATATATAGTTAATGAGAAAGAAAATGCATTTTCATTTTGATGACTTTTGTATTTTGATTATTTTTACACTTAGATATTTTTACCATTTTTAATTTACCCAGAATCTAGTAAAATTTATTTCTCACTTTTGAAAGATAAGTACAGTACTATATTCAGAACTTTTTCGCATATTTATGTACTCTTTCTCTCCTAATATGAAGACTTGTACTGAAGAACATGCTTTCATCTTATAGTTTCCTTACAAATTTATAAATTGGATGAAATACATATAAAATAACTTCTGGGAATTGTTATTACATTAAGTTTTCCTAATAGAAAATGACAAATTCGTAGATAATTTGTGTTTTTCCTAACCATGCAAACCTTAGCTATTTAAATACGGTATTACTTTCGGCGTAGCTGAAGTGACGAGCCATTAATTGAGGGGGTAGGGGAGGAGTAGCTAGCTACCCCTCCCCCTCACACACCGGTGAACTAGTTCACTTTGCTTAGAGGTAGGACTTATCCCGGGGGACAGGGCTGGCGGCCAAGTTTGATTAAATAGCTAAGGTTTGTATGGTTAGGAAAATACAAATTATCTACGAATTTGTCATTTGTTCCGTAACCGAAATACAAACCACGCTATTTAAATAGGGTGACTTAACCCTTAGGAAGGGTGGTAAGTCCCAGCCATACTGGCTTTGGCTTTTTCCCCGGGGACTCAGTATCTGAGTAAGTAGAACTCAAGATAAGGAGTCCCTGCACCTCGCAAGTACCTTGCTCTGCAAGGATCACGGCCTACGTAAGCTTGTGTGTGAAGGAATGAAGTGTGACTCGTCCTAGGAAGTTGACCTGGAGTCCTTTAGATGGAATTTTAGGTTAGGACGTTCCCAATACCACCTCGTAAGTGTATGGGGGACGCGACAGTATTATCTTAATACTAGGAACACAGGGAAGCATGGTTTACCTGCAGTGGTTTGAGGTAGGCTGTGCAGAGAACCCAGGATGCTGCTTTCCCCAAGAGAGGGGAGAATGAAGAAAAGAATAAGGGCCAGACATACCTTTCCATTCATGCAGACTAAAACCGGGTAACAATGCCCTCAACCTTCTGCTACTTGTCCATTAAGGAGCCTGAGGTTTAGACCAGCTGTTGTGCAGCCACCACAGGGCCGATAGAGAATGTATCGAGCCTCCTGTGGGTCACATCTTGCAGGTAGTGGGCTGTGAAGGTCGTTTGACTCTTCCAAACCCCTGCTTGTAGAACCTGCGTCACTGAGTAGTTTCTCTTGAACGCCAGGGACGTAGTGATGTCTCTGACATCATGTGCTTTAGGGCGACGTGACGGAGGAGGGTCTGGATTCAGGGAATGGTAGATGACCCTGCGAATCCACGCTGAGATAGTATTCTTAGTGACCCTCCTCTTCGTCCTTCCTGTGCTCACAAACAATGCTTGCACTCGAGGACGAACTGCAGCTGTTCTTTTAAGATAGAGCCACAGACTCTTTACTGGGCACAGTAGGAGATGGTCTGGGTCATCTGTTGCAGAACGGAGACTCGAGATCCGGAAGGAGTCGAACCGGGGGACCGGCACTCCTGGATTTTGAGTCTTAGCTACAAACTCGGGGACGAACCTGAACGTTACCTCCCCCCATCCCCTTGAATGGGCGATGTCATACGAGAGACCATGAAGTTCGCTGACTTGCTTGGCCGAGGCCAAAGCATGTAGGAACACCGTCTTCCAAGTCAGGTGGCGATCAGAAGCCTGGCGTAATGGTTTGAACGGAGGTCTCTTAAGAGCCCTGAGGACTCGAACCACGTTCCATGGAGGAGGTCTCACTTCCGACTGAGGACAGGTAAGTTTATAACTTCGTATGAGTAAAGAAAGTTCTAGCGAGGAGGAAATGTCCATTCCTTTTAGCCTGAAGGCAAGACTTAAGGCTGAGCGATAGCCTTTCACTGCCGAGACTGAAAGGCGCATTTCTTCCCGCAAATACACAAGAAACTCCGCTATTGCTGGAATAGTGGCATCGAGGGGAGAGATACCCCTTCCACGACACCAACCACAGAAGGTTCTCCACTTCGCCTGGTAGACTCCTGCGGATGACTTTCGCAGGTGTCGAGACATCCTTTCCGCAACTTGTTGCGAAAAGCCTCTCTCTGTGAGGAGGTGCTGGATAGTCCCCAGGCGTGAAGCCGAGATGTTGGCGTGTGGTTGCTTGAGTAGCTCGTGTCGAGGAGGGAGTTCTCTCGGGAGTAACGTCAGGAGCTGCAGAAGGTCCGGGAACCACTCTGTGTGATGCCATAGCAGAGCTATTAAGGTCATTGAGAGATTGACCGATATTCTGGTCTTGTTGAGCACCCTTCTCATCAGACAGAACGGGGGAAAGGCGTAAACGTTGATGTTGTCCCACCGTTGTTGGAAGGCATCTTGCAGAGTGCCTTGGGGTCCCGGACTGGGGAGCAGTACAGCGGGAGCTTGAAATTCAAGGCTGTCGCGAACAGATCCACCGTCGAGGAACGCCACAAAGTCAAGACTTTGTTGGCTACTAGAGAATCCAAAGACCACTCGGTACTCACTATCTGGGATGCTCTGCTCAGACTGTCGGCGAGCACATTCCTTTTGCCCGGAATGAGGCGAGCTGATAGTGGAATCGAGTGGACTTCGGTCCATTTCAGTATCTCTACTGCAAGATGGGATAGCTGTTGTGAAAAGGTACCTCCCTGCTTGTTGATGTAAGCCACTACCGTGGTGTTGTCGCTCATCACCATCACGGAGTGACCCGCCAGGTACTGTTGGAACTGTTGAAGAGCCAGATAGACGGCCTTCATTTCTAGCAGGTTTATGTGGAGGCACTTTTCTGATTCTGACCATAGGCCTGAGGTCCTGTGGTTCAAAACGTGGGCCCCCCCACCCTTCTTTTGAGGCGTCCGAGAACAGCATCAAATCCGGGGGGAGGACAAGAAGAGCCACTCCCTTTCGGAGGTTCTCGTCTGTCACCCACCATTGAAGGTCCGTCCGTTCCGCAGGACCCATAGGGACCAAAATGTCCGGAGAATCGTGACTTAGATTCCACCGAGACTTGAGCCGCCATTGCAGGGATCTCATCCTGAGGCACCCATTTGGAACTAGACGGGCCAGAGAGGAAAGGTGACCGAGGAGACGTAACCACGATTGGGCTGGGAGTTCTTCTCGTCTGAGGAAAGGATCTGCAACCCTCCTCAGCCTTGCTATCCTGTCGTCTGATGGAAAGGCTTTGTGGAGATTGGTGTCCAAGATCATGCCTAGATATACCAGTCGTTGAGATGGAAGCAGAGAAGATTTCTTGAGATTTACCATGATCCCTAGATCTTGGCAAAGTCCCAGAAGCTTGTCTCGGTGTCGAAGAAGGGTCGACTCCAAGTCTGCCAGGATCAGCCAGTCGTCCAGATAACGAAGTAGACGAATGCCGATCCTGTGTGCCCACGAAGAGATCAGGGTGAACACTCTGGTGAAAACCTGAGGTGCAGTGGAGAGACCAAAACACAGCACCTTGAACTAGTAGATCTTGTTGTCTAGGCTGAATCTTAAGTACTTCCTTGAAGACGGATGGATTGGGATCTGGAAGTACGCGTCCTTCAGATCCAGTGTACACATGAAGTCTTGTGGTCTCACTGCAAGTCTGACCGTGTCTGCTGTCTCCATGCTGAACGGAGTTTGTTTGACAAACCTGTTCAGAGCTGAGAGGTCGATGACTGGTCTCCAGCCTCCAGACGCCTTCTTTACAAGAAAGAGTCGACTGAAGAAGCCTGGGGACCCGTCGACGACCTCTTAGAGAGCATCCTTCTTTAACATGGTCTCGACTTCTGCCCATAGGGCTAGCCCCTTTGCTGATCCCATGGCATAGGAGCTCAACGACACTGGATTCGCTGTCAGGGAAGGAAGAGATGTTATGAACGGGACGCGATACCCTTGACTGATTACGGAAACCGTCCAGGAATCGGCCCCG
This sequence comes from Palaemon carinicauda, assembly GCF_036898095.1. NCBI lineage: Eukaryota > Metazoa > Arthropoda > Malacostraca > Decapoda > Palaemonidae > Palaemon > Palaemon carinicauda. Next base: position 65,310,529 of record NC_090761.1, on the reverse strand, counting down.
AGTTGCTGCCACCTGGTTGCGCAACTTTGTAGGCATCCCCCCACTGGTGGACATGCAGGGGGATTGCCAATCCTAGCGTTTGCGGCCTCGGCCGCTCCCCCTAGGATTCTTGCCTCCCCTAGAGGACTTCTTGCCTCTCCTGTCTTTGACAGGAAAGGGCTGCTGTTTGGACACTGTTGTCTTCGCTGCCGCTGCCGGTTTCGTCGTCTTGGGCTGGCGAGGTTGTTGTTGAGGTGCTGGAGGTTTGTAGGGCTTCGATGTGAGAGCCCTTTGGAGGAGAAAATCCTGATTGGATTTCCTCCACCTCTCAGCCACCTGTTCCACATCCTTTGGCTCAAACAGGCTCTTTCCCATAAGGGAAGAGTGTCTGAGCTTGCGGACTTCTTGGAGGCCAGCTTGACCCGAGGAGAAGTCACCACGATCTCTACTCCTCTCTTCCTCTTCAGAGGGGTCGGAGCTGCACTTGGTTTGGGGCCCAAATCAGAGAAGGCAGGCTTAGCAGCCTGGACAACAGCTCTGATAAGGGACTCAAACCATGGCTGCTTACTGACAGACACAGTGTCAGACTCCCTCTGGAGGGAAGGGAATCGGGCGATCCTTTGGAGTAGAGACTACAACATGGCCTGCCTGAAAAGAAAGGGAAGAAGATGGGTGCCTGGGCCTATCTGAAGATCTCCCTTCCTCCTGCGAGCGCGCTGGTTTGAGCTTGCGGGGGGGGGGTTGAAGACGACCTAGCTTCTCTCGTTTCTGACGACTCGTTTGGGAGCTCGCATTGCAAAACCCGGTGGAAATCGCGCTTGGGCTCACGCGAGGGAATAATCCAAGGTGCGAACGTTCACGCACCTGTGCGTGCGCGCGGAGATGAAGGCGCAGGAGCGCGTGGGCGAGTTCTGGCGAGCAGGAGAATGATAGTGAGCAGGCGAGCGATGACGCGCAGGGCGTGCAGGTGTGCGACTGCGCACAGGTGACGGTGCGCGTGGGCACGTAAGTGAACTACGGCAAGCAGGCTCGTGGGCGCGATTGCGTGCTGGGGAGTGATGGCGCCTTTAGATCGGGCTCCTAACAGATCTAAAGTGCCTAAGCCTTTGGAAGTACAGCTGAAAAATGATGCTAGAGAAGAAGGCTTGTTAACAGCACAGATAGCAGAGGTAGGATATCCCAAGTCTCCTCCTTGGTGTAATCCACCTGTTAAAGTATGTTTTACGGCAGGAGGGAAAAATACCTTACCTAGTAGGGTAATGAAAAGTGAGTTTTTAAATCATGCTGCTCAACATCATGGGAAACATGTTTTTACAGATGGCTCCAAATCGGCTGCAGGAGTTGGAAGTGCAGCTGTGGTGGGGGATATTGTTATTAGAAGGAAACTCCCATCCTCTTGTTCAATTTTTACTGCTGAGCTGTACGCAATAATTCTTGCAGTCCAACATATTTTTAAAAATGGCAACCAAAATAGTTTTTATACAATTTTTACAGATTCCAATAGTGTTTTACTCTCATTAAAACAAATTGTGCCAGGCCATCATCTAGTACAAGAGGTGCAGGACTGGTTAGTACTTCTGCAGTCTAGGAAGAGTATCAGTGTTCACTTCTGTTGGGTCCCTGCCCATGTTGGGGTGGATATGAATGAACAAGTAGATAAGGCAGCAAAGGAAGCTTCAGGGCTAAGTAATCCATCCCCCTTTGAGTATTCCTTACAAAGATCTTAAAAGTGAGATTCATCTTTACTGTAAAAATAAGTGGCAAGCTCGATGGTCTGAACTGACCACCAATACAAAATTGAAACAAATCCACCCATTGGTGGATAAATGGTCATCTTGTAATTCTACAAGTAGAAGGGATACCATTATTTTAACTAGGCTGCGTATTGGCCATACACATGCAACGCACAATTATTTAATGAAGAGTGGGGAAGGGAGACAGGCCCCTCTTTGTAATACCTGTCAAGTGACAATGGATGTTAAACATATTTTAGTCGATTGTCCTGTTTTTAATCTTCAGAGGAGGACACATTTACTCCAGGACAAACCTTTAAGAGATATACTGGGGGAAAACTGTAATACCCTGAACTTGAGAAAATTTATACAAAGTATTGGGTTATATTACGAGCTATAATTGATTTTATTAATTTATTTATTTATTTTACCCTTTTAATCCCTATTTATTTCACATCTAGATTTTATTGTATGAAAGTGTTACGATTTGTATTAAAGGTTAAAATGATACTAAATGGTGTGAGTGTACAGATATGATTGAATGATTTTCGTTATATAGCGCTGAATGGCCTTTGATGCCCCAGTGCTTGGCTTAATGCCTAAATCTTATATTCAATTCAATTCAAGCGTGGAAGCGCGAGGAGGAGACTGCTCGTGGGCGCGCAGTATCTCGGAAGCCTCTGGAAGGGCGCACGGTAGGAACTGGAACCTGTGCGCGCGAAGGTGACTGCGCACGATGGTGCACAGGCGAGGGCTGACGGGTGATTGAATTGAATATGGGATTTAGGCATTAAGCCAAGCACTGGGGCATCAAAGGCCATTCAGCGCTATATAACTAAAATCATTCAATCATATCTGTACACTCACAACATTTAGTATCATTTTAACCTTTAATACAAATCGTAACACTTTCATACAATAAAATCTAGATGTGAAATAAATAGGGATTAAAAGGGTAAAATAAATAAATAAATTAATAAAATCAATTATAGCTCGTAATATAACCCAATACTTTGTATAAATTTTCTCAAGTTCAGGGTATTACAGTTTTCCCCCAGTATATCTCTTAACGGTTTGTCCTGGAGTAAATGTGTCCTCCTCTGGAGATTAAAAACAGGACAATCGACTAAAATATGTTTAACATCCATTGTCACTTGACAGGTATTACAAAGAGGGGCCTGTCTCCCTTCCCCACTCTTCATTAAATAATTGTGCGTTGCATGTGTATGGCCAATACGCAGCCTAGTTAAAATAATGGTATCCCTTCTACTTGTAGAATTACAAGATGACCATTTATCCACCAATGGGTGGATTTGTTTCAATTTTGTATTGGTGGTCCGTTCAGACCATCGAGCTTGCCACTTATTTTTACAGTAAAGATGAATCTCACTTCTAAGATCTTTGTAAGGAATACTCAAGGGGGATGGATTACTTAGCCCTGAAGCTTCCTTTGCTGCCTTATCTACTTGTTCATTCCCATCCACCCCAACATGGGCAGGGACCCAACAGAAGTGAACACTGATACTCTTCCTAGACTGCAGAAGTACTAACCAGTCCTGCACCTCTTGTACTAGATGATGGCCTGGCATAATTTGTTTTAATGAGAGTAAAACACTATTGGAATCCGTAAAAATTGTATAAAAACTATTTTGGTTGCCATTTTTAAAAATATGTTGGACTGCGAGAATTATTGCGTACAGCTCAGCAGTAAAAATTGAACAAGAGGATGGGAGTTTCCTTCTAATAACAATATCCCCCACCACAGCTGCACTTCCAACTCCTGCAGCCGATTTGGACCCATCTGTAAAAACATGTTTCCCATGATGTTGAGCAGCATGATTTAAAAACTCACTTTTCATTACCCTACTAGGTAAGGTATTTTTCCCTCCTGCCGTAAAACATACTTTAACAGGTGGATTACACCAAGGAGGAGACTTGGGATATCCTACCTCTGCTATCTGTGCTGTTAACAAGCCTACTTCTCTAGCATCATTTTTCAGCTGTACTTCCAAAGGCTTAGGCACTCTAGATCTGTTAGGAGCCCGATCTAAAGGCGCCCTAACATATTTACAGTTAGGATTGTTTCTCACAGCAAGGGACCTAGCTAAAAACCTCAAACTCAACTCCTCTCTGCGAATGGAAAGGGGAGGTATGCCAGAATCAACATAGAGACTGTCAATGGGAGATGTTCTGTAAGCACCTGTGCAGATGCGAAGCCCAGCATTGTGAACAATATCAAGTTTTCCAAGTAAAGTCTTTGTAGCTGACCCATATATTTGGCATGCATAGTCTAACTTGCTCAGACACAAAGATGTATAAATTCTAAGCAAAGTTGTTCTATCAGCACCCCAATCAAAATGCGATATCACTTTCAGAATGTTCAGTGACTTCTTAACCCTGATAGATAGGTCATTTATATGGGGACCAAATGTCATTTTCTTGTCGAAAATGACTCCAAGAAACTTGACACTATCCTCATATGGCAAAATACAATCATTTAAGAAAAGGGTGGGGATCTCTTCCCTTTTACGAGTACGAGTAAAGCGAATGGCTTTGGTCTTCTGAGGAGAAAACATGAATCCGCGAGAATTTGCCCATGCGGAAGCAGCATTTATTGCAATTTGAAGATTCTGGCATGCTTGTAGTGCAGATGATCCACTACAATAAATTGCAAAGTCATCGACAAATAGTGATCCTTGTATGCCAGGAGGTATGTGACTAATGAGACTATTAATTGCAACAGCAAACAAGGTCACACTCAATACGCTGCCTTGGGGGACACCTTCTTCTTGCATGTAGGATGAAGATAGTTCTGACCCTACTCTCACTTTAATGGAGCGGTTTGATAAAAATTCTTCAATAAAAGAGAACATATGTCCTCCTATACCCCACGAGGCCAATTGCTTTAAAATACCACCCCTCCAGGTGGTGTCATATGCCTTTTCGAGGTCAAAAAAGACACCCACCACCTGGTTTTGGTTAGAAAAAGCATTTGAAATTTCCCTTGATAACATCAGCAAAGGGTCCAGAGTACTTCGGTTCTTCCTAAAACCAAACTGTCTGTTAGATAAAAGATTTTTTGATTCTAGATACCACACAAGTCTGTTGTTGATCATTCTCTCAAATAGTTTGCATATGCAACTGGTCAAGGATATGGGCCTATAACTAGATGGCAGTTCTGGGTCTTTACCAGACTTGTGGCCTGGAATTACAATTGAAGTATGCCAGGAATCAGGAGATGTATGGGAAGCCCATAGACCATTAAAGGTTTCTAATAAAAATTCCTTGGTATCCACTGGAAGATGTGATATCATTTCATACCGGATGCCATCCTCACCTGGGGCAGTTAAAGAAGAGCTGGAGATAGCATTTTGCATCTCCTCCATACTAAAAGGCAGGTTAAAAGCTTCAGTATTTGAAGAAGCAGGAGGAACAACAGATGTTGATGCTCTAATTTGTTGAAATGCTGGGGAATAGTTGTCAGCACTTGATACATGAGCAAAGTGCTTAGCAAGAACCTCTGCTACATCTTTGGGGTCAGATATATATCTATTATTTTCCCTTAATATTGGTAGAGGCTTAGGGACGAATTTACCTTGAAGTTTTCTAATCTTGTCCCATATTTCCTTTGAAGGAGTTTTGGTATTAATATTAGATATATATTTCTTCCAAGATGCTCTCTTTGCTTTTTTAAAAATTCTTTTTTGTTTGGCACAGGCTCTGAGATATGCTATTCTATCTGCTAAATAGTTTGTCCTCAAGTATCTTCTGAAGCAAGTTCGGGTCACTTTTCTTGCGTTGCCACATTCTTTACTCCACCAAGGAACTACAGAGCGATGAGGTAAACCGCATGTTTTAGGTATAAACTTGCTAGCATTATCATCAATAATATTTTCAAGATGTTGATAGGCATGCACTGGAGATGTAAATTCATCATATTCTTTATCAGTGTGTGAACAGTTTTCATAAGCTGCCCAGTCTGCCTCATCTATCTTCCATTTTGGTGGACACTGAGAAGGAAGATTATGGACATAATTTAACATTATTGGCCAATGGTCACTGCCATGTAGGTGTTCATTTACTGACCAAAGGTAGTCCAATCGAATGGATGAGGAACAGATTGACAAATCAATGGCTGATGTAGAGTTGTGGAATACATCATACCTAGTTGGAGAACCATCATTCATTAGTATTACATCATTGTTGTCGATTAATTCTTCAACAAGATTACCCCATCTATCGCACACATTTCCACCCCATAAAGTATGCTTTGCATTAAAATCACCCATTAAAATAAAAGGGGCAGGAAGCTGATTGATCAAGTCTTGGAGGTCAGAAAGTCTAAGCCTTCTTGGATTACCAGCATGATCTAAGAGGAAAAGTTCTAAGGATGGTTCAATATATAGCGAGCATAAAGTAATTTTTTTCCCGATATGAGTTCTAACTGCACATGCCTGTAGTGGTGTATTGAGTGGGATTGTTTCAAATTTTACAGATTTGTGAATAATAAAACCTGTACCACCTTGAGCTCTTGCAGCTTGCAAAGGAGGGGATCTACAAAAATGATAATTGAGTCCAGGATTAAATGGTTTGTCACTGATCTTGGTTTCCTGTAGGCAAATTACCTTCGTGTCTGAGTCCCTGGTTAAAGTTTTTATTTGCTCAATGCTAGTACTTAGACCTCTGCAATTCCACTGGATGATAGACATTATCTTTTGTTATTATTTTTCTTTGTCTCATTTGTCTTTTGGGACTTTTCAGATGAAGCCATGTAAGGCCTGGAGATGGAAGGCTTTACTAGGCCACCACTCTTCTTTTCTTTCTTTCTAGGATCTTTATAAGAGTCAACCTTAGGATCATGAGCAGTAGGGCACTTACCTGACTTAGATGAAGGTGAGGATGATGGGGACCTTTTCCTCTTTGGAAGATCTTGTTTTCCAATCTCCATCAAATCAGGTAGAGATTCTGCCTGAGACAATACATTTAAGGTGGTGGAAGCCACATTGGCTTCCTTGGAGGATTGTGCTAGAACTTCAACAGTTCGAGCACTTAACCCAGAAGGCTGGGCTACTACCTCTAGGGGAGATGCTCCTATCGGTGACAATACTTTTGGTGTGTTGGACACCATATTGACCTCTTTGGAGGTTTGTGCTCTGGCTTTTATAGCCTGAGCACTTGACCCAGATGGCTGGGCTACTACCACTAAGGGAGATGCACCTGACGGGCCAGGTGCTGCCACTGGTCCCCCTGTGGTAGTAAGGGGTAGTGGATTATAATCTTTTGTTGGCATCTTAACCGCGCGAGCAAAATTAAGTTGCCGATTGAGTAAATGCTTTGCATAACCTACACTTATATGTTCAGCATTTGCTTTCAAGATTGCAGCTTCTTCATTCTTGTATTCTCTACATCTTTTATCATTTGGTTTATGATTATCTTTACAGTTTGCACAGGTTGTATCTCTGTTGCATTGGCCATGTTCTAACAAAGAACAGTTAATACAGATCTTCGTATTATTGCAGTACCGGGAAGGGTGACCGTACTTGAAACAATTAAAGCATTGTAAAGGCCTAGGTTTATATTCTCGAACACGTACTCTTTCATTCTCAATAATTATATGATCTGGTATAACAGGGGTTTCAAATGTTAAAACTACCATGCTTGTTTGAGGAATCTTACTTACTTTCCAAACATTAGCAGGGCACATGTCCAGAATTTCTGGTTCTGAGAATTCATATAGATCTTTATCAAAAACTACTCCTTTACCATAGCTGAAGCTCATATGTGGTTTAATATCCTTAATAGGATCAATTTCTGCAATCTTCATGCCACAAAGCATGTGAGCTTGAGTATCTGATTTTGCATTAATCAAAACAGATTGCTTACCGTATCTACTAATATCCTTACTTTTAATTAAACCAACTTTTTTTGTATAAATTTACTCATCTTATAATAGTTATAATTATCTATCTTTCCAGATGCAATTATCCATGTTGGGGGCTTGGGGGTTCTTACTTCTGGAAGTCTATGCTCTATTTCTTTTTCCATCCATTCTTCTGGTTTATATACCTCTAGGTGTCTTGGTGCTTTATCACATAAAGCCCCAGAAATCAAACAATTGTCAATTTTTATGCTCTCTAAATTTTTATTTGCTTCTAAAGCAATCTCAAAACTTGAAAATGATACCCAAGCTTCCCAAAAGCCTTTACTACCATTAAGCTCCATTAAAATTTCTTTGATTGCTCCAAATCTACAGAAGGCTTCATGAATTATGTCATAGCTACAACCAATTGGTATGTTTTTTAAGTGGAGAATTTTCAGATTTTTTGTTGGATCTGGTAATGAGCCAGAACCAGAGAGTAAAGTATTACGGTTATTACAAGCATCATTTTCCACCAGTGCCGATAAATTGTCTTTAACAACACTGGTCAAAAAAGTATTGTTGGAGGAATCCTTTTTATTGCCGAGGTTGTCAACAGAGCTTTCCCTATTTAAACAAGCAGAAGTCGTCAACGGTGTCTGGGGTTCGCCATTTGATCCAGGGGTACGGGGAATATTAAGTTTACTCATTAATTATTTTTCAGGGGGAGGGAAGGGGGTCATAATAACAATGAAAAAAAAAAACAATGGAAAAAAATATAGTTTAAGGGAGAGAAAAAATTAAGACTGTCTGAAATTCCAAAGAAGACACCGTTAGCCTTTCCTGGAATTAATTTCTCCACCAATGACACCTGTGAAAGCTGCTTACCAAATGTCCACTCCCTACCCTACCACAAAGGGATGGTACCACTATGATTAGAGTGGCTCAAGTGTATGCCAAACCCGCTTGATGGGACTGAGAGCATTTCATGAATACAATCATCCCCACTCTAATCATAGTGGCAGGCAAACCGGACAGAATGCCGAGAGTCCTATCTCTATAAAATCGCCAACCCCTGGAATCCGAAGGCCAAATTTCCTAAGAGATAGTTCCGCGTGCCAGTATGGGAATACTGACACTCCTAGGTGTCCAAACATTTTCGGGCAGTTGGCAAGACCACCACAGCTCCCACAATTGATTTTGAAATAAAAACCGATCATGGATACAATGTCCCCTCTAAAAAACCTGGACAGTGAAATGGGTAAAAGAGTTTTGACAGCAAGGTTGGAGACAGCTGATAATTATGAAGGAGGAATAAGCAATAAGAGGTAATAGAAAAAGAATGAGAGAAATTTAGAGTCAAACTGAGGAAAAGAAATTCCCCAGTTCGAGAGCCCTCTTGCCCGTCACAAGCCTTCAGCACGGGAATGATATGCCGTGCTGAAGCCCAATGACTTCATCAAGGCATTCTCTCGTTAAGAGGGGGGCTGACGGGTGGGCGAGTTCCGAGGGCGCGCCGGAGATCGCTGGCGAGAAGGCGAGTCTTCTTTCCTGTGCTCAGATCCGAAGATCGAGGGAGCGCAGGTGACCGATGGCGCGCGCTGGCGAGCAGGAGGGGAGCGCTGGCGAGCTGGAGATCGTGGGTGCGCAGGAGATCGTGGGCGCACGTGGCGCGTAACAGGATCAGGGCGTGCAGCTGTGCGCTGGCGAGTAAGAGATCGCTGGCATACAGGAGATCGCTGGCATACAGGAGATCGCTGGCGTGCAGGAGAGCGCTGGCGAGCAGGAGATCGGTGAGAGCGCTGGTGCGTTGATTCTGCAGCAGGAGCTCGCTGGCGCGTTGTTCCTGGCATAGGATGTCTCTGGGTCGTTGTCTCAGGAACAGGCGAGCGGTTGCGCACAATTGCGCGCGAGCGCGCAGGAGAGCGTGGGGATACTTGGCACTTAAGGGACTTGCCCACATTGTGAGCAAGCCCCTTTTGCCCCGAAGAGACCGGTGCCCGTTTGAAAACGGGCTGCGTGGGCGCCCACAGCGCGTCAGCTGCCAGGAACGGTGAAGGAAGGTCAGCAGGTCTGGCAGACGGAGGAGATCGCGAACGATCTGCAGAGAGGTCCAGTGATGCAGCTGCAACGGTCAAAGCACGGTGAGGAGGATCCTCTGCAGGGGACTGCGAAGGCGAGGAGTCGAAAAGGCGCCTCCTAACTCCCTTGTGGGGAGAAGGAAGGCCTCTACGGTGAAGAGGAAGACGAGCCTTGCGTCGGATACGTCTTCTGGGAGAGAGTTTCTGTTAGTGAACTCCCTCGAGGGGGAGAAACACCTGCAGGAGAGACCGTTGGACTTGACCCCTCCCTCAAAGGATGTTCGGAGGGGGGAACCAAGCCTTCAGCAACATCAGCACCCAAGGCAGAGGTTTGACCCACCTCGCCGGAAGCCTCTGCCACAACAACGTCGACGATAGACAGAGGGTCAACCTCCGCTATCACCGGCGACTGTTTGACAGCTGCTCCCAACTGGACAAGGTCAAACAGGGCTTCCCTGGAGGGCGAACCCTTAAGCCCCAAGGAAGCCCAAAGCTGCAATAAATCATCATTAGCAACATTAGATAAATCCTCCCCCGGAGGAGGAGGAGGAGCTGCCTCGCTATGGGAGGCAACTCCCTCTCCCGAACCCCGAGGTCGGTCAACACAAGTACGGCCTACGCTACCACTCGACGGCCTCTAGGGAGAGACTGATCGAGTGGGAGCTTCGGAGGAGGTTCGGGCAACGAAAGAAGAGTCCTTGGAGATTTCCTTCTTCAAGGAGATCCTTGAAGGAGAAAGATCCCGCTTGGACTTCTTCTTTCGGCGCCGGGAAAACCTCTCCCACTGGGAGGTAGACCACTCCCTACACTCACAACAAACTTTATCCTTATCACACCGTTGGCCCCTGCAGAACGGACACAAGGTGTGAGGGTCCGTCTCGACCGCCGACATATAAGTCCCACAAGGGCGGTCGGGTAATCCGGGGCATTTCCGCATGATAAAGAGAGAGGCCAACTTCCAAACACACAACTGAAAGAAAAAGCAAAAAAGATTAAGGCTGTCAATACGCGAGGGTGAGAGCAGACACATCTGTTCATCACCCGAGCCAGAAGCAACGTGAACTAGTTCACCGGTGTGTGAGGGGGGAGGGGTAGCTAGCTGCTACTCCCCTACCCCCCTCGCTAACTAGCGAGGGGGTAGTAAACCCTCGTTAAAAATTTAATGGCTCGTCACTTCAGCTACGCCGAAAGTAATACCCTATTTAAATAGCGTGGTTTGTATTTCGGTTACGGAACAATTCTCAATTAAGCGTAAATTTCTACACTGATATATTCCAAAAGATATATAAAATTGGATGCAAATGAGAAGTCATTATTCTTGTTCAAGAATTCATAATCCTTGCTCTTCAACCTATGCTGAAGAGCAAGTTGGGAAACTAGTAAACTACAGTACTCATTTCATTAGCTACGTTTTGAATGGAAACTTGTGATTAACTGTCGTTAATAGAAAGGACAACTACTGCAACTCAATCTTTCAAAATTTACCCGAGATGCAACTTGGGAAATTGCAAAATATCACTAATTTTAAAAGTAGTTTATATTTTTCCTAACTGGAAACTGCTGTCAAAATTTGTAACGAGGTGTGGGTAGCGTGTGGCAACCCCACGTGCCTCCCAGTTCACAGAGAAGCCACTTTGACCTTCACCTAGAACTTGAAGGATGGATGAGGCCAGACGCATAACTTAAAGGACTGACTCAGGTTTGTATAGTTTAGAAAACTAAATTTATTGTAAAATCTGATTTATTCCTACACAGATACAAACGTTCGTCCTTTGATGGGAGACATTCTTGGGAGGGAGGAAGTTCTTATAACAAAACTAGGTGGGTTAAAGTCCTAGGATGTCTAACACTCCAACCACTACTTCCTAACACTTGAGTATTAAGGAATAGGACTAAGTTACTGTTATAGACAGGCTGTCGTGGAAGAACTAAAAGGGTATTGTATTCGTAATGTAAGGCTCAGTAAATCAATGGGTTTCCATTGCTAACTGAACCTAGCCTCGTCAGTTGTAAATCAATATTCGTTGCAGCAACATATCACTCCAACTGCTGCACTCCGAGAAAAAGGAGGGAATAAAAGAAAAAGGGCCATGCATTCTTATTCTCGCCTAGAATGATGTAACCATTATCTTAGACAAGAAGCTTATTGTCCTGTGAGGGAGCTAAATATCCTACACCACCTGATGAGCAGGTCCTAAGGAGAAAGTGTTGAGTGACATGTGGATGCATTCCCGTAGATGTGCTGTGAAGGTCATCTGATGTTTCCAACTACTGCCTTCAGGACTTGGACCCCTGACTTAGTGAGCTCATGCCTGTTTCAGTTGTCCCAAGTTGTTCGTCGCCTGGTCCAGCAATGCAATCTATTTGTGGTTTCCTGAAGCCAGAAATAGTTGATGTTTTTGGTTATTTTCTTCTTGAGTTTTCCTGCACTGATGAAAAGGTTCTGCAATCGTAGTCTGAATAGTTCAGTACTCGAGGTAGCGTCTTAATGCCCTCATAGGGCATAAGAACAACTTATCTGAATCATGCAGTCACTTCTCTACGGGATAAAATTTAAAATCAATAAAATATTGAATGGTTCATGGGCGGATTTTGTATTTTTGCTGCTAATTCAGGGACAAAAGAAAATGATACTTTCCTCCAACCATCTTGTGTGGCTGTCAAGATACGAAAGTCCATGTAACTTGCTTACCTGTCTTGTCAAGACCAAAGTAAGAAGAAAAATAGTTTTGAGGGTTTGGTCCCAATCTGAAGGGGGGTTTGTAGGTGGACATTTTAAGATCTTGATAACTCTCGTTACATTCCAAGAAGGAGTTTTGAGTTCTCTTGTTAAACAAGATTGCTCCATACTTTTAACCGACATTGACAGTTCCCATGAAAATGAAAGATCGACTCCCTTCAATTTGAAGGCTTGGCTCAAGGCTGATTGCTAGCCTTTTACCACTGAAACTGAAAGGATTTTTTCTTTTCGTGAGAAAACCTCCATCAGCTGGATAGTAGCTCTGAGAAGAGTACCCCATAAAACGGCACCAATCACAGAAGATGGCCCATTTGGCCAGATAGACTATCTTAGATGTCTTCTGAAGTATCCAGATTTCTCCTTTGCTGTTTTGCAAAAATAATAACTCTTGCTCTTTTGAGATGCTGAATAACTTCCACCACCTTTGAAGAGATAGGTATGTCAGGGAACTGTGGTGTGTCTGAAGATGTGGTTGGCAAAGAAAATCCTGTCAATCGGGCAGTTGTCTTGGAACCTTGGATAACAGCATTAGCAGGTCCAGGTACTATTCTGCATATTCATTTGGGGGCTACTAATACCATTTTGAGGTTAGGGATATTCCACACTTTGTTGATTATGTCTAGGCCTTCCAACTAATGGTGGAAAGCATCGTCCAATGGTGTTGCCTGATCAGGTATCAGCGAGAAATACATGGGGAACTTGTTAGTAAGTTTCATATCATGATGATTGTCTGGGAACCCCAAAAAGTTAGAATGTTCCTCACCACTTGAAGATGAAGGGACCAATCTGGCCTGACAATTTGCCCCAGTCAACTTAGTTTGTCAGCTATCACATTCCTTCTCCCTGGAAAGGACCTGGCTAACAGGTGTAGTGTGGTGTTCTTTACCCAATCAGATCTGACTCTCTTGCACACAAACTAGGTGATAAAGAGAGTCTTTGTTTTGAGACCAGTGTGCCTTTAGACACACCCCTCCAGATATCTTAGATGTAAACAGTCATGGGGAGCTAGTTTCTCCAAAGATAACAAGTTGCCTAGAAGTTTGTTACCATAAATGAGTCAGAAGCTGTTGGAGATTTAAAAAAGGGTGGCACACCCCTTTGAGTCTGGTTACTCAACTGCCTGATGGGAAAAACTTTTCCTACTGTCATGTCCACTCTCATCCCTAACAACACCCTCTTTTACTAGAATGTGAAGTTCGACTTCTCCAGATTCACCACGATCCCCAGATCCTCGAAAAATGAGAGAAGTCTGTCACGGTGCTGCAGGAGTCAACTCTTGGAGAACAATAGAATCGGCCAATTAACAAGATATCTCTGTAACCGGATGCCACTGGCATGTACCAAGACAAGTTGCTAGCTAGAGAGAATCAGAGGAACCTCCTTGATTTATGCAGCAGTATTTTGAAATATGCATCTCTCTAATCTAGAGAGAGCATATACAGTAGTTGTTCTTCCTGATTGCATTTCTTGCAATACTGTCTGTCTCTCCATTCTAAATGGTTTTGAAGAACAAACTCATTTCACAGTAGAGAGGTTTATTACTTTTCACCAGCCCCCAATCTACTCTTCTACTACAAAAATTTGGATGTAAAAGACGGGAGACCTAGCCAGGACTACTTGAAGAGCATCCTTAGCTAACATTTGGACTTCCGCTTGTAGGATGTAGTGTTTCTGCAATCCTAGAGAATACGATGATGACATTGTTGGAGTTGAAGTGGGGAGGGCGAAACCCGATGAACATGAGGTACCCGTACCAGAGGACTTCCACCATCCAATCCTCCACCATGTGGTACTGTCACCTTGCCCACTGGCTTGAGAGGCATCCCAACACAACCAGTTGCAGCAAGGGATTGCCTCCTCTAACAAGACCTAGCCCCTCTCCTGCGTATCCCTCTTCTTGGTTGGTCGAACCTGGAGTGAAACAGCTTGGCGGCATCAGTCGACCTTCTGTAGGAGAATGCTAATGGTGTCATTGGCCTTGATTTGACTACCGTTTTCCTAAGAGCACTTATAGAGGCATGGTCGTTCTTGAATTCTTTTCAGGAGATGCTGCTGCTTTTCTGAAGGAGACTTAACTAAAAGAGCAAGTCTTTGATTAATTTCCTCCATTTTTCTATAATTCCATCTACTCTTGCTCTTGCTCTTTTGAGATGCTGAATAACTTCCACCCTTGAAGAGATAGGTATGTTAGGGAACTGTGGTGTGTCTGAAGATGTGGTTGGCAAAGAAAATCCTGTCAATCGGGCAGTTGTCTTGGAACCTTGGATAACAGCATTAGCAGGTCCAGGTACTATTCTGCATAAAGTATTCATTTGGGGCTACTAATACCATTTTGAGGTTAGGGATATTCCACACTTTGTTAATTATGTCTAGAGGGAACAGGGTAGGATTTTTCATAATTGGGGCATTTCTTAAAATTATATACTCCTTTTGTCCAATCTGCCGCATGAACTAAGGCTATGGTGATCATCCAGCTGGGTGCAGGCCTGATAGTGTGTAACCTGGTCCATTCTATTCCTTAAGCGTGTAGGTGAGCATTTGTAGCGAGCCGCTCATGAATCCGAAGGAGAAAGCACCATTGTGGGCCTAAATACTCTTGCATCTGTTAACGAGTTCTCCAAAAGGCATTTCCTCCTAATTTAAGGGTAGATCACGTCAATCATAGCTTAAGAGCGCTAGCACTCAGATCGTAAATTGCTACGCGTGAAAATTGTCAGAGGAGCACAATTGTTTGTCGATGTGTCAACTTTTAACAGGAATATGCTGTTCTAGTGCAAGCAAGTTTTGCACTCATGAAGATGATCACGCTAAATCCTCATCAGCCAATTGTTCACTATGAAGTCATCTAAAAACTCCCAAGGGAAAGACCCCTAGAGTGCTAAGGGGAGCACATTTTCTGAGGTTGGCACGCTGAAAATGTAGATCATAGACAAGCGAGAGATACTACACTTATTTTGAACGCCGGAAACTCTTTCAAGTCGGAAGGAATAGTACTACAAAGTTGGCGAGCATGTTCTGTAGCTCATAATTGTGCGCAAATAGGAGTGTGCTCTCTCAATAGATAGCATACGTGAACAGTTGTCTGTTCAACTTCCAGGAAGGGCGCAAGGAAAGAAGTGAACCTGCTACAAGTTAAAAACTCTCTATGAGAGCCTTCCTCAAAATCATTATTGTGTGCCTGATGAGTGAGATCCAACAAATAATATGCACATTGTAGGGGGATTGCACATTCGCAAACAGGTGAGGGATATCCAGGTGAGAGCTCAAAAGAATAATCACTCACTAGAAGAGCTTCTTGCTTCCCATAAGACTCAATTCCTTTGTGACGGAATTCTTCCGCAAAAAATGTAATTATATGCCTCCTGTGAGCAGTCTAAGTTAGAAGAATGTTTCCCTGAAGAAGGTGTAGCCAGTAAAGGGCTAGGAGGCGAGAGAGGGTGTAAGCACTTCCTTAAAGCTAAAAGTAACTCTCAAGGTGAGGATAGCTTTTAAGCTATTCCTACCGAAGAAGACAACCTTAAGTTGGGAGAGCTATGGACTCCTTCCACAGATGCAGAAGACAAAGTAGGCTCCAGATACAGATAAAGCTAAGGTTTGTAGGACTCTCTCTCTGGAAGGTATTACTTCTAGCTTTAAAGATACCCATAATGTCTTCGGGGTGTCAAAATTCAGTGTCATCTGAAAATGTTTTGTCAGATTTAGCAAGAGCAGAAGAGCTATCTGCTCCTCTTAGGGAAACAGTTATTACCGTCTCACTCACAGCTTGCACCAGGGCTAGGTTATCATTGTCTTCCTTCACACTGTATTTCCCTGGAGGAGGGTGACAGATATGGATCAGAAGCCTGCGTTTCAAGAGGAGAAAGAAGATTACCAGCAGTTTTCTTAGCCTTAGCTACAGAACCGAAAGAGGAAGAATCTTGCTTGGTTTCCTTTTTCCTCTTCTTGCAAAACTCCAAATCCACTGGAGGTTGATCACTCCCTACACTCCTCACAAGGGAAAACCTGCATAGAGTCATGCCCTTTAAAAGCAGTACATAAAGAATGGGGATCCACATTCGGATTGTTCTTGAAAGTCCCACAACGTCGTTCAAAAATTCAAAGGCAAGACTGCATGCCCCCACATGGTTTCTCCATGAACCGGCACAGAATCAATCAGAAAAGAAAATAAAATTAATAACACAAGTTTGTCAACCAAGAATACGTTTGTACAACTCGGCTTCTTAAGTCAAAGTAGCTTCTCAGTGAGTCTTCCTTCACTACCCACAAGTAACTACCAGACTTGTGTTATAAATTTTAATAACTGCATTTTCCAGCAAACTCCCCTATTAAAGGACAAAGGTTTCTATCTGTATAGGAACAAATAAAGAAGATGGTGCAGGATTGTATAACAACATTACATGTAATAAGTGTTGCAATTTGAGATAGAATTACTTCTGTATCATTTTAGCTCCACAGAATGTGCATCCTTGATGAGCTTATATAACCCAAACAAGTTGTTTGTTATCAGCCCAGCATATCAATTACAAACTGTACTTCTTTCCTAAATTACAATAAGCTGGATGGAGAAAATGTTGAAAGCATGTTGGATCACTTTATGCAAACAGGCAAGGAAATGAAGATGCAAATAAAGCACCCAAGTCTATATTAACCCTAACACTTCCCAAAATGTTTATCAGATATTGTATCACCAAAGTCCACTGCAATGAATCAACAGTAAGGTTTGTGAAATAATAAAACTGGTAACAAATAAAAATAGGTAAAACTTACAGCAGGGTTCTGGCAGTCATCAACACAACAGAAAAGAAATGTAAAAGTGGTACAATCATGTCTGGTCTGAGAACTGGATACACCCTTCTAACACACGGTTAGCTAATGGCCACCCTTCTAGCCTCGGTTTTCATCTGAAGAAAATACAACATATCAATAAAAATAAAGCTGACATACAAATAATAATCCCCTTTTGTGCAATTCGAAAAAACAAAAAAACCTTTCTCGTACTAAAATGCTGTAGTATACAGGTAGACCTATTTCAAAAATAAAATGATGGTATTTGACTCTCATTAAACCTTGCAACTTTGAATTTAGTGTTTGTGAATCATACTTAGACTTGAATTAAACATTCTGGATTTTAAATCAGATGGTGAGGACCCAAATCAGCCTTGAAATACATTAGATGGAAGGGTAGAAAAATAATGAAGATGCTTACTTAACAAATACTTCCACCACTAGTAGAACTTGAGCAGCCCTGATTTATTTCAATATGCATCATATCACTGATATCCAAGATGGCAAAAGTTAAATGGTGCCTCAAACTATCTGTTCTGAGAAATGCTGAAAGTTTAATATTTCTTTAAATAGAAGCCAAGAAGGTGTAAACAGCCTAGTTTCTTGCACAGTAATCCTTACCTAATTAACACTGACATAAAAATATGAGCATATATTAGCAGGATCACTAGCCTTAGCTAAAAACTACATACTTCCTTCTGGAATATTTCTTCATCATGGTTCTCTACCTTACACTTAACACCCCTCTCCTCCAGCGCACAGACCAACTAGTTTTGAAATCACCGATACCACAAACCTCACCGTGTGAATTCTAGAAGGAGCATTTCAATATTGTGATATGCCTCCGACTCATCAATCAAGCTGGACAAGAGGTTTTGTGGAGCACCTTGAACTCTTCGGAGAAGAAGCTGCGGCCTGATGACATCTCCGCATGAGACTTCAAGAGATTCAATATGAGCGTCACTTAAGCTGAAACCACTGATGATCCCAAACCTGTTCAGCAGCCTATAACTGAGGAAATCGTCTCACTCGGGAAGTCAATGAGGATAACATTAATGAGCTTCTTCAGGAGCACCAAGAGGAGCTTACGACGGACGACCTGAAGGAGTTGGAGGCCATGCAACTGAATGTCATCCATGAACAGTTCTCTGGCAGCGAGGGGGAGGACGACACATGACTACGACAACGGCAGAAATAAAGGAGATGCTATATCATTATCATAGAATGGCATTTTTCATAGAAAAGAAATGCCCTGAAAAGGTTCATACAGGTCATGTTCTTGCTCAGTGTAAATGGCATTTGCCCAAGTCATTTCAGGAATATTTTAAAAAGCAGGCAAAAACAAGCTTCCTTGGATCGTTATTTTTCAAAGAGGCCATTAGTAGGCCAGGGTGAAGGTCAAACTGATCTGAAAAAACAGAAAAGTGGAAGTGAAGAAGAAATTGATGAAATTAGAAAGTACAAAACAAAAAGTAAAAAACTTTTAAAAATTAGAAAGGCAAAAATAAAAATAAATTTAATTTTAAGTTTTTAGTAGGTTAAGTGTTAATGTTTTCAGCCAATTGTTAACATGTTTCGTTAAGTGTTCATGTCTTCTGACACTTGTTAATGTTTTCTGCCATCTGTAATCGTACTCTGCAGGCACTTAACCTTTCAGCCATCACCTCACTCGAAAGGTAAGGTTCCACATTTCTGTACATTATTATTTTCCATTTATTAATTACTTCATTTGCAGGTATTAATGGTTAGGTTAGGTATATTGAATGATTCAAATGTATTTGGCTCTATTTCATTGTGGCTTGTAAAACGTGACTCATCATACGAAGAAATCATGGTTTGAAAGCCAGTCAAGAATGAATTAATTTCATATCCTGAGGTATTACTGTACTATTTATTAGACAGTGCTTTGGTTTACGATAAATCCGACACTGAACCAATCACAATTTAGGAGCATAATGATTTACAAATATCCCGTTTTTACCAAGTCTTCCCTTCCATTATTTATGCCAGAGACTGTTTAGCACTTCGCACTCCTCACACCATATAGCTGAAAATTCTGTGCATACTGTCCTGGTTTAGTCCCGGAGAATATACTTCAGGAGCAGGAAGATTTCTGATCTAATTGAAGGAATTTTTGAAAGATTATGGAGTGAAAAAAATATAACTATCATATTTCCTTTTGTTATGAAATTAATCTATTTACTTATTTTCATAATTTTTTCCTTCAAAGTTTGATTTGATTTTTCAAATTTAATGTTACGATGTTCTTGATTCTCAGCTAACTAAACTAGATATAGCCTTTGTAAAGCTTTATTGCAATTTGCTAGTTTGCCATCAACAAGCCCATACGGTCGTTTGGGATCTCTGAACATAGTCTATTGATAAACAGAAAAGTCTGCCTCATAGTTTAATTTCTTCCAGTCTTACAGTCTCTCTTGGAACGTCTTAGAAGTCAGTTGGTCGGTGTACACCAGGAGTGATATTACTTGGCTAAATTTGTCATCATTAATATGGCAAGCTAAAGCCCTAGCCGCCAAGGATGGTTCCTGGACTTGGACGACGGAATGGCAGCCAGCTCAATAACTCCCTTTTGTTGAGCGACGTATAGTCCCTTCCATCACGGGACTTTAGAATTTCACTTTAGCGGATCGGGATTAATGATGATGTAAGTGCAATGAGTTATACAAGCTCAGGTACTGTCCGATCATTAGTTTAAAGTCTTTTACGTATCATCTTTGATCCCCCATCGTGCTAAATCACAGTAGAAGACCTGAGAATATTTAACATCAAATTTGTCATTTTACTTCAACCCGATTCCCATTCTTTTCCTTAGTGCTATCCGACAAAAATCTTTAGATTTCTCTTTCGTTTTCACGTAATTTATCAAATAGAAAGGGATGTCAAATAGTTATGTTTTTCATCGTAATTATATAGGTTTTTTAATGCACCTATTTTTGTGTTGCCAGGGCCTTTTATTTCAATTGATAAATAATGGTCATTGGGAGGAGGAAGTTTGCTTCCCTCACTTTGTGACGAGTTCCTTCTCAAGACGGAATGCAGTGACTCAACTTTTTTTCACGCCATTCCTTTAAAATAACTACAGTTCAGTATTTCTCTATTCATATTTAGATAATTATCACTTATGAATAGTTAACTATCTTGAATGACATTTTATTTATTTTTGAGTGTAATTTGAGGCCTAAAATAGTTTTAACTTACGATTGTTCCATACATTAATTTTATCAAATGGATTACAAGATGATTACTGTACTCCAACATGTGCTGGAAGCTCTGGCTGGCAGACTGCTGACTACAAGTGATTCAAGGAAGGCTTCTCTTTGATTACTTTGCAGATCCTGTCCTTTCGTCAGAACATCACAAATTTTAATTAATTTGTATTTTTCCTAACAGTACTTACCTTAAACTACTTTCTTAGGAGTATCTGGGATCTCCTCCCAACCGACCAGAATTTTGTGTAGTTTACCCTACTTCCGTTTTCTATGCGGGGTAACCTCTGGGGGAGTGATACGCGCCCAGAGACGACCCAGGGTCAGAGAGCATGCTTGCTCAGGTCTCGATCCTCAGTAAGTCTTTGGCAGATAGGTTTCTACTAAGTCCTGTAAGGCACTCAGGGTAGGATGGGCTGGCCATAACCCGAAAGTAGTTCGAGGTAAGTACTGTTAGGAAAAATACAAATTACTTAAAATTTGATTTGTTCCAACATGGAGTACTTACCTCGAACTACTTTCTTAGGAGATTTATACCTTAGGAGGTGGGAGTGTCCCACAGGACCTAGAGACCATGATGAGGAGAGAAAAGGGGAACCTAGATAGGAGGCTAGGTTCTGCTGACCCTCCAAGAGAAAACACAAGAAATAGGGAAAACTACCCAAAAAACTATCTTAGTGTCTAAGTAACTCACCTCTGTAAAAATCCTTGGAGACGTATTCATTCACTGACGACGTATCCCATGGAAGTTAAAGGATTTTAGGGTCATTTCAGGGAAGGTAATAAGGGAACAGAGGGGGGTAAGGAAGGAACCTGTGTCTCTTGGACTTACTGCCCGTGGTTTCCCTGGGGCTACACCTTTAAATCTTTTGAAGCGCTGAAATGACGGGACCGAGAGAGAATCCGTCCAGGGACCTCCTCGAACACTCCTTCAAGTAGTGAGCTGTGAAGGTTGATTGACTAGCCTAAGTACCTGCCCTCAGGATTTGGCCAACTGCCATGTTCTTCTCAAAGGCCAACGAAGTACTAAGCCCTCCGATGTCGTGGGGTCTAGGCTTACCCGGAAGAGGAACCCCTACACTACTGTAGGCTCTCATGATCACCTGCCGTAGCCAGAAGGAGATCGTATTTTTGGAGATTGGTTTCTTTACTAATCCTGAAGAGACGAACAGACTCTTGATTTCGGGACGAAGTCTGGCTGTCCTCTCCGAGTACTTCCGTACAGCTCTGACACGGCACAGCCGCAAGTCCCTCGGGTTGTCCGAACGGGGGATTGCCGGCACCGAGAATCCTTCAAACTTGGGGTCCCAGACTGCTGGGTTCTGGGTCTTGGCCACGAAGGATGGTACGAACCTGAAGGTAGCTTCACGCCAACCCTTCGAGTGTGACACCTCGTATGAAAGTCCATGAAGCTCCCCTGACCGTTTTGCTGGTGCCAACGCTAACAGAAAAACTGTCTTGAGGGTGAGCTCTTTGTCCAAGATGTGCTTTAGGGGTTCGAAGGGAGGTTCTGACAGCATCTTCAGGACTCTAGCCACATCCCACTGGGGTACCCTAACTGCCTGAGGTGATAGTGCATGTAGTTTAAGAGAACCCCCATATTTCACCCTCAAGGATTGAAATTCTCTTTCCAAGCGGTAACCATTTCTCCCCCCCTCATTTCTTTGCTGGAGTCCTCTCTTTTACTCCCATACTAGACAAGAGAGACTGACGTTTCCAGAGAATAAACAGAACCAACCAATTTGGTTCTAGGGGACTTCCTACCCATCAATTAGTATCTCCCTAGTCTAATGGACGTAAGGTTAGTACAAGTGTAAAAACAAATCAATTTAAAAATAATTTAAACTTTTCAGCATTATGCAAAATAATTCCTTCAAAGTTGAACTTTCCACCACAACCAAGGTCAAAAGTGTAGTCTTTGACAGGTGGGTGGGCGGAGCTACTTGCCCTCGCTCACCACCTGTTGTTAACTACCTCATTAATGATTTTAAGACACTCCCTATTTCAGTGGACTAAAATTTTATAACTATGAAAAATAAAAGTTAAAATTATATTTCTTCTGCAATCTTTTGTAGGCCTTCTTTCAGTTGTTTCCACCAACCAAATGTTTGGTGCTGTTGGTGCTGATGTTCTTGGTATATCTTTTGACACCTCTTTTCATTAGTTACTTTACCCGTTTCATTTTTCACCTTTTTTCTTTTTCACAGCCAAGTAAGCTTACAACAATTGATGTTGCTTAAAGCAAGTCTGGGTATCGCAGCCCCATCCTTTTCTTTGTTGATTATACTACTACTACTACTACTACTACTACTACTACTACTACTACTACTATCTGGCTGAGTGTTGGCTACTTCTACTACTAGTACCACAACTAATTTGAAATCAGGATACTACTACTATTCTTAGCACCTGCTTGAAAGGTTGGCTGCTGCTACTACTACTACTACTGTACAACTACTACTACTACTGTTTTGCTAAGAGTACGTTAGTTAAATGCAGGCAATACCTATCCTATAAGAACCAAAAATTTCATAGGATGTGCTATCTTAATATTCGACGTAAGAATTTCCCCTATTTATCCCATTTATAAATTATATAGATCACTTATTGCAATTTGGTTGTATATTTACTACAATACCAATAAAATCTTTTTCAATGAATCAGGAATATGTTTATTTTTGCATTCTTTGTACTTCTTGTTTCGTTATTTGCCAACATCTTATTGAATATATAGTTTTAATTACTATATTTCTAATAAAATCCTGTATGATCCCATGGGGATTTCATGTCTTCTGGAATGGTGAGAAGAATAAAGCATAACAATATCTTTGGCATTCTAAATTAGTGCCATGATGAATCTAAGATGAAGTCAGAGATATCTGAAAGTGAAACATTCCTTGAATGTAATCAGCCCATTAAATAAGAATGTTCTAATCAGAGGGTATTTTTTGGATTCCTACCATATCGAGTGGAAACACAACTAATCATATTACAAGCAGTAACAGGGTTGGGGCGATTGTTCAGTCTTTAACCTTAATACTACAATGGATTTAATCTTTTTATACTCCAGTACTATCACCAGATCCCCTTCAAAGGTCCAGCCAATAAATACTTTGATTTGACTAAAAATGCATCTCGAGTAAAGTAAAGTTATGTTCAGAAAATAAGATTGGAATAGAGTGGTCTAAAAATTCTTGGTCAAGCAGATGTTACCTTGAAGGCTCTAAATTGCTAAATACGCTCAAGGGATAGACATGTCGACTTCTATTCCAGGAAACTACTAGGTAACTCTGTGATTTTGACAAACAACTGGCTTACATTTATGGTAACATCAGTTGCGTTCCCTCAAAATACGTTCAAGTGATAAAAAATTATAAGTTGATTGATTATTAGGTATTATCTGGCATTGTAACAAATTATAAGTTGAGAAATTAAGGAGAGAATAATCAATCTCCACGCATCCCTCTAAATATCAAAAGAACTTCCATTTCCTTAATAACTACATAGGCTGGAATAATAAATCTCTATAGAATTATCACAGAACTTTAATATGGATACGTACTACATGTGTGTTTATGCTAAACTTAATTCTTACAGTCTTATTGAAGACTTAAATTAATCATTTCTAAAGTAATATATTTATACAGTTGTCTATTATTGCTATAATTACTGAACAGAATTTACCTGAATAACAGAAACAAAATACTAAATAAATATTTCAAGTTCTTTAGTTAATTCAATACTACAATTGTTACTGTATTATACTCTAAAATCTACTTCACCCTTCATCTTGATGATTACTAATACTGTACAGTGAAATACTTAAATGTTAAAAGTTTTGTGGAAGCAATGTCAAAACAAAGAGTTTACTAACTCAAGCTGTTCAGATGCAATAAAGTACAGTATCGCAATGGAAATGTTATATAGTATTTAACCAGCCCAACACTTTATAATAACGTATCCCAAAAATTATTTAAAAGTCCCGGGCTTTTAGTATTTTCAAGATCTTAAAATAGGAATTGCTTTTAGTATTTCCAAGATCAAATAGAAATTGCATTATAGAATTTTCCAAAATCTTAAAACAGAAATTGTATTATACTGTAGTATTTTCAAGATCTTAGAATTGGAATTACATTTTAGTATTTTCCAGATCTTAAAACAGGAATAGCATATTTGTATTTCAATACTTTTAAGTGGCAATTGCACAGATTTTTTTAGATAGAATATATAATAGAGAAAGCTATTAATTTAAAATCTTACAACTTTTCCTCAGTAATGAGATAAGCTGCACATCCTATTGTTCTTTGCTTGTCAAATGATAAAATTAAAGACATATGTTTACAATTTCATATTTTTAGTGAAATGATTTGAATCTTATCATCCTCCTAAAAAAAAAACTAAAACATTGGTAGCAAAGAACTACCACCAAAGAAACAATTGCCAGAATACCTTCTTTTGACCTTGAGAAATATTATACACTCAAGTTCTTTACCAAACCCAGAAGAACATTAATTGCCTTTGCTACCCCATCATGGACCTCATGGAACTGTCCCTCATACATAAATGCTGGAGTGGTTACAACCTGGTTGGCTTCGTCTATGTGCACTTCATCCACACCCTGTTGAAAGAATAAATTCAATTTCAAATGATTAAGAACTAAACTGTTTAATAAGGATGAAAATATTCATCAAAGGCAATACTAAAATGCATAAAAATCAGTATCAAGTGCCCATACACTACCCATGCAGTGTTCACAAGCTTTTTACCCTATTTTGTTTTGCATTAGCTCACAAACCCAACTAGCTGTTCAGAGCCTAACTCTTCCACTTTCCCAGCAGCACTTGGAAAAGCATCATCTCATGCTGGCAACTTTGGAACACTTTTTTGTGCAGTTCGGACCACATATTCCTTGTCAAGCTATGATCGCCATAGTTTATCATAAAGACATTTTGTGCAGTATCGTGACAATGACCTCCAAAATGAGACAATTATATGGACAACATTACATTTAGTTGAAATGAAAAAAGAAAGTATAACGTAGCATTAATAAGGCTGCCGTGCAGCTGACCTGCCAAACTGTATAATTGTACTAAAACATACAATTCCTTACTAAAGAGGAGATACAAATCATTTGACGTAGTTAAACGGGTGCCGACAATAACGAACCAACGGCAATGCGTTCTAAACATTGAAACGTTTTTGCTTATCTGGATTGATAAAAAGCAGTTAGCAGGCAATATGATTACCACAAACGTTCAAATGGAAGCTCTGCAAAATTTTGTAGAAACACATCACCCAGATAAGGCTCCAGCACATTTTCATGCCATTTTATTTTAAAGAAAAAAAACCAGTTGTCTCTAGGTAGGTTCCTTGTCAAAACTAAAACTCAAATGTGTATAAATAAACATGACTAAGTGTCCATAAAGCGTAAAATAAATTATTCAAATAGCAATTGAAAGTATAGATTTTGAAGATCTGATTGCAAAAAAGATGGACAAAGTTATGACAAATTTCATATAGTATGCAAACATACTACTTGAACAACAGTATGTACCATAAAAATATCCAGAATACGGATAACAAATCTAATAGATAATAAGTATTTGTCCAACAGTTCAAGATGCTGGGGACAATGGAGATGAATAATATTCAAAACATAGCAAACCACAATTCAAAAATCTCCTCAAGATAGAGAGGTCTCAAAAAATAATGAGACATGAGTATTGGTATGAGATGAATTTTTTCCATACCAAAAAGAGTAGTTTATCTAAAGAAAGAAATATTTATTAAATAAATCATTAAAAAAAATTATACTCTCAAAACCCCATTGTCAACCATTTAAACAGAATCATCATCAGCCATCACCAGGGACATAACTGGTTTCAAGGTCTCTTTATGATAAAATACTGTCCAAATAATTAATCTTGAAATTTGGTACCCTATTACCTTATTTGTTTTTCATTTGTTTGGTGTCGACTATCCCCCCTTTTGCCACAATACTGCATGTGTACTTTATATATGTTATAAAACCTAGCTAAAATAACAACCTTTATGATATCTGATCCAAAAATATTAAATACTTGATATTTTGTAACTTCACATAACAGTGATTTAAAAATAGAACCCTCTTTAAATAGCATACCTTTTCAACAGCTGTGGCCCCAAGGGATTTTGCTGCTTCAATTGAACCTGCATATGGCCATTTCCCTGAACCATCATCTGAAAACAAAAATTTACTTAAAAATTACAAATTCGTAGATAATTTGTATTTTTCCTAACGATACAAACCTTAGCTATTTACATGGGGTAATTACTTCGGCTTAGCTGAATGACGAGCCATAAAGTTTAAACGAGGGTTTCCTACCCCACCGCTAGTTAGCAGGGGGGTAGGGAGGGGTAGCTAGCTACCCCTCCCCCTCACACACACCGGTGAATTAGCTCACTTTACTTAGAGGTAGGACTTATCTTGGGGGACAGGGCTGGCAGGCACATTACTGTAAATAGCTAAGGTTTGTATCGTTAGGAAAAATACAAATTATCTACGAATTTGTCATTTGTTCCGTAACTGAATACAAACTACGCGATTTACATGGGATGACTTAACCCTTAGGAAGGGAGGTAAGTCCCCTGCCATACTGGCTTTGGCTTGCCCGGGGGCCCCGAACCTGAGTTCATAGGGCAACTCAAGGGTTGGGGCCCCTGCGCCTCGCAGGCAGCCGAGAGACTGCTGCGGCCTACGTAAGATGTGTGTGAAGGTGAGCGGTGACACGTCCTAGGAAGTTGACCTGGAGTTCTTTAGACGGAAATCTAGGCTAGGACTTACCCAATACCACCTCATCAGGGTATGGGGACATGACAGTATTACAACTTAATACTAGGAACACAAGGAAGCATGGCTTACCTGCAGAGGTTCGAGGTCAGCTGTGCAAAGGACCCAGGATGCTGTTTTTCTCCAAGGGAGGAGAGGATGAAGAAAAGAAAAGGGCCAGACAGATCTTTTCATTCACACAGATTAAAACCGGGTAACGATGCCCTCAACCTTCTGCTACTTGTCCAATTAGGATCCTGCCTGAGGTTAGACCAGCTGTTGTGCAGCCACCACAGGGCCAATAGAGAATGTATCGAGCCTCCTGTGTGTCACGTCTTGCAAGTAGTGGGCCGTGAAGGTGGTCTGATGCTTCCACACCCCAGCTTACAGGACCTGCGTCACCGAAAAGTTCTTCTTGAAGGCCAGGGACGTAGCTACGCCCCTGACATCATGCGCTCTAGGGCGCCTGATGGAGAAGGGTCAGAACTCAGGGCCAGATGGATTACCTTGCAGATCCAGGCCGAAATGGTATTCCTGGTGACCCTTCTCTTCGTTTCCCTGGTGCTAACAAACAAAGCTCGCACCCAGGGGCGGACTGCCACTGCTCTTTTAAGATACAACTTCAGACACCTGACTGGGCACAGTAGGAGATGGTCTGGGTCATCTGTTACAGAACGAAGACTCGAAACCCGGAAGGAGTCGAACCTAGGGTCCGGCACTCCCGGGTTCTGAGTCTTAGCAACAAACTCGGGGACGAAGCTGAACGTTACCTCCCCCCATCCCCTTGAATGGGCGACGTCGTAGGAAAGACCATGAAGTTTGCTGACTCGCTTGGCCGAGGCCAAGGCAAGCAGGAACACCGTCTACCAGGTAAGGTGGCGATCAGAAGCCTGGAGTAATGGTTCGTAGGGAGGCCTCTTAAGAGACCTGAGGACTCGAACCACGTTCCAAGGAGGAGGTCTCACTTACGACTGAGGGCAGGTAAGTTCATAACTCCGTATGAGAAGAGACAGTTCCAGCGTGGAGGAAATGTCCATTCCTTTGAGCCTGAAGGCAAGACTTAAGGCTGAGTGATAGCCTTTCACTGCTGAGACTGAAAGGCGCATTTCTTCCCGCAGATACACAAGGAACTCCGCTATTGCTAGTAAAGTGGCACCGAGGGGAGAGATACCCCTTCCACGACACCAACCACAGAAATCTCGCCACTTCGCCTGGTAGACTCCTGCGGATGACCTGCGCAGGTGGCAGGACATCCTTTCCGCAACTTGTTGCGAAAATCCTCTCTCTGTGAGGAGATGCTGGATAGTCTCCAGGCGTGAAGCCGAAGCGAAGCTACGGCTTTGTGGAAGATGTTGGAGTGTGGTTGTTTGAGTAGCTCGTGACGTGGAGGGAGCTCCCTCGGGATCTCCGAGAGGAGCTGCAGAAGGTCCGGAAACCACTCTGCGTGATGCCACAGCGGAGCTATCAAGGTCATCGAGAGATTGACCGATGTTCTGGTCTTGTTGAGGACCCTCCTCCTCAGACAGAACGGGGGAAAGGCGTACACGTCGATGTTGTCCCACCGTTGTTGGAATGCATCTTGTTAGAGGGCCTTGGGGTCCGGGACTGGGGAGCAGTAAAGCGGAAGCTTGTTGTTCAACGCCGTAGCAAACAGGTCCACTGTCGGGGAACCCCACAAAGTCAGGACTTTGTTGGCTATCTGAAGATCCAAAGACCACTCGGTACTCACTATCTGCGTCGCTCTGCTCAGACTGTCAGCGAGCACATTCCTCTTGCCTGGAATGAAGCGAGCCGTAAGTGATATCGAGTGGACTTCGGACCATCTCAAGATCTCTACTGCAAGATGGGATAGCTGTTCGGAAAAGGTACCTCCCTGCTTATTGATGTAAGCCACGACCATGGTGTTGTCGCTCATCACCACCACCGAGTGGCCCGCCAGGACTTGGTGGAACTTCTGAAAAGTCAGGAAAACGGCCTTCATCTCTAGCAGGTTTATGTGAAGGTACTTTTCTGATTCTGACCACAAGCCTGAGATCCTGTGGTTCAGAACGTGGGCCTCCCACCCTTTGTTTGATGAGTCCGAAAACAGCATCAAATCCGGGGAAGGGACGAGAAGATCCACTCCCTTTCGCAGGTTCTCGTCCGCCACACACCCCTCGAGATCCGCTCGTTCCGCAGATCCCATGGGGATCAGGATGTCCGGGGAATCGAGTCCTTGACTCCACCGAGACTTTAGTTGCCACTGAAGGGATCTTATTCTGAGGCGACTGTTGGGAACGAGATGGGTCAGAGAGGAGAGGTGGCCGAGGAGACGAAGCCACGATTGGGCTGGGAGTTCTTCCCGACTGAGGAAAGGCTTCGCAACCTTCCTCAGCCTTGCTATCCTTTCGTCTGATGGGAAGGCTTTGTGGAGATTGGTGTCTATGATCATGCCTAGATATACAAGTCTCTGAGAGGGCTGCAGAGAGGACTTCGAGGTTTACCATGATCCCCAGATCCCGGCAAACCTCGACTAGCCTGTCTCGGTGGCGAAGGAGGGACGCCTCCGAGTCTGCCAGGATCAGCCAGTCGTCCAGATAACGAAGAAGACGGATGCCGATCCTGTGACCCCATGAAGAGATGATGGTGAAGACTCTGGTGAACACCTGAGGAGCTGTGGAGAGACCGAAACACAGCACCTTGAACTGGTAGATCTTGTTGTCTAGGCAAAATCTCAGGTACTTCCTTGAAGACGGATGGATTCATCCCTTAAGAGGGCAAAGCTGCACTGGCCCTAGGGGGTTTCTGAGTGCCATAGACGCGATCCAGAACCGTGTCCTTCCCCTCACGAGGAGGAACCTCAGGGTCTGGGATCCCATTAAGATTCCTCATGAGGGTCAGGACTTGCCAGAACGCATGTTCTGACTCCTGGTGCTCTCCTCCTAACGGACTTGCAGCGAAGTCTCCCGTCCCCAGGGGCTCTTCCTGGGGGGACACGTGGGTCTCCTCGACGGCCCTAGGTTGTTCCTGCCTGATCCTAGCTAACGATTTGGGAATCGTCTTAGTCCTTAGGCTCCCTCCTGGGCGGGATGCAGGACTCTAGAAGCGAAGGAGGCAAGTCCTTCTCCACCTCGGGACGAGGCGACCTCTCGGGAAGAGGAGGAACCTCCTCCATTGGTGCGATGGGGGAGTATTTCTGCTGACCGACTCATCTGAGGAGGGGTACTCCTCCTCCGCAGGGGAGGGCGAGGTCTGAGGGGGAGTAGGAGCCTTGCGTAAGGATCTGCGCGGGGACAGCCTAGGCCTCTGAGGAGGATCCATGGGAGAGACTCCTATCTTCCTCTTCAGGGGGGAGGAAGCTGCCGCTGGCTCACGACCCGAATCAGCGAGGGCTGGCTTAATCGCCTGCACTAGAGCTCTGAGAAGGGTGTCGAACCAGGTCTGCTGACTGACAGCGGCGCTGTCTGACATTCCCTCTGGAGGGAAGGGGATCGAGGGATCCCTAGGAGGAGTCGACAAACGAGGGTTTGCCTGCAGGGCTGAACAAGAAGAATCCCTAGACCTGTCCGGGGAGCGCGTTGGTCTGCACTTGAGGGGAGGGGAGAGCGACAAGGAAGAATCCGCCTGACGGCGATCGCGCTGGGGCTCGTGTATCGGGCCCGGAGCAGGGTCGCACGTGGATGGGTAGCGCGATGCTGGAAAATCGCATGCGTGCGCACCCACGTGGGCGCGAGGGCCCGCAGGTGGAAGGTTGGGAGCGATGGCGTTGTGGCGCGCCGGCGACAGAGCGGGCGCGGGGGCGCACAGCAGCTTGAGCTGGAACCTGGTCGTGAGAGCGCGTAGGCGATGGTGTGGGTGTGCGGCGATCAGGAGCTGGAACAGGAGGAGGCCGAACGCGCGGGCGCGCAGCGACCTGGTGAGGTTCCGAAGGCCGCGAGATAACGGGGGCGCCCGAGCGCGTTTCCGGGAGAACCGGCCGAGGGCGCGATAGCGCTGGAGCAGGGTCGCGAGCAGCCTGGGGGCGAGAGGTTTGGCGTCGGTCGGGGAGGACCGGTCTACACGCCTGTGGGTGCGCTAGTTGTGCTGGCGATCGTGGGCGCGCATAGGACACATCAGGAACAGGTCGCACCAGGGTTTGCGGCTATGGAGGTCCCGCGGTGAGAGCCGCGTGAGGGCGCTCTGGAGTTAGTTGGGCAACCGTTGTTGTCTTAAATATGGGCACAGGGCGTGCAGCAGGAACAGGGCACGATATTGGAGCGTCGCACGCGATCGTGTCTGCAGCAGACTCGCGTGGCTCCAGAGGCGGCCGTGAGCGCCCGTGCGCTGACTTGGCAACCTCTGGGGCGACGCGCTGAGTCGCCGCGACGCGTGGTCGCGTTGGAGAGCGCGTGGACGCTGGTGCAGGAACTGCGCGTGGACGCTGGTGCAGGAACTGCACGCGGACGAGCATCGCGAACCTCCATTGTATCGCGAACCTCCCTCGAATCGCGAGCCTCCCTAGGTGGGCACGATGGGTCCAAGGCAACCCATGGGCGTGTTGGAGTGCGCGTGAGCGCTGAAGCTTGAATCGCGCTGGGACGCGTATCGTGTCTATCCCCCGAGGGGCACGAAGAGTCCGCGGGAACCTGAGGGCGCCTGTGCACCAACTCAGGAACCTCCTGGACCGCGCGCGATGAAGCAGGAACTGGGGGGCGCCGAGACGCTGGAGGGCGCGTGGGCGCAGGAGGCCACTGGAGCATTGGTGGACGCGTAGGCGCCATATCAGGAACTGGCCACGTGTGCGCAGGTGAGCGCGGCGGCGCTATATCAGGAGCAGGGCGCGTCTGGGCAGTTGGGCGCTTGCGCGCTACTTCAGGAACAGCTGTAGGGCGACGGGGCGCCGATGGGCGTGGGCGCGTAGGGGAACCCTGGCGCGAAGCAGGAACAGAGGCGCGAACGCCTACGGTGAGCGCCGAGGCGCTATGTCAGGAACATCAGGAACGACAGCAGGAGGGTGCGCAGGCGGAGCCTTACGCTTAGGGGCGAGAGGCACAGTTTCGCGCTCAAGTCCCTGAGACCCCGAAGAGCCTGGAGACTGCGCAGTGGCAGTTTCAGGAGGCGCATAAAGCGCATCAGCAGCTTTGGATGTTGAAGGTCTGGGCGACAGTTCACCTTGTCCCGAAGGACGACCATCCTCCGAAGGGGATCGCGAACGATCCCCGGAGAGGTCTAGGTTGGTAGCAGGCAGGACAGGAGAGCGGCGAGTCGTCTCCTCCGCAGAGGACTGTGGTGACGACGAGCCGAAGAGGCGCCTCCTAACCCCTTTAAAGGGGGAAGGAAGGCCTCTACGGCGAAGGGGAGGACGAGCCTTCCGCCTTGTACGCCCACGAGGGGCCGTGGGATCAGCAGGCTGACCAACAATGGGCCTCCGAAGAGGCGTCTCTACCAGAAAACTCCCCTGAGAGGGAGTCTCAACGGAAGAAGAGACCGTAGGACTAAGCTCCGCCCTCGAAGTATTTTCGGAGGGGGGAGACAGCCTTCCGCTACGGCAGCCACAGGAACGGGTGTTTGGCCAGACCCACGGGATGTTTCCGAAACAACAACGTCAACCACAGACAGAGGATCTATCTCCGCTGAAGTTGACGATTGTTCGGCGGCCGCACCCCGTTTGATCATGTCAAACAGGACTTCCTTGGAGGGCGAACCCTGCAGCCCCAAGGAAGCCCAAAGCTGAAAAAGATCATTATTAGAAATAAACACCTCCTCCGAGGGGGGAGGGGCAGCCACTTCCCTATGGGAGGCAACGACCTCTCCCTCACCACGGGATCGGTTAATGACATCATCAACATTACGGTCTTCGCTACCACTCGCCGGCCTCTCGGAAGAGGCCGCCCGAGCGGGAGCTTCGGAGGAGGAAAGGGCGGCGGAAGAAGAAGACCTGGGATTTTCTCTTTTCTGAGAAGCCTCGGAAGGAGAAAGATCCCTTTTAGGCTTCTTACGTCGCCGGGCAAACCTCTCCCACTGGGAGGTAGACCACTCAATGCACAAATTAGACCTATCACACCATTGGCCCCTACAGTGAGGGCATAAGGAGTGAGGAAC
Source organism: Palaemon carinicauda (assembly GCF_036898095.1). NCBI lineage: Eukaryota > Metazoa > Arthropoda > Malacostraca > Decapoda > Palaemonidae > Palaemon > Palaemon carinicauda. The sequence goes on along the minus strand of NC_090761.1, from coordinate 65,277,259 downwards.
CGTTTCCACGGCTGACATAAAGGTTCCACAAGGGCGGCCGGGAAGTCCAGGGCACGTACGCATAAGGAGTAAGAGAGGCCAACTTCACACACACACTGAAAAGAAAAAGCAAACAAAATTATGGCAGTCAACAGAGAGGAGAGCGCTGACAGGTCTGTCGCCTCTCCGAGCCAAAAGTAAAGTGAGCTAATTCACCGGTGTGTGTGAGGGGAAGGGGTAGCTAGCTACCCCTCCCTAACCCCCCCCCCCCCCCCCCGCCCGCTAACTAGCGGTGGGGTAGGAAACCCTCGTTTAAACTTTATGGCTCGTCATTCAGCTAAGCCGAAGTAATTACCCCATGTAAATAGTGGTTTGTATTCAGTTACGGAACAACTGTAAAGCATTACTATCATTATAATCATAAACATAACTGCAAATGTAGTTGGAAAGACTATGTTAGAAACCTAGGGGCACAAATAAGGCATTAGATTTATTGATTAGAGAGTAGTTTAACTAGATAGCCGAGACCAAATTCTTAGATTCCAGCCCCAAGATTAGCTTCCAGAAAATTTAAGAGTTTAATCAATCTAAAGTTAATCTATTTTCAAATTACAATTAATGTCAATTTTTTTTAAATCAATATACAGTATAAGTGAAAAAAAATTCTTATAGTTGAAGGTTGCCTATTATCCGCAGAATTCTGCAACTGCTTTGGGGTTCAGAAAGTAATGACCGCAGATCAGGTTTTACTATATTCCGAGGCTAATTAGTATTCCCGTCCAAAATAATTTCCACTAAATATTAAGATTTAACAGACTAATTTGAACAAGTACCAAAACTCTCAAAGAGTAATAACATTCATAACTGTATTTCATCTAACCCTTCCTATTTATCAAAATCATGATTCACAAATACTGTACCCTGTACCTGTATATGGACACTATATAGATTCCTTTTACTTTACAAATGACTTAAACTCTACAGTATACTATCCATAATATTTACAGGACATTAAGTCTGAGAAAAATCTTAAATTAGCATACTGTATAAAAGATTCAAATCCTGTGAAAATACTCACCACTTTTTCCTAAAGTAATACTAACTCCGCTGCTACCCAACACTTTAGCAGCTAACATGGGAGCAATGCAGCAGAACCCGATAGGTTTTCTCGAGGAGTGGAAATCTTTTATGACACGTTCAACGTCCGCAATAACTGTCATATCAGCACCCTTGACAGCAAAGTCTGATCTGCAAAAAATATATAAATTATCTCTGAACATTAATCTGAATAACAAACAAGGTTATTCAAAAACAATATTGAATTTGTAAGCACAAAACCATCACTTCATTGTACCATATTTTCTAAACATCTCAAACACAGCATGCAGCCTATACATTGAGGCTCCAAAACACCAATTTGAAAGTACTGTACAATATTCTATGCGTCTGTCAGGTCTATGGACCGTGCTGGGGGTCTCCATCTTGAACTTCGTTTGTAAAACAAAGTATTTCAAATGGGACATGGGACAGGGTCTATGTCTTGAACCTCCTGACACCTTCTGAATACTGTAGAATCCTGGAAAAGTTATTGACCTCCTCGACTGCTTTCTTGTCTAACATCTGTTTGACATCCTCCTGAAAGAGTAGGTCTTTGACGGATCCTCTTGAATATAATGAGCGTCTCATCAACACTGGAGTGAGAGGAGGGAGAAAGTTAGAGAGCAGGAGGCGGTATTAGATGTGCAGAGCCTCCAATGTCCAAGGTTCTGTACCGTATAATTATCACCTCGCCCACCGACTCAACAGACCTCTCCCCACAGGTATTAATATGGGGGACTGGCTTGCCTTGATGCTGGTTATGGTCAGTCGATTTCTTAAATTGAAAGTTGACGTTTGTCTATCACTCTCTAATGGGCAGCTGCCTGGGGGTAAGTTTAGTAGGAACTGTAGGAGGTTGTCTGAAGGTGGCTGTTCTCCTGAAGAAGAAAGGCTGACTCACCTTTTCCCACTGCTGCATTCACTTTGTTCCGGGGTAAGAGAGAGGCGCACTGTGTCCGTGAGGTGTTTTTTTAAGAATATAGTCTTTGAAGACCATATCTGAAACTTTTTGACCACTGCATCCCTTCATTTCAGTACCCAGTTGCTCACTGGTATGCAGCCTGGTGTACCAAAAACTACATTACCTTTGCACCTGAAAATGCGAGCTCCTCGTGCGTTGAGATTTTTTTTTAAATTATCATTAATATTATTATTATTGTTATTATTATTGTTATTATTATCATTTTTATATGAGAGCATACCAAACCAGTGGTCAAACCAAGTGGAAGCCTGTAAAATTGACACTGCTGCTGCCTCCGTATTCAAGGCCAAGAAAAGTGATGATAGTTGTGAGAGCCTTTCTGCTGACATCCCAGGAGTTAGGGTCGCTACCACAGGGTCTAAGAAAAGAGGGAGGGGAAGGATGACCTTCCTCTGTCACGTAGAATTTTCTCTGCTGCAAAAATATAGGAGGAATTAACTTCAAGCTAAGAGCCTTTGGTTACAAAAACTTCTAATTTATGGATGGTCTTCTTGGTCTGGCACAACCATGGCAACATAAGGTGGTGCTTCAAGGCATGCGCTTTCCTGAATAATTTCTCTGCCTTCTAGAGAAGGTCCTTATTCTCCCTGGAAAAAGGAGAGGGGTATAAGGATCCATGATGTTCAGAGAGGAGGTTTCATCTCTTTCGGGGTCTCCGGGTTCGGACAGGGTTCTGGCGGTAGCTCTAGGGCAGATTTCGTCCCTCCCTGAAAAACAATATCTATAAGAGAGATAGCCTATATTAACCCGTAAACTTCGGGAGCCCCATTCTAAGATTTGTAGATCGTGGATCCTATTTCTTGATATTCAGAACAGCAATTCATAACTCTGATGAACATTCAAAGGTCCCTAGGGTGTGACACTCCTTTACATACCTTGATAGGAACAACTAACAACTCTGAGGCGGCCTCAGTTTGGTGCTCTTTTTTGCGATCTATCACAACACTTGGAAAAGGGGGGGAAAAAGGCACTGGTCGGTACCCCGACAGAGCCAATTTCTTTGAGTTTTTTTTCCGAGAACTTAGAGAGGCGTGTACTGCAAATACTGTACAGTACCTTCTCTTCTTACCTCCTGCTATTCCTTGAGGTGGTGTCTCCTCGTGCGGGTAGTCGTTAATAAATGAACTGCACGTAGTACACACAAAGTTGTTGTGGTACGTGGCTGAGGGTCGTATGCACTTGTGTGCTTCTGTAAGCTTCCCACTCAAAAGTGGACCATTACATACCTGAAGTTCACACTCTCTGAGGTAACACACTGCCACTGGATTATTGGTTTGGTAGTGGCACTCTTTAAATCTTACAAGTCTCTGGGAGAGTCTTAATAAGATTTCTTGGAACAGAAAGCCGAAGAGATACAAGAGATAAAACTACTTAAATCACTCCTAAAAGAGTAGGCAGGGAACATGGAGCCAAAGTCTTTCTTATAGGAGCCAATGCTCAAGGTCATTGATGCACCAGGGTGCTACTCATCCGAAATTCTGAGTTTCGGCCAAAATTTCCAAACTAAAGACTGGAGTTTATCCTCAAGAGGGGGGAAGTAAGGAGGTCTATTGCCTTGGGAGCTTGTCCTTCAATCCAAAGGTCATTGGTCTCCTTTGGTTTGCCCACCAAAGAGTTAACAGAGGAAGGGAAGGAGCGATGAGTTTTGGTAGTCGCAAGTAGGGATCGCTCCGACTTATCTGACCTCTAGAACACGCTTGGGTCTTTTCTCCTCTTTTTGGGGCTCGTGAGACATGCTAATATTACGCGTTTCTTCTTAAGGTCGTGCACGTTCATCAATAAATGGTGATGTGTACAAAACCTGCACGCTCAGAGGTAAACGCTCACAAGCACTCCGAATACCGAAGAATGTTCCCCCCTTAGAGAAGGAAAACTTGATCCTCCACTGTTTTCTTCTACTTTTGTTCGGGGAAATGTCTTATGACACTACTGGAGAGCAAGCACACACTCTGAAACACTGGTGCACTCAGGCGAGTATTGAAAGACATGTTGCTTACCAACAAAAGCATCCTGTGAGAAGTGTGCTCAAGGTCAAAAAGCGCTCTCCTTCCAGAGGTATTCCCTTTCAAGGAAACAAGTTAGTGTCGATACTGGGAACAAATGTCCAAGAATTAAAGACCATTTTGTCTTTTAATAAGTTAATTCACACTTATACTGAGATGAAATATTAGTGAAAAACTTCAGGCCAGTTGCAGAGCGTCAAGAATACAGGTATTGCTCGACTTACGACCTATGCGACATACGACTATTCGACTTTACGACCATTTTTTCAGGGTGATGATGTCACAAGTTTATCGGAAATAGGAAGAATATTTCCTTGAAAATAATCTATTTTCTTGTATACATATAAACTGATTTATCTTGGTAAATTATTATTTTCTTTTATTGTTAATATTGAGTATTTATTTTCAGTTAAAAATACATTAAGAAAAGTTTTAATATCTGTCGAGTTCATATTATGTCTGGTGACGTCACATCACTGGCGGAAAGCGTCCGGGCAATACAGTGATTTCATTCCAATAGGCTAACGATTAATATTAGTATTTCCATTATCGAAATATTAAGTAATGATACAAAGTATTTTGAGGGTTTGTATCGGTTGTCATGAGTGCTACGTAGCGTAAATTTGACTGTACGCTACTTTTCTAATCTCTGATAATGGATCGATGTCTATCTAAAGAAAATATACTAATAGGGCAAATATTTTCTTGAAAATAATATATTTCCTTTTACATTATAAAAATATAATACTTTTGTTTGTTAGGTTAGTATTTTCTTTTCATTTCTTGCGAGAAACAAAAAAATGAATTTACATATTTTGCAAGTCATTCTTCGTAGAGTTTACTGTACGTCACGTGTCTTGTGACGTCATGTATCTGGCGGAAGCGCGCTGACAAACCGAATGATTTCCTTTCATTGTTACCGAGCAATCTTATTACAGCATTCCCATCATCGAAACACCCAGTAACGATATTAAGTGTTTTAGTGGTCTGTATCATTAGTTATAAGATTAGTACAACTTACCATAAATTTAAGAAAAAAAGTGATGACGTCATATTTCTGGCGGAAGGCGAGAGGCAAATCAAGTGATTTCCTTCCGATGCGTTACTATTCCCGTAATCGAAACATCGAATAATGATATATAGAATTTTTTAATAATTTTCAAAAAAAATATGAAGATGCTACTGAATTAAAAACAAAAAAGAGAGAGAGAGAAAGAGAGAGAAAGAGAGAGAGAGAGAGAGAGAGAGAGAGAGAGAGAGAGAGAGAGAGAGAGAGAGAGAGAGAGAGAGCTTATTCCTTTTATAACTAATAATAAAGTCTATAAACGAACTGTATGGAAAATGTGATACCCTATAAAATATTGGCGCTGATGTAATATGCATTATGAAGAAATTTCGATCGAATGTCGAGAAAATTATATAAATCAGTGTTATTCGCACTATATATACATGCTCATAATAGTAATATGGCAGCGTGACCTTGAGATCAGCTGATGCCAACCGCAAGTAAATCAAAAGTATTTGTTGATTGTTGATATGCTCAAGAAATTGAAAAATAAAATATAAACGTGCTTTAATAAACCACAATTAAACACAGTAATGTATAATGAAATATAAAGGCTTAATATTGAACTAAAATACTGTATGAAGCTTTAAAAATTAACTACCCGTATGCGATTGCGAGAGCGAGCACGCACAAACACACACACAGAAAGAGCTACAACGATTTCGCATTATACCTAATGATGGAAACTGATTTCCTGTAACATATTGGCGTTGATGTAATATTCATCATGAAGGTATTTCTAATAAGATAAAAAAATATGCCAGACATATGTACGCCATATTTTGATACGGATCATACGGTAGGTAGTGGCACTTTCAGATCAGCTGATCATAACCAAAAGTAAACAAAATTTTCAGTACTCGATTGTAAAATTATTCCAAAATTGATAAATAGAATACATAAAGGCATTTATAGAGCATATGATATCCTATGAAACAAGAAAATGGAATAATGATAGACAGTAAGAAAATATTGACAAAATATGATCCAGATGATTGCCGAATCATAACGTATCAAAATAAATCTACGGAAACTTCACTTTTCTAGTTCGACATACGGCGAACTCGAATTACGACTCATCTCTCGGTCCCTATCTCGGTCGTAAGTCGGCGACTACCTGTATTTCAGAGCAGCTCGACGACCAGAATCAGCAGAATGGAGGCTCTGAGCGCTGTCAGATCCGCACCACCAGTGTATATTGGGTGGGAGTTGCCAGAATCTTGACAGTTCTTCAATGACTGTTACCAGCTTTTGCCAGAATCTTACCTTACTATAGGACAAAGGTTTGTATTTGCACTGGAACACATACATTTTGGGTTTTACCCATTCATTAAAAGTCATGAGCTATCAAATTACTTTTGAAATTGCCTAATATATGAAGATCACTCATTATCCTGTTTAGTCAAAAGTCCTGGGAAACCAATTAATGACTTTGGCATGTTTTATAGATGTAATCGAATAAGAATCACCACTAATAAAAATATTAACCGTCCTTGAAGCAAATAAAAAAGATGAAAACATATCAAACCTTTTTAACTTAGTCCAGTTTAGTATTCAGATATACCAAAAAAAGAAATTTTACAATCCAGTCAGACCCTACCACTCACAGTTTTTATGTAACATACACAATAGCGAATGCTGGAAAAATGGGAATAAATGTCACATCTTTTGATATTCTCAGACACCAATTTCCTAACACTAACAACACACATTTCTTAGCCTTGAGAGGAAGTATAAAAGTAGTAATTTTGAAGTACAAGAAAGCATTTAGAGTTATAACAAAGATAAAAAGGCCACTAAACTGTATCACACATGGGTTTGTAAATTCACTCAAACGCAATTGTGTCAACTTACTCTCACCTACTATATAACTGAATATGCTGTGCTACATTTGGTTTTATAAAATTCAATAGTTTTTTACATTTTCTGTTAAAGTGCATTCATACTCATAATTATGAATTGCCAAACTGAAAAGACAAAAGAACATTGAGTTATCTGACCAAATACAGGATAGCATATTCAGTTATGTAATTGGAGAATATGTTGGGACTGATACAGTTATATAAGTAGTTTAACAGCCCTTTTGTAATACTGTAATAGTCTTGTCTTTTCTGTAAAGGCCTGTTCTTTACTTATACAATTATGAACAATTACCCATAAGTACTACTTTACCAAAAAGGTGAACAGCACAGCCGGATTATATATTAATATAGTGTCTTAACCCTTTTACCCCCGGGGTATTTGGAAATTTCCAACCCTTAACCCCCAGGGGGTTATTTTTTTCCCAGCACATTTTGCAGTATATTTTCTTTAAATTGCTCTAACAGCCTTAATTTTTGTCATAGAGAGGTCAGGTTGGTCTCATTCTCTTGGAAAATGCCTGAATTTTCTCAAAAATTTATCAAAAAATATGAAAAAAAAAAAATTTTATAGCATTTTTTTGCAAGGACGTACCGGTACGTCCATGGGGGTAAAGGGATGGCTTTTGTGAAACGTACCAGTACGTCCTTTGGGGGTAAAAGGGTTAATATAGTGTCTTAAAAATATACTATACAATATGACACTATATTTACTTCGGGTAACTTACAGATTTTTTGCAGCACCAAATCCTCCAGGGAAAAAGACTGCATCAGCAACACCACTAGATAATTCCTCAATAGGTTTAATGTTTCCTCTTGAAATTCTTGCGGACTCTACCATCACATTCCGGGACTGAGATTCATCTGGAGCACCCTGAAGTATCATTACCAATGTCAATATATATTTGATAAGTTATCCAAGTTTAGCAAAATAAACTACACAACATAAAAGATCCTTAAAGCAAATAGCACATTTCTTGAATATAAAAACTTGATATTGAGATAAGTCTTTTGTGACAACTGGTGCAATTGTTTATGTTTGTTAACAAGGTAGTTGAGTAACGAAAGGGAGGAACACAGTACAATGTACTACTTACTCATCTGAATATTCTCATTATTCTCTTTGATTATGGTAGGAACAAATGCAGGGATGTTCAAAGGTTCCATCATATAAAAGCCTTCAGGCTCATGTATATTGGAAAAATGCAATTTGCTTTAAAAAGTTGCTGGAAGTCTCTAAAAGAATACAAATTTTAATCTTTTACCAAGGAGACTCCTTAACCCTAAGGTTGCATCCACACAGGCATTAATTCCCCAGGTGCAAGGAGGAGCAACAGAAGCTTGATTTAAAACATTTTTATTCCAATGGGATGGTCCAGATAGAGAACTGAAGATAAAGCAGGATTGGTCTCATAAAATCAATGGATTTTTAATTTAGCCTAAAGCTCGCTTCCGCCTATACCCGAAAAATAAAAACCTGTTTGGACATAGCTTCAGAAAAGAGATATTGTACTCTGGAACATGACTCGTGTTTGTGGCAAAATGCAAAAATTCAACCTCAATCCTCAAGCAATCGTATCTACGAGGAGGCTAGGATTAACCAATCTTCAAGATACATATGAGAGACATCCCTCACAAGTTGGGCCCAAGCAGTTACCATGGTGAACACTCAAATAAACACCTGAGAAGCCGTACACAGTCCATAGCACAATCTTACACTGGTACACCATACTGTAGAGGGAGAAGTGGAGGTACTTTCATAAGGTCCGATGAACAGGGACTTGAAAGTACGCGTCCTTCAGATCTACCAAAAGCATGAAGTCTCCCTCTCTGTTGGAAGATAGCACAGTCCGCACCGTTTCCATTCTGAACTTTGTTTAAAGCCCGTGTTTGAAGGATAGAGGTCAATGACCAGTCTCCAGCTCCCAGTTGCTTTTTTCACCAAGAAGAGTAGACTGTAGAAGCCTGGAGATCTGTCTCAAATGACTTGGACGGCATTCTTTCCCAACATCACCTCCACCTCTACCTGCAAGGCTAGGCCTTTTGCCGTTGTTGGGTCCTCCATCAGGAACTCAATCAAAGACCAGAGTAAAGTGTCTTTAACAAGAAAGTGGGCAGATTTACTCGATCCATCTCACCACCTGTCACAACTACCTCATTAACCAATTCAACTGGTGTTCCACTCCGCTAAGGACGTGCCCTATGGTAAAAGACCAAAAGTTGGTAAATGTGCAGGAACAAAATCTTGGGCTTTGGTCTCAAGCTGAACCTGTCCGAAACAGATTGGCAATGACACATGTAGATTAGTCACCATATCCAAAGGTATCAAAAAACTTGTGGGCAAAATCCTGTCAGTCAAGAGAGGACAGTGTTCTGGTGTCATGAGAAACCTACTCTATATAGTAAAACCTCGGTATTCGAACGTCTCAAAGCTTAAACAAACCAGTTTTGATCAAAAAGTTCTAGCAAAAAATGCCCGTCCTCAAACAAATATTCGGTACTTGATCAGTGCAAAAAGCCCGCAAAGTCGAATGCCATCAGTTACACGTTGGCTGTTGTTTTAGTTGAACATAAACATACGCTCTGCCTCATTTTTCGTGATACACTGTGCTATATCTTGAATATAGATCCAAATAAAAATACGAGTAAAAGAGGTCAAATAAAAAGGAAAACGGTGCAAACAACTATTGAACTGATAAAGGAAATCATTTCCAAACACAAAAATGGAGTAGGAGTTTCAGATCTTGCTCTAGAATACTCTACAGCTAAGTCAACGATATTGACAATTTTAAAGAATAAAAAAATAAAGGGAGCTAATGTTGCTAAAGGAGTGAATAGTACTTTGATGAAGCAAAGGCCTCAAGTACTTGAGGGAGTGAAGAAGTTGTTACTTATTTTTACAAATGAGAAACAGTTATAAGGTGATAGCAATAGCAAGGCATTTATTTTTGATAAGGTACTAGAAATCTATGCTTATGTGGGAGGGAAGTTCAAGCTTTTGTTGAAAACTCATCCTAACACCTTTTCAATGATAATGTTATGTCTCATTACCGTAAGATTCTGCAAAAGAGTCAAAAGTAACAAACATTGGATCAGTTTTTAATTGAAGAAAAACCTGCCCCAAAATGACAGAAAAGGGAAAAACCCCCAAACCTCAATTGCCCCAAAAGCGATAGAAAATGGAAAAAAAACCCAACCCTCAATCACCAGATGTTTTCATGTAAAAGGAATACCCATCTCGATAATAACTCTCCCTTCCTCCCCACACCACCATCCACTTACACTGTCATATCGCAACCAAAAAGGTAAGTTTTCTTATGTTAAAATGACTTCTAATATTTTCATTTTATTGAGTTTTGTGTGTTACTGTATTTACTCTGTGTAAAAATTACTGTACATAACTGCATCACTTTTATAAGCTAATGTTATGCTAATAACAAATGAACTGGGGCTTGGAATGCATTATTCACCTCTGCATTATTTGCAACGAGATAGAATGATTTGGTATTCGAACGAATCAGTATTCAACCTATTCAACCAACTTTTTAGAACAAATTGTGGTCAAATACTGAGGTAATGTATTTCTTTACCTGTACAACCCAGTAATGCCTCCTTAGGGCAAGAAACAAGGCAATTTCCCCAACTCTCGAGCTCTCAAGCAGGGTAAAACATCGTCCCTATCACAACTCAGACATTCACTACCCCACCACTGGGCCAGAAATAGAAAAAGTAGTCTTTCATACCTCCCCAAATGTGCCTACCAATGCTGTAAAATACAGTAGAAGCCAACTCTGTAGCTTCAGGTCTCCCAAGAATTCGTTTCAGATAGTACTGTATAGCATGAACCCCACTAATAGGGAAGCATTTAATCTTTATCATAAGCTAACAAGGATTTATGGAGGCCTGGTCTCTTCCTGACCAAGATGTTGCAGGTGTAGTACATCCTGAAGGTTTACTAACTGTCCCTTTTTAATTCTTTTAAAACTCCTCCATAAATTAGTTCCTTTGCATTAGAACACCTCTACTCCACTGCTACATCATATGTAATCCTGACTATGTAATGTACAATATCACTATGCTACATAATAATGATCTTAAGAGTACTGTGCACCGTTTTGGTCATGCTATTTTCATAAACATTGTAAAAAAGTTAAATCTACCAGTAATTTAACAAGGATGGAAGTCTTAACAGCTAATAACCCCAGATTAATGGATTAACTATGGACTCTTAGAGAACAGTACTTTACTTACCTTTGTATGGTCAATGGTATGCATTTGGGCAACATCTGGGGCATAGCACTGAACTGATGCACCTGCCCGAGTCAAGGCTACCAAAGCAGCCGACGCCTCATGAATTTCTGCCCCATCGTAAACTCCTGACCCAGAGAGAACCTGTAAAAATAAAAACCATATAAAGTAAAGTACAGTGGAACCTCTACATCCGAACGTATCTACATCCGAATTTTCCAACATCCGAAGTAAAATTCGAGAAAATTTTTGACTCAACACCCGAATTTTATTTCGACACACGAAGTAAACATTACACCATTGAGCGTCGAGTGCTCAGTTCTCTGTTCTTGTGTGTATCGTGTGGTTGTCCTCTGTTTGGTCTGTTATTAACAGTGCTTATTTTCTTCCTTTTCTCACATTTCCTTTTTGATTTTACCTATAATCATGGTGCCTAAGAAGCTAAGTTTCAGTACAGGAAGAAGGCAATTCTTTCATTCGAATTGAAGCAAGAAATTATAGAAAAACATGAAAGCAGTGTGCATGTGAGTGATACTGTATGGCTAAACAATATGGCCAGAATAGGCCTATGATCTCGAGGATCATCAAGCTGAAGGCAGCCATTAAAGCAAATAACCATCGAAGGGGATCACCATTATTACAAGACATCGTAGCAATACCCTGGAAGAGATAGAATGCCTTTTGTTGATAGGGATAAAGGACAAAGAGATTGTTGGCAACGATTATTTGTGAGAAGGGCCAGCGTGATGAACAGAAAGAAAGAAAAAAGTGAAGCAAAGAAAACCAAGATAGCATTAACAAGCTCTTTTAAATAAGACTTCTCTCTTTTTCTGTTTCTCTCTAAACATAGCATTAACATGTTCTTTAAATAAAATTATCTCTCTCTCTCTCTCTCTCTCTCTCTCTCTCTCTCTCTCTCTCTCTCTCTCTCTCTCTCTCTCGTTCTTCTTCGCTGCTATAGTGTTAGATACGTCTACGTCTATTATTTTTTTTTCCGAGAGAGAGAGAGAGAGAGAGATTAAACAAAAATGTGTTTAGAGTACATCTGATTTTTAACAGCGTCAACGAGTTGAAAAAAAATTAAATGAAACTAAGAAAGTAATAACAGCTAATCTGAATGCCTTTATTAACTAAAACAAATACTGATACAAACACACTCGTGTGCGTATGCACAAACACACACACACAGGTGCAAGAATTGCTACGCAATAAGAGAAACGGTCGGGGAGGAGGTAGAGATGGTGACTGCGATGACATACCGTAACTCGTCACTGAAAGTGGTGAAAATAAAAAATCAAAAGAAAAAAATTGTAAAAAATATGAAATATAAAAAAAAAAAAAAAAATAAGCTAAGTTAGATTAAAATTTCCGTAGTGTAAGTTACGTATGTTATCGCAGTCACCATCTCTACCTCCTCGCCGATCGTGTCTCCTTGTGCGTGTGTGTGTGTTTGCGCATACGCACACGAGTGTGTTTGTAACAATATTTGTTTTAGTTAATAAAGGAATTCAGATTCGCTGATATTGTTTTTTTAGTTACATTTAACTGTCTTTCAACAAGTTAACGCTGTTAAAAATCATATGTACACAACACATTTTTGTTTAATCTCTCTCTCTCTCTCTCTCTCTCTCTCTCTCTCTCTCTCTCTCTCTCTCTCTCTCTCTCTCTCAGAAAAAAAATTAATAGACGTCTCTAACACTAACAGTGAAGAAGAACAAAGAGAGAGAGAGAGAGAGAGAGAGAGAGAGAGAGAGAGAGAGAGAGAGAGAGAGAGAGAGAGAGAGAGTGAGTATTTATTTAAAGAACATGTTAACACCATGTCTACCTTCTCGCCGATCGTCCGTCTCCTCCTGGGTAGCAAATCGCGTTGGCCTGTCTCTAAGGTAAAGTGGCAATAAAACACATTTTTTATTCATTATTTCTTTATAATTATCTTTTTTACATGCTTCTTTCATATTATGCAGTTATGTTATTATGTGTAATTATGTGTAGCCATTTATTGAGGATTTATTATGGGTTTTTAGGCTGAGGAACGAATTAAATGAATTACCATGTATTCTTATGGGAAAATTCGTTTCTACATCCGAACATTTTCTACATCCGAAGTACGTTGTGGAACGAATTAAATTCGTATGTAGAGGTACCACTGTATCTTCGTTCTTTTACATCGATAAAACAATTGATTACACAAAGACTTCACTTTTTCAAGTAGCTGAAGCATATACAGTATGTAATTTCAAAAATAGAACTGTAAACAATCAGACTAATCCTGCCCCTGGACACCAACACACCTCTGACTGCCACTGTACTACAAATACGTGGTTTCATCAAAATTATGCTATGCCAATAGCTTACGACAAAGAGTGGATAATAAAGCAAAATCCCTCTCTTACTATATTCGTATATTACAATGTCCTTAATTTTCTAATAGGAGAATTTATCACTATTACAAATCCTAATTTAGATGCTTTCCTTTGACTTCAACAAAATATGACAACTTTAAAATAATTTGTATCTTTCCTAACTATACAAACTTGGAGCTCTTTATTAAGGAATATACTTTTGGCAAAGCTGGAAGACTAGCAATGGGACTTTTTGCAAGATCTAACTACCCCACCACTAGTTAGCGGGGGAGAGGGGGTGTAGTACCGGCTACGTCTCTCACACACATACCTGAGTTCTATCATCACCTTTGCTTGCAGACAGGACTTACAGGGGGATAGGTGATGGTGGAGCAATTTATATGAAGAGTTCTAGGCTTGTATGGTTAGGAAAAATGTTATTTTCATTAGTAAAATAAATTTTTGAATATACTTACCCGATGATCATGTAGCTGTCAACTCTGTTGCCCGACAGAAATCTACGGTCGGGATACGCCAGCGATCGCTATACAGGTGGGGGTGTACACAACAGCGCCATCTGTGAGCAGGTACTCAAGTACTTCTTGTCAACAAGAACTCAATTTTCTCCTCGGTCCACTGGTTCTCTATGGGGAGGAAGGGCGGGTCCTTAAATTCATGATCATCGGGTAAGTATATTCAAAAATTTATTTTACTAATGAAAATAACATTTTTCAATATTAATCTTACCCGATGATCATGTAGCTGATTCACACCCAGGGTGGTGGGTGGAGACCAGCATACATGTTAACAAAGAAGCTAAGTATCCCGTATCTTATTTTAGCCGTTATTCAAAATAACAAACATAAAATAAATAAGTACCTGGTAAGGAAGTCGACTTGAACCGTTACTCTGCCTTTTTAAGTACGTCTTCCTTACTGAGCCTAGCGATCCTCTTAGGATGCTGAGCGACTCCTTGGTGCTGAAGTATTAAGGGCTGCAACCCATACTAAAGGACCTCATCACAACCTCTAATCTAGGCGCTTCTCAAGAAAGAATTTGACCACCCGCCAAATCAACCAGGATGCGGAAGGCTTCTTAGCCTTCCGGACAACCCAGAAATATTTCAAGAGAAAGATTAAAAAGGTTCTGGAATTAGGGAATTGTAGTGGTGGAGCCCCCACCACTACTGCACTCGTTGCTACGAATGGTCCCAGAGTGTAGCAGTTCTCGTAAAGAGACTGGACATTCTTAAGATAAAAGACGCGAACACTGATTAGCTTTTCCAAAAGGTTGCGTCGAAAATATTTTGCAGAGATCTATTTTATCAAAAGGTCACGGAAGTTGTGATAGCTCTAACTTCGTGTGTCCTTACCTTCAGCCAAGCTTGGTCTTCCTCATTCAGATGGGAATGAGCTTCTCGTATTAACAGTCTGAAAATAATAGGATAAAGAATTCTCTGACATAGGCAAAGATGAATTCTTAACTGAACACCATAAAGCTTCAGACGGGCCTCATAAAGGTTTTTAAAAAAGAACTTAAGAGCTCTACAGGACATAATACTCTTTCTAGTTCCTTTCCAACCATATCGATAAGTTTGGAATAACGAACGATATTGGTCAAGGCCGAGAAGGCAGCTCGTGTTTGGCTAGAAAACCAAGATGTAGAACATGTAGCTGTTTCGGATGAAAATCCGATGTTCTTGCTGAAGGCATGAATCTCACTGACTCTTTTAGCTGGTAAAGCATATCAGGAAAAGAGTCTAAAAGGTGAGATCTTTCAGGGAGGCTGATTGAAGTGGTTCGAACCTGTCTAACATAAGGAATCTTAGAACCACGTCTAAATTCCAACCAGGTGTAACCAAACGACGCTCCTTCGTGGTCTCAAAAGACTTAAGGAGGTCCTGTAGATCTTTATTGTTAAAAAGATCTAAGCCTCTGTGACGGAAGACTGATGCCAACAAGCTTCTGTAACCCTTGAAAGTGGGAGCTGAAAGAGATCGCTCTTTTCTCAGATATAAGAGGAAGTCAGCTATTTGAGTTACAGAGGTACTGGTCGAGGATACGGATACTGACTTGCACCAGTTTAGGAAGATTCCCCACTTCGATTGGTAGACTCTAAGGGTGGATGTTCTCCTTGCTCTAACAATCGCTCTGGTTGCCTCCTTCGAAAAACCTCTAGTTCTCGAGAGTCTTTCGATACTCTGAAGGCAGTGAGACGAAGAGCGTGGAGGCCTTGGAGTACCTTCTTACGCGTGGCAGACGTAGCAGGTCCACCCTTAGGGGAAGAGTTCTGGGAACGTCTACTAGCCATCGAAGTACCTCGGTAAGTTATTCTCTCGCGGGCCAGAGGGAAGCAACTAGTGTCAACTTTGTCCCAACGTGAGAGGCGAACTTCTGCAGTACCTTGTTGACAAACTAGAACGGAGGGAATGCATATAGATCTAGATGAGAGTAATCTAGTAGAAAGGCATCTAAAAGAACCACTGCTGGGTCTGTTGAGAGCCTCTTGGACATCGAGGTTGCGAAGAGATCCATGGTTGGATGGCCCCAAGTGACCCAAAGTCTCTTGCATACATCTCTGTGGAGGGTCCAATATGTTGGAATTATTGTCCCTTCCTACTGAGACAAACTGCTAAGACATTCAAGTTGCCTTGGAAGAAACTTGTTACTAGTGAAAAGTCAAGACCTGTTGAACAGGAGAGGAGGTCACTAGCGAACTCGCACCATGTCAGAGAGTAGGTCCCTCCTTGCTAGGAGATGAACATCAAAGCAGGGAGTTGTCCGTGTTGACCTCCATTACTTTGTCTTGAAGGAGAGACCTGAAGCTTTTCCAGGTCAGACTTACTGCCAGAAGCTTCTTGCAGTTAAAATGCATTGTCCTTTGACGCGAGTTCCATAATCCCGAGCATTCCCTACCGCCTAAGGTCGCACCCCAGCCTACGTCCGATGCGTCTGAGAAGAGAATGTGGTTGGGAGTCTGAACAGTCAGGGGAAGACCCTATAAAAGGTTGATAAAGTCCTTTCCTCAGGTTAAACCAGACTTATCTTCCGGAAACCGGGATCGAGACCGCTTGTGGCGTCTTGTCCTTTTCCAGTGAAGAGCTAGATGAAACCGAAGAGGACGGAGGTGTAGTCTTCCAAGTGAAACCAAATACACCACGGATGACAGTGTCCTAACCAGACTCATCCACAGCCTGACAGGGCCGTATTCCTTCTTCAGCATCTTCTGGATGGATAGCAGGGCTGGGGATTGAAATTCTCGTTCAGCCATGTCCTCATCAGAGGGTTCCTCATCCGAAACTGATGAGGAAACGGCAACGGAGTGGGCAACGTCTGACTCGCTGAATCCGGTCGCACTGGTGGATGCGTGACGGAGCCGGACACAAGATCATGGTACTGCTGCACAGTCTGTGAACTGACAACCATGGGGAAGCGAGGAAGTACAGCGACAACCCGAAACTGTCTAGACTGTCTGGGTAGTACAGACAACTCCTTATCGGGTTGCTGAGGTTGCCGCACTGCGTCACAACAAGTCACCTCTGCTGGTTGTTGAACGTCTTCCCAGTGACACACTGACTCCGTAAAAAATCCTCTATCAAGGACTAAGCTTGGACTGCATGTCTTGCAACAAAGCCCAAGGTCTATGGGAGCAGGTGTGGCAACAGACGGGGTTAGCGACTGAAGCGGAACCATTTACCCTCCCTGGAAGCATGTTATGCTTAATTAAAAGTCCATAGGAGGCTAAGCAGCTTAAGGCTCCTCTCCAAATGACAGAGTCCTCAAGGGAATATCAGAAGGAGGGAGAACAGCACTTTCTCATCTACAGGAACCTTCTCTCAGTGAGGGTTTCACTGGTGCAAAAGCAGCAGACCAGAAGGCAACGTTATGAAACTGCTTGACAGTCTGTGAACTGTCAAAAAATTGAACTGTCAACCACAACAGGAGCGTGAGGACATACAGCACTGGTGTATAAGCAGCAGACCAGAAGGCAACGTCATGTAACTGTATGACAGTTTGTGAGTAGGCAACAACCAAAGTTGTGTGGGGAAGCCTCAACTCCTGACTGACTAGTTTGCTGCTGGCGAGTGGCGGTAACCACAGTGTGTTGCGGAGGCTGACACACCGTGTCAAAACACGGCAGCTTGTGGTAGCTCACGCACGGCAACGGAGTGCTCTGTGTGTGGGAGTCATCATACATCTGGCAGGGTTGACTTGTGCATGGGTGGAGGAGCTCTCACAACAAGAGTATGAGAGCAGGAAGCCATGCCGGGCGCACAACCGTGGGAGGTGTAGGCCCACGGGTGCATCGTCAACCTTCTCCGCAGTCGGAGTGTGGGAGCTGGCCACAACAAAAGCAGAGTGCTGGAGCGTGGGAGGGGCTGCGGTGGGTTGAGGAGCATGCGGTATGGTATGCGGAGCATGCTGTAAGGTATGCGGCTCATGCTGCATGGTATGCGGAGCATGCTGTAAGGTCTGCAGAGCATGCTGCATGGTATGCGGAGCATGCTGTAAGGTATGCAGAGCATGCTGCATGGGCTGCGGAAAATGCCGCATAGTGCTGGAACCCGGCAGCTCTACAGAACCTTCCCACTGCTGATGCGGTAGCTCACGCATGTTAGCAGATGGTGCAGCAAGAACATGCGTCTGGCAGGGTGGACTGCGCATCGGTGGTGGAGCTCTCACAGGTGGAGGGTGGGAGCAGGCAGCCGCAGTATCTGCTGAGCGCACAACCTCGGCGGGTTGTAGGTTAACAGGTGCATTGTCAACCTTCCAGCATGATACTCCTGCATGAAGGAGCAAGCTGAGACTGTATAGTCTGCAGCATGGACCACTAGGGTCTATGAAAGACAACAACAAACGGAGCTACTGTCCGTTGTGACTGAGGGTCTAAAACAGCTGGTGTGGCAACAGACGGAGTTACTGCCTGTTGCGGTACCACCTTGCCTCTCTGGGAGGTGTGCAGTTGTCGTACTGCAGCAAGTCCGAACTGACCCAGTGGCTACACCTAGGCCGTTGGACTTGCGCGGAAGGGACCGACTTGCACTTAAAAGCTGCAAGATTTGGTCCATGGTTTCTGCGAGAAACCTCTTCCGCAGACGAGGAATAAATGGGCTCTCTCGTCTTTGTGTGGGTGGGGTGATCACGTCGGCAACGTGTGTAGATACACCCGAAACCACGGAGGGAAACGTCTGTTCGTTGATCAAGGCCTGTGGAACCCATAAGTCCTTCGACATTACTTCTCCCCTGGGCTTGGGAGCTTGTAAGAGGTATCAGACTAGGTGAACAACAGGCACGAACAGACGAACCCTCGAACGCAACACTGTAACACTTTGCGCATATCACTTTATCACTTTTGATTTTCTGTTAGCACTTATTTCACTGAACTCGAAACTTTAAGTGGTTTATACCTGAAACACGCAATCCTATCCTTCATTAAAAGGTAGTAATTGCGAAAACAGTATTACAATGTAACAGAAAAACATAATGAAAGATAAATAATTCAGTGGCTGGAAAAGAGACTAAACACTAGATCAAATAAACTACGTTTAAAATCTCTCACCGCATAAAGCCTGGGAACAAGAATAAAACTCTAGAAACGTTTTACCTTCTTCCCCTATAGCGACTAGGGAGAAGAGTAAAAAAAAAAAAAAAAAAAAAAAAAAAAAAAAAAAAAAAAACGAGAACGTTACCCGCTTGAACGAAACGTTTATCCTCCTCTCTCTCCCTCCGTCTCTATCTCTCTCTCTCTCTCTCTCTTGACTTAGAACCTGAGAGATGAGCCCAATTATATATATCGTTAAAACATATTATTTGTTAAAGGAAAAAAACTGAAAGGTTTCCCAAATAAAAAGTTCCTTTATTAGAATTAAAACCATTTAAGCTAAGAAAGAATGAACAAAACGCAAGAATCGGTTTACTCTGACTGCAACGTGAAACCGTGAAATATTCTCTCTCTCTATCGTAACGATAGAGCGCAAGTTGAACATTCTGAACGTCAACAACTGCGGAGACTAAACAAAACGTTAGTTCAACTTTAAAAACAGTACGAGACTATCAAAGAAATTCTTTCAAAAACATTAAAATTAAAATAGCATAAATTCTTAACAGGAAAAACGATATGACGGGCTCAATGTTAATTAACTTCGGTTCCAAGTAAGGACCGCCTACTATTAGGAAAGGTCGCATATAAACAAACATAAAAATTAACTTTTATAAGTTTATAATAAATGGAAGTTAATCGAAGAGGCCTATAAAAGGCGGAGAGATATAAAATAAATCTATAACTTTGTTAAGCAAAATTACCAAAAACCTAAACACACTTCCGTCTAAGGGAAGGGTGGGTATAAAAAGAGAAAGAGAGTCTATACTCTCTTCGACACCAACACTTCCGTCTAAGGGAAGGGTCGGCCATTTAAAAGTGAAAGAGAGTCCATACTCTCTTCGTCACCATAATTAAATCAAATTAATTCCAAAAGCTTGCTAAGCTAATGATAAAGCTTCCTGAATAGCGAAGGCTAAACTCTAGAGCAAATACATCACCAAATCGTGAACAATAACTCCAGAATCAACAGCGTATCCAAGTAGGTCTAGCCGGTGGCACGACAGAGGAAAAATTGAGTTCTTGTTGACAAGAAGTACTTGAGTACCTGCTCACAGATGGCGCTGTTGTGTACACCCCCCCCTGTATAGCGATCGCTGGCGTATCCCGACCGTAGATTTCTGTCGGGCAACAGAGTTGACAGCTACATGATCATCGGGTAAGATTAATATTGAAAAACACAAATTACTATAAGTTTCTCATTTCTTTCGACACCAAATACAAACCTTTCGCTCTTTATTATGCAAGATTCACCCTTTAGGTGTGTGGAAGTCCTAAGCAACTAGCTGGATTTTGACCCAAGGTTTCCTCCCGTGCTACGCAGGCATAAGGAGGAATACCCTGACACCTCCCAAAAATTCCATGCAGTAGCATGGTCTAGCAGCCAGAGCAATCTAATTCCACCTCGCCAAGGAGTAAAGGGACGTAACAAATTCAAGTGTATATAAGCGGTTATACCTGCAGACTGCAGAAGCCAGTTTGCACCATACAGTAAGTGCTGTGCCCCAAGAGAGTGGAAGATGAAAGAAAGCAGATACCAGCCATTCTTATCATTCATCCCAGACTTAATCTCTAGTAATGCTGCCTTCCACCACCTGCTACAGTACTTATTCATCAAGGAGCTCAAGGTGATTAAACCAATTATTGTGTAGCCACCACAGGTTCAATGGAGAACATCTCTATGATCCTGTGGGTTACACCTTTCAGGAAAGGGGCGATGAAGGTCGTCTGATGCTTCCCAACGCTCACTTGAAGAAAGTCACAGAGTAGTTTTCTTGCAGGGTAGGGTCGTGTTTATGCCCTTAACATTGTGAGCTCTTGGTTTCTGCGGTTGCAGTAGAGAGTCATTATTCGGGAGGTGCTCCGTGACCTTGCCTATCCATGCCAATCAAATTCTTTGCGACTCAACTTTTAACCTCCCCTGTGCTTACAACCTCCTTCCACTCAAGGGCGAGTTCTAAGGTTTGTGAGAAGTAACCCCTCAGCACCCAAACTGGTCATAAAAGCAGTTGATCTGGATCCAACACTATCACAAAGTTTCTCAATCCAGAGGGGATCGAATCTGGGATTCGTTGCTGCCGGATTTTTAGGTCTGAAGACACTCAGGAATGAAGTCGAGTATTACCTATCCCCAACCCTAGAATGGGAGATGTTCATGTCGTAAGAAAGGGAGTGTCATTCATTAATTCTTCTGGCCGAGTAGGAAGAACGTCCGAAGTGTCAGGTGAAGAACTGATGTCTGACACAACGGCACCAAGGATGCTCCTTTCCAAGATCACAGTAAAATGACCATTTTCCATGTAGGCGGTCTAACCTCCGGCTGAGGACAGGTACGTTGGAGATTCCAAATGGGAATAGACAAATTCAACAAAGAGGAAATTCCTTTCCTGTCGAAAGCTAGGCTCAAAGCTAAGCGGTAGCCTTTGACCGTCAAGCCAGAGAGGAGTTTCCTCCCTGAAGAGTCAAAGGGACTCCGCTATCACTGGAGTAGTGGCGTCGAAAGGCGCGATACCCTTCCACTATCTACACCACAGAAGGCTGCCGGCTTTGCCTGGTAGACTTTGGTTGACTATTTCAAAGGGTAACTGGACATCTTTCCACAACAGATTGCTTAAAAAGAGACTGTCTGCGAGGAGCCATAGTGAAATCTATGGCTTAAGGAAGACTTCTTGTGTGGCTGTCTTTGAAGATCGTGACGTGGAGAGGGGTCCCTTGGCACCTCTGAGAACAGATGTAGAAGGTTTGAAAACCATTCTGCCTGAAACTATAAGGGTCATTGACCAGCCTGGATGCCCTTTGATAGCAATCATTTTTACTAGGGAGGTGAGAAATGCATCGACATCTATGCTGCCCCTTGTTGTCGGAAAGCCCCTAGCCAAGTGTTTGGGGAAAAGGTCCTGACGAGCAGTACATCAGAAGCTTGTCAATCAGAGACGTGGCGCAAGGGTCTCCTATCGGTGAAACCCACAAAATTGGTACTTTGCTGGGTACTTAAAGATATACAGACCAATCACAGCCAACTTAGGTTAGGTTAGTTAACTATCCGAGTCAATACTCTGATTGTCCACCAGTACATCTCCCTTGTCTGGTTCGACCAGGGTTGCAAGGGCGCCGAGTAGTCTTCATCCACCTTGGTATTTCCCCAACTGGTTGGCATAGGTGCTGTGAAGAGGAACATCCCTGATTGTTTGAATATAAGCCACTCCCACGGTGTTGTCATTCATCAATACCATGGAATGTCCTGAAGATTCTGGAACTGTTGGAACTGCTGGAGGGCCAGAAAACTGTCCTCATTCCAGGAGGTTCATGTGGCAATGATGTTAGGAATCGGACTAGAATCCGGATGCCGTGTGATGCCACGTGTGTGACCGGCCCCCGGCCTTCTTGATGCTACTTTGAAGACCATCAAATTCGGAGGGGAAAGTGAAAGATCTAACCCCCCCGAGGAGGTTGGGATCTGACGCTCCCCCGTTGGTCACCCGGTGCTCCCAAAAGGACAGGCGTCCTTGTCAAACTGAGGAACTTCTCAGACGGAGTAACCGATGAGATAGGAGAAAATCTAGCATAATGAAGGGGCTTACTATCTTCTTCAGTCTTTCTAATATGCACCCAGAAAGAAAGACTTTATTAGTCTGGCATCTAGAAGCACTCCTGGGAAGACCAGTTTTGTGTGGGCTGAAAGGATGACTTCAAGTCTCTTAGAATTATTCAGTTGTCCAAGTGTCTTAACAGCTAATTTCCGCTCCCATGAACCTCATGTGAAGAAACAGAGGAGGTGCGATCATGCCGAATAACCGCATTTACAACTGGTATTATCAGTCGAATAGGACAATTCTTAAATACTTCCTTGAGGATGGAGTAACTGGAATCTGGCAGTAAGCCTTCCAATGAATGAATGAATGATTTGAAGTTTTCTGGCATCCTGAGTAAACTTCCCAATTCCAGTGTATTCATGAAGTCCTCAAGTCTGACTGCTCACCTGACCGAGCCTGTTGTATCAATCCTGAACGAGGTTTGATGAACAAACTTGTTCCGCAAGGAGAGGATTCCAGCTTACCGGAGCCTTTCTACAAGAAAATTGACTATAGAAACTCTGAGACTCTTTACTGAAAAATATAACCATACATCAAGGGTAACACACAAGTCTGGATGTCCATATGGATTTTTGGATTCGCGTAGACTGTCGAGAGACACGCCATCTCACTTCATCAGGTGGATGGGTCTGTAATGATATACATGTTCTTTGTAGCCAAACTGCGGATATTCTGCCCCCATAGTCGACCTCAGTCACTCAGTGGAGTTTGCAAAGACTTGTGTTCCCGTAAGCCCTTGCAGGAGAAAGCTTTTCGCTCAACTTGGATCACCTGTCCACGAGCAAGAGGCCCGTATACATTGACTTCCAATACTCCCGTGGAAGTTTGGCGAGAGGTCCTCTGCAATCCATCATTATTAGATCATTAGGATTCACTACAGGGTTGGACAAATCATGGCTGAAGAAGAGAAGAATACTCCGAACTTGTAGGAGGAGTATCGAAGCCACTAAGAATAAACCTAACTTGCGGACGAGAAAGGTGTTATCCCTGTATAAAACTTCCGGCCAATGCTTCGGACTGTGCAATCCCTCTGCTGGCTGACCTAACTCAGGTTGAGAGGAAGCATCATAGAGAGCTGGTGAACAACACCAAGGTCAAGTCGTGGGTTAGCCATATTTACCCTTCCCGGAGAACCCCAAGGATGGAGGATTAAAATTGCTTTTGCACAAATCCAAAGGGAGCCTGTGACAACCATGACAGGGTGCAAAGAGGAGAGAATCTCCTCAATCTATGTTTAAGATAGTCCGTAAGCATGACTTGATTCAATCCCCCTAGAAAATTTTGGGATGAAAAAGAATAACCCAAAGAGGTTATGTCTTACGAGACTGTAGTCCTATGAAGGCGTGAAAGGGCGAGGAGGAGAACACAAAAAATTAGAACCCAAAACTGTGCAAGTGATCCTACAACTTCTCCAACTCGTGGAGAGAAGTTGGAGAAAATAATCTGGAAGGATTATGTTTCTCGAGTCTCGTTCCGAATCACAGAGGAAAGCAGTAACAGCAAGTGATTGAAGACCTTTATTGCAGCAATCGCTGTTTAGAGATATATTCTACCTTCCTGGTGAGGTCTGGCTAGAAACAGGGAGCAGAGGAGGCGACTGGTCGCTAACACACATGGCACGTCAGCCCACTAGTAGTAGTAGTGGTGGTAGGTATCCGTATTAGCAGTCCGATGAATGTTCATGAATGTTGAACGTTCGCAAATTCCGACGACAACAAGTGTACCGATGAAGAAGCTTAAACATTTGCATGACCTCTTATAGTCGTGCCGAGAGCTGAAGCTCACATGGAAAAGTTCTAATAAGATTTAATGCATCAGGAATCCATTCCCACTGTACTTGAGTGAAAACAACAAGTTCCGAGTGGCGAGTGAGGTATTAAGCAGCAAGGCTGACAAGTGTGCTGTACCCCTCCCACCATTAGAGAGTGCTGGGTTAGGTTCCAAGAAGAGTGTATGCTCTAAACTCCTTCAACTTCCTATCGTGGTAAACGCAATCAAAGTAGTGTAACCCGTAGAAATCGTAACTTGAAGTTCTGTGTGTTGCCGCTGCCAAGTAGCATATTGAAGTAGAGCACAGCTGCGTGCTACCGCGGTTGAGAGTGGTAGCGTTGATGAGGATGAGCTCGCTCTTGCTCTGGACAAAGAGTCTAGCATGCGTTGTCTAGATGAAGAGACTCGCTAAAATACACGAAAAGCAATCGCTGAAGCAGTAGCACTCGAGAGCTATTGTGTATAGCAAGTAGAGAAGAAGCAGAGTCTTGCTGGGAAGCTTTGTGCTCTTGCTTGCAGTAAGGATCACAGTCAGTAGTGCTCTGCGATCCTCACCAAAAAAGTTCATCAAATGAAGTCAGTAATGACCACCCTTAGAGTCAAGGCCCCCGAGACTCGTCACTGGCTGTCGGCAATTCTACAAGCAAGCGGCAAGACTGCTGTTCGTCAAAGGCAGAGGGCAACTTTACGTCGAAAGGGAATGTCACGGGTCGAGTAGTGCTACAACACTGAATAGTAGTCGCTATTCTAGTAGCTGTCACAAGTTAGCCTGCAGTAGCATGTTGGAAACTCGGTCATGAGCTGGAGACTGGTCAGTGCTATCTCGTCGTTAATCCTGAAATGTGACAGCGAACAGAAGGGCAATTACGAGTAAAGGAATCATCAGGTGCTGGAACTCCAGGAACCTGGAAGCGAGCTATCAGGCAACCGCGGGTGGGCAGGCAACAGCGGGCTGACGGGCTGCCAACTGCGGGCTGACAGGCGATCGCGGGCTAACGGGCGATCACGGGCTCGCAGGCGATCACGGGCTCGCAGGCGATCACGGGCTCGCAGGCGATCGCGGGCAGATGCGCGATCGTAGGCTGACGAGCGATAGCACTGATGAGCGACTACAAGCTGCAGAAGGACGGAGAGGCGAGAAGACAGGAGGCGGCGAGTCCACTAGATGAGACGAGTCAGCCGGGCGAGACGAGTCTGCCGGGCGGGACGAGTCTGCCGGGCGGGACGAGTCTGCCGGGCGGGACGAGTCTGCCGGGCGGGACGAGTCTGCCGGGCGGGACGAGTCTGCCGGGCGGGACGAGTCTGCCGGGCGGGACGAGTCTGCCGGGCGGGACGAGTCTGCCGGGCGGGACGAGTCTGCCGGGCGGGACGAGTCTGCCGGGCGGGACGAGTCTGCCGGGCGGGACGAGTCTGCCGGGCGGGACGAGTCTGCCGAGCGAGACGAGTCTTCTGGGCAAACTGGAAGGGCAAGTGAAGGCGGACTGACAGTTGAAGTGTCAAACTCGCTTGGGGCGAGCAACATCATCTTCATGCTCCGACGAGCCAGGCTCCAAGGGATTAGAGAAGGGCATGGACCCTCTCTTAATCCAGCATGGCGAAGACTGCTCTGGGGAAGACCAAACCCGTGTACGGGAAAAGTGTCCGCCAAGTAGCAGGAACAAGCTTTGGACTTTGCCCTTCCTCCACCAGCTGAGCAAGCGCAGAACAAGGGAGAGTGCCGTCATCAGCACGATGATCAGGAACTACCATGGGCACAGGCGATGAAGAGGCGTGAGCAGCAACTTTCAAGGGAACAGGAACATGCTTTGGACTTTACACTCCCTCCATCGGCCGTCATCGCTGAACGAGGGAGTGCGTTGTCGCCAATGGAGAGCGATGTTGTCAGCGCTGAAGAAAACCTAACCCATGAACAGGAAAGGTGTCCCCCGAAAGGAGCAGGAGTATGCTTTAAATTTTGCTATTCCTCAGCCGGCTTAGCAAGCTCAGAACGAGGGAGAGCGCCGTTACCAGCGTAGAGGAGCAAAACCGAAGTCGAGCTCTGGGTCACCCGCTAGCGACCTTCCCCAGTCGAAATCGCAGGGTGCAAGCAACACCTACTTCAATAGGATGAAGGTGCATCCACACGGAGAACGACTCCACTGCGGAGGAGGACCAAGCCGCTGCATTAGGGGAAGCAGAAAAGGCCTCCAGCCTACGGGTTGTCAGGCATCACAGGGAAGGAATTGTAAGAAAAGGTTTCTCCGCCCTGAAGGAACTCCCGGCATTATGTCGTCTTTCAGACATGTGAAAAATTATAACCAAAATCTAAAAAAAGAAATTAGTCTAAAGGCCAGTCAAACACGGTTGGGCGGTGGAGAGACGAACATCCACTCTCCACCAAACCAAAAGTATAAGTGACAATAAAACACAGGTGGGTGTGCGTGTGTGTGAGCAGGGTAGCCAGTACTACCCCCAACCCATTAACTAGCAGTGGGGTAGTTACACCTTACTAAGGGTCTTTTGGCTAGTCTTCCAGCTACAACAAAATGTGTAAGGTTTGTATTTGGTATCAGAACAAATTACAGTTAAATGCTTTACCTCATTCACATTTTCACTAGGTATCAGCAGCAAGTACAGTAGTTAGTGATGGTACAGTATCTTTTATTCAGCCTTGACCTAGTCTTGTTTAGTTTTCTACAGGTTAGTGACCTGGTGTGCTTAGTTTTTACCTGTGAAATTATTGTTGCCTTGAAAATGCCAAATTACTGTACAGTGTACCAAACATTTAAGAACTAAAAAGGGTTCAGTGGAGGCAAGTAGCAAATGTCCGTTGGTTTTCATTTCCACTGCAAAGGAGACAAGCCAACATATTCCTCAGAGGAAAAATCAATACTAAAGACTGTGTAACAGCAAAAGTTACACAACTTGTGCATAATGATAGAAATATTTTCTCCTGTATTGTCCGAGTTGGAACTAAAATATGTTATGATTCACCAAGTGATCAACGGCACCAGTTTTACTTTCTGTATGGTATAATTATTTCACTGCTTTTTGAACCAATTAAGAGCTCCCAAATATTTATGCATAAATTTCCAGGTTGTTGACCCCCTATGCTTGACTACCAACACAAGATGTCTCCAAGAGGGACGTTCAATCTATTTTGAAATTAAGTGTAACTTCATCTATTTCGATAATTGATTACGATTGAATCACTCTCCATTCAGTATATAGTTATTGCTCACTTGAAAGTGAATAAAAAAAATAATGATCCACATGTACTGCTTGCAACAGGGGAGCAATAAGGAAATGTTTAATTGCAAGCAGAACGAGCCATGGCCGAGCAAAAACTATTTGAGGGATGTGATATAAATTACAGGTAGGTATGATACTTTAATACTGACCCACGCGGATAGCGTGTGCAGCTTATCCCTCTACCACTTGCCAGAACGGAGAAGTAAGGAGATCATATTTAATTATGAGCAAGGATAATTTGCAGGTCATTGTGAAATAGTACTGTATTTTACTTTCGTGCCACTTACATGAATCATATATTTTCCCAACTTATCTTGTGTTTATCATTCATTACTATTGCTGTAAATCACTACATGCATTTCTGACCATTATTATTGCTGTAAATCATTGATTTTTTTTTTTTACCCCAACACAAAATTAATGGCTCCCCACTGGGATCTGTAATTATTGTTTTTAAAAGGGATGGGTAGGTTATCTTATAAAAGGGTGGTTTGCCTCCATATTGACAATCAAAATTGGATAAAAAAACAAGATAACGAGTACAAAAAATATATGGTTCATATACTTGGCTGGAAATTGAAGTATATATTTAAAATAAATTCTTTTCAAGTATTTATAAGGTCAAAACATTTCTCGTACCTGATAGTGATCAATATCATGAAAATTCAACTTATGGGTGGTTGGTACACAAACGGGGTAGTTTGCCCCAATTTTCATAGTCATAATTAGATAAAACACAAGATAAATTGAATCAGTCACAATACTAAGGGTCTCTAGAGGCCAAGGGGAACAAACAAAACCACAAGAAAAACGCGGTTGAAAATTGTTAATTTTCAAACACTCATATCTTGGTGATTTACTGTATGTACAAATTTTGGTAAATATATGATACTCTAATTCTAGCGAAACTGGAATTCACTTTAAGAAATGGACGAGTGCTGGCTAGTTTGATATTTTTCTCTATATGTTTAATAACTTACGTATCGGTCTATCAAAATGTGAAGTATGTTTTTACTCTAATTAAAATGTGAAGTATGTTTGTCACTCTAAGTTCATTGTTTACATCTGGGAGACTAAAAGGAACTTATTGCGCATGCATTTTTTCCCATGGTTTGGGGAGCTTTCTGTGCATTAACAATGACGTATTTGTCAGGTGGTTTTTTTAAACCAATTAACAGCTTGCAAGTATTTCTTCCTAAGTTTCCGGATATAGTTCTACAACAGCCATTTTTTTATCACCCCTTTCAGTTTCACCTCTCCAAGAGGGAACCTGAGTCACGTACATCAATCTATTTCACAATTTATTGTAATTTAGTTTATGTCGGCAATTGATTATAGTGGAAATGCTCCGCGTTTAGTGTAAAGCTATTGTTACTAGTGTGAAATTAAAAAATAACAGCGATATATTGCCTCAAAGGTCTGATTACGTCTCAACTTTTAAGGAAGGCCTGCACATTTTCTACTGCAAAACTTCAGTAAAGTTTGCCAAGAAAGAAAAAAAAAAAAAATCAGAAGGTAAGGAATTATTTGTGATTTACTTTTTCATTGTAAGGCTTTATTTGTTATTTACTTTATCATATTGTAAGGATTCATTTGTAATTTACTTTTAGTTTGTGACCTGGGAAGGAGGGTCCGACTAGCGGTTGTGACCTGGGAAGGGGGGTCCGACTAGCGGTTGTGACCTGGGAAAGGTTGTGACCTGGGAAGGGTTGTGACCTGGGAAGGGTTGTGACCTGGGAAGGGTTGTGACCTGGGAAGGGTTGTGACCTGGGAAGGGTTGTGACCTGGGAAAGGTTGTGACCTGGGAAAGGTTGTGACCTGGGAAGGGTTGTGACCTGGGAAGCTTTGTAACCTGGGAAGCTTTGTGACCTGGTGAGGGGGACCCCAGCTAGGGGTTGCGACCTGGGAACTACTAGGTTAGGTTAGGTGGGTTTGTTAGGTTCTGTACCCTTGCACCTATTTCAAAAGTGTTAAATAATCACATTTTGGCCTGTTTTCAGCCACTTACATGACCCATATATTTTTCCAACTGGTTATCTTTTTCTTATTTAGCATTTCTGACCACTATTATTGCTGCAAATCACTCGTTTATTCCATTTCCCAACCTCCAAAACCCTGGTTTCCCACTGGGGTCCCCCATAATTGTCTTTATATAAGGGGGTTCAAAAACTCATGAACGGGCGGTTTGCCCAATTAATCATGGTCATGAATGCATAAAACAGAAGAAAGCGAGTAGGAAAAATATATGGTTCATGTATTTAGCTAGAAATTAAAGTATCGTATATTTACCCAAATTAAGTACCACATACAGTATTTACTAATTACCCGGATTTGCTGTACATATGTATAACCAACAAATTAGTGTCCACATGTGTTTAGCCAATATATTACGATTATCTTCGCCAAGATAAATATCATAATCTTTGAATTTTAAATTTATTGCCAAATTGAATCCTAACCTAACGTATGGTTAGGAACTGCGTCCTACCTAGACGGGTCAGGACTCCATTGAACTACGGTAGGATACAAAATCATTAAAATTCCTTATCCTTCAGAAAATAGATTTTATTATATTCTAATTAACTTTAGCATACATTTGGGTCTTAAAATGAATGTTAAACTAAAAAATGCAGACGCCGGATATCACGGACGGGACAAGGCTAAAAGTAAAACTCATGCAGAATGACACAAACTATTCACCATCTTTAACGATGGGTTTAAACTTACAACTGCAACTGAAGGTCCTTGCATCGATGCAGTGCGACTGAAAAATCTTGCAGTTAAGTTCTGGGCGGCTGTCCTTGCTAAATTAAACATTTTGGGTAAGTTTTTGGTGAGGGTTGTTGAGGTAAGTTCACCAGTAGGTTCTCCACTCGAAAAGTCACTTATCTTTCTAGTGTCAAGGCTCGATATGTGCAAATGCTATTCTCATTTGTTCAATGTTAACATGTGTAGTATGGTTTCTCAAACTTTAACGTTGGTTGTTAACAAATTATTATTATTATTATTATTAAATGCTAAGCTACAACCCTAGTTGGAAAAGCAAGATGCTATAAGCCCAGGGGCCCCAACAGGGAAAATAGCTCAGTGAGGAAAGGAAACAAGGAAAAATAAAATATCTTAAGAATAGTAACAACATTAAAATAAATATTTCCTATATGAACAATAAAAACTTCAATAAAACAAGAGAAAGAGAAACTAAATACAACAGTGTGCCTGAGTGTACCCTCAAGCAAGAGAACTCTAACCCAAGACAGTGGAAGGCCATGGTACAGAGGCTATAGCACTACCCAAGACTAGAGAACAATGGTTTGATTTTGGAGTGTCCTTCTCCTAGAAGAGCTGCTTACCATAATGATTATAGATTATAGATTGACCTAAGATAATTTGGAGGCAACTGTATAAAAGGTCTTCAGCATGTTGTAACCATAAACCATCTGGTTTTCCTAGTAATGTGACAAGACAATATTAATTTTGACAACTAACACCTAAGTTTCAGAGGAGAATCGATTCATTCTGTATAGTACTTATTAAACTTTTCAGAGCTATTACCAAGGAATGATTTAATTAATTAAGGTCGTCAGATAATAATGGTTGAATTAATTAAGGTCGTCAGATAATAATGGTTGAATTAATTAAGGTCGTCAGATAATAATGGTTGAATTAATTAAGGTCGTCAGTTAATAATGGTTGAATTAAGGTCGTCAGCTAATAATGGTTGAATTAATTAAGGTCGTCAGATAATAATGGTTGAATTAATTAAGGTCGTCAGATAATAATGGTTGAATT
This sequence comes from Palaemon carinicauda, assembly GCF_036898095.1. Lineage (NCBI taxonomy): Eukaryota > Metazoa > Arthropoda > Malacostraca > Decapoda > Palaemonidae > Palaemon > Palaemon carinicauda. The sequence goes on along the minus strand of NC_090761.1, from coordinate 65,245,701 downwards.
AATTAAGGTCGTCAGATAATAATGGTTGAATTAATTAAGGTCGTCAGATAATAATGGTTGAATTAATTAAGGTCGTCAGATAATAATGGTTGAATTAATTAAGGTCGTCAGATACCCTGTTTTCTCCAGTTTATTAAAGTCATTGAAAGCACCCAACAATTAAGACCTCTCTTATAATATATAGACTGATTTATAAGATTTTGATTTGATTTCACGGGAATATAGAGGACATTTAGGTGTCACTGAATCAAAATACTGCAGTTGCACTACAGATTAAAGGGAGTGGACAGTAGATGAAAGCATGGAAACAATGAGGTAAAGTACAGCAATAAAAAGTGGGTGGGTCTAAGGGCTAATAAAATAGTCAACAGCAAATGTTCTTACAATTAATTACATAACCTCCTCTGTCCTCATACACCTGACAACACTTTAGATTACCAAACAATTCTTCTTCACATAAGGGGTTAACTACTGCATTGTAATTGTTCAGTGGCCACTTTCCTCTTGGTGAGGGTAGAAGAGACTCTTTAGCTATAGCTCTTCTAGGAGAAGGACACTCCAAAATCAAACCGTTGTTCTCTAGCCTTGGGTGGTGCCATAGCCTCTGTACCATGATCTTCCACTGTCTTGGGTTAGAGTTCTCTTGCTTGGGGGTACACTCGAGCACACTATTCTATCTTATTACTCTTCCTCTTGTTTTGTTAAAATTCTTATAGTTTATATAGGAGATATTCATCTTAAAATATATTACGTATTTTCCTTTCCTCACTGGGCTTTTTTCCATGTTGGAGTCCTTGGGCTTATAGGATCCTGCTTTTCCAACTAGGGCTGTAGCTTAGCAAGTAATAATAATAATAATAATAATAATTATTATTATTATTATTATTATTATTATTATTATTATTATTATTATTATTATTATTATTATTATGATAATAATAATAATATCTTTGGGTAGAGTTCTCTAACTTGAGGATAGACTACACTAAGGCCTACTATTGTATCTTATTTTTTCAAAGGTTTTATAATCTATATATGAAAGATTTATTTTAATTTTACTATTCTTAAAATATTCTATTTTAATTGGTCATAAGTAGTAGTCTTTATTCCCATATTTTCTTTCCTCACTGGGCTTTTTTCCTTGTTGGAGTCCTTGGGCTTATAGCATCCTACTATTTTTCAACTAGGGTTGTAGCTCAGCAAATAATAATAATAATAATAATAATAATAATAATAATAATAATAATAATAATAATAATAATAATAATAATAATAATAATAATAATAATAATAAAGCCTTACTCTAAAGAAAAACAATCAACTCATATTGGAGGGTAGCATCATCATTCCACCTAGGTTTCAAAGGCCCCTTCGCGGATGGCAGATGCAAGTGACAGTGACATTGCCCTATCAAGCAGGACAATGCCCTAGAGACTTATCATATACCTCTGATCAGCGTCCAAGGTCCCTCTCGACCCAAGCTAGGACCAAGAAGGGCTAGGCAATGACTGCTGATGACTCAGCAGATAGCCTCGACTCTAGAGGAATATTGGAATACAATTTATCCAAGGTAATTGATAATGGAGCCCCATAGCCACCATATACATATGAGAGAGAGAGAGAGAGAGAGAGAGAGAGAGAGAGAGAGAGAGAGAGAGAGAGAGGAGAGAGAGAGAGAGAGAGAGAGAGAGAGAGAAACATTACTTGGAAAGAGTCTCCTGCTAGATTCTAACGTCTATGAAAAATTGAACACCCGTGATAATTTGCTCCCGTTCATGTATTATGTTTTTAATTGGTTCCGTTTTTTATTATTTCTTTTTATCTTAACTGTCACCTATATTTCACATCATCAAAATTAATATATACTAAAATCCAAGAATGATGTAAAACGAAATTGTATTTTGTTATTCACAGATGTAAAACATTCACAGAGGTGGTCATTTATAGAACGGACCTCATTCAGGATACTTTTTATTTTATTTTTACAAAACCAACAAAACAAAATGTTTATAAGAAAATACGTGTGATCGATGTTACAAGTAAGAAGTGGTATCATCATCGTCATCTCTTTCCACGCTCATTGACGCAAAGGGCCTCGGTTAGATTTCGCCAGTCGTCTGTCTCTACCTTGAGCTCTTAAATCAATACTTCTCCATTCATCATCTCCTATTTCAAGTTTCATAGTCCCCAGTCATACACACACACACACACACACAGATATATATATATATATATATATATATATATATATATATATATATATATATATATATATATATATATATATATATATTTACATATATATATATATATATATATATATATATATATATATATATATATATATATATATATATATATATATATATTACTAAATCTGAGATCATTGGAATTAGTCTTAAGTCAGCCCTGTCCCATTTCATCATCTCAATTTAATTATTACAACGATACTGTGCGAGTCTTACATACGGTAATTGTTAGCGCGTTCATGATATCAATTTCCATTTATTGGTTCAAAAAGAGGTTTTCCTCATACTAAATAAAAATACTGTATAGATTTATCCCTTCAATATTACGCTCTCACCTATAGGTAAACGCATATCCAGGGGTCCACACCAGGCAAGTTATATACCCTTACAACACTTCACCAAAAACAGGTTGGTGGTTGGTAGCCTATTTCTGTAAAATTCCTGGTTAAGAAATAATTGAATCTTAAAAAAAAAAATGTCCACACGTTCTCCCAAATTTGTAGATAACCAAGCAGAGGAATAAATAAACAAAATCATCATCATAGGTTTGGTATTTAGATAAATTAAGGGTAGGCCTGTAAAGGCCAGATAGGCAATTCTATTAGCTACACCACACTTATAGTACATATACTCATGTGAAATTCTAACAATACAGAAACTATGTTTCAAAACACCACTAATGGGGTTTGCTAAAAGAAAATGGTACCCACCACTTTGAACAAGAAGTCTCATCAGAGTTGAATTCATCTATGTTCATCCTATGATTCACAGAAGTCTGTTGAGTGGGACTCTTTAAGGTACTCTCACTTAATATTTATTCTCTTCTCATTTTATACTGTCAGCAAACGGTTATACAGTATTGTGTTCAGTGTGAGTGCTGCTCTACCCTTCTATTCCCTCTGCATCCAGCTCACAGAATTGTTTTACGTTTGGTTGACATTATGAGTCTCAATTTAATTTAAGCTTACATACACATGTGACTGACGAACTGATAGGGCCTCAACTTTTCCATACCTAAACAGTAGCCAAGAAGATTGAATAAATCTTAAAATGCTGACAGTAATTAAACATACAGAAATACTTTTCATTTTATCTCAAAACGACCAAATCCAAAAAAAAAGCCACAAAAAGGATGTACTGATACTATTGGGTTGGCTTCTTGACCCAGAGGTTATAGGCCTACCGGCTCACCCACCTCTGAGTCAAACAATGACAATCATGAATGCACGACAGCTGGGACGTACGGGGGAGCCAGGGTCTAGGTAATATACCTAGACCGTAGGGAAACCCTTGTGTATACAAGGTGTAATCCTGACATCACAATGACTCTAATTTGTCGGTTTCTTTCATGTATGGCAGGAAGAAATCTGACACCTGCCATACTGCGGGTAGTCTCACACGTCATTAGACTGACACACGTGTACTTCTTTATATATATATAAATATATATATATATATATATATATATATATATATATAAATATATATATATATATAAATATATATATATATATATATATATATATATATATATATATATATATATATATATATATAAATATATATATATATATATATATATATATATATATATATATATATATATATATATATTTATATATATATATATATATATATATATATATATATATAAAAATATATATATATATATATACATATATATATATATATATATATATATATATATATATATAAATATATATATATATATATATATATATATATATATATATATTATATATATATATATATATATATATATATATATATATATATATATATATATATATATATATAAATGGACAGGGGAAAAGCGTACTTCTATGAAAAACAGGCCGTTTGTGGGATAGGAGATGACCCTTATCAACTTAGTGCTGACAGCTCAAAATCAATTAACCGACAGAGGAAAGAGATTGGGGAACCAGAATTTCTTAGATCGAAGGGCATTCGTAACCTTAAAAAATTATGCTTTGTAATTCCTTACCTATTCAAGGTTAAGGGAGTAAAATTTCAAGAATATTTACCTGGTTCATACTAGCTGAACAGGAAGAGGGCAAATAGATATTCAGGTTTAAATTTCGTGGGCTATTTCCCAAAGCCGTATGAATTTACATTGGCCTTAAAAAATTTAACATAAGTAACAGATCCCTCGCTTAACATAAATCAACATAAACAACAAAGATTTCAGGTAAATTAAGAAGTGGATGGAGTAAATAGGTTTCACAAAGGGCTGTATAATGCTTTGATATTGGAGGTAAGATTTGTTATATGTAGTGCAGACGGCGGACTCATGCTGTGCTAGCAACTCGTATTGTATATTGGAAACTTCTAATTCTAGCAAAGTTTCACGTTTTGATATATTTCAACCATTTAGTGTTGTTTAGTTCATTTTTAAGATATTTAATTGAAATTGATTTAAGTGATTCGAAGATATTTTTAAGGAGGTATTGGTACACCAGTATGATATATTGTAGTTTTTTTTATCATAAATCAATTGAGATGTGAAGTGAACTAAAAGTGCAATATAGCGATTATTTTTTATATAATAATGAAAAAGCAAGTAAAGTTATTCTATTTAACAGATAACAAAAAGACGGTTGGATCGAGTAAATTACTATGATATTCTTAATCGAAATAGACAATGGAAAAAGGAAGTCATAGAGAAAATCAAATCAAATAAACCCATGTTTGTAAGTTTGCATAATTTGGGAAATAAAAGTAGATTAAAATGGGCACCAGCTACTCGTTGAGATACTACCGCTAGAGAGTTATGGAGTTTTTTGAGTGGCCAGACAGTACTACATTAGATCCTTCTCTCTGGTTATGGTTCACTTTCCCTTTGCCTACACATACAGCGAATAGTCTGGCCTATTCTTTACAGATTCTCCTCTGTCCTCATACACCTTACAATACAACACTGAGATTACCAAACAATTCTTCTTCACATAAGGGGTTAACTACTGCACTGTAATTGTTTAGTGGCTACTTTCCTCTTGTTAAGGGTAGAAGAGACTCTTTAGCTATGGTAAGCAGCCCTTCTATGAGAAGGACACTCCAAAATCAAACCATCGTTCTCTAGTCTTGGGTAGTGCCATAACCTCTGTACCATGGTCTTCCACTATCTTGGGTTAGAGTTCTCTTGCTTGAGGGTACACTCGGGCACACTATTCTATCTAACTTCTCTTCCTCTTGTTTTGTTAAAGTTTTTATAGGTTATATAGGAGATATTTATTTTAATATTATTCTTAAAGTAGTTATTTTTTCCTTGTTTCCTTTCCTCACTGGGCTATTTTCCCTGTTGGAGCCCCTGTGCTTATAGCATTCTGCTTTTCCAATTAGGGTTGTAGCTTAATAATAATAATAATAATAATAATAATAATAATAATAATAATAATAATAATAATAATAATAATAAGAGAAATGGGTCTCCTGTTATTAACTGTGACTGAAGATTGAATGACGGTGAACCTGCCAACAAAAAGGAATAATTAAACGGGATTGTAATGTCAAATTGCCTATTACTCAGAGATAAATTCGAAGACAGCATAACTATTCTTATGATAAAAAAAAGAGAATATACACATTCCTCTTATTTTCCAAAGCATTGAATAGTTTTCATAGAAATGGTGTTCAGGAGAAATGTGTTCCCCGATTAGCACCTGCACAATCATTTATATAAATATTGAAAGTTAAGAGTATTCTACTATTTGCATTAATCTCCAATGCCTTTGTCGTTATTAACAATCTCTCTCTCTCTCTCTCTCTCTCTCTCTCTCTCTCTCTCTCTCTCTCTCTCTCTCTCTCTCTTTTGCCTAACTTAAGATTTTGTGAACAACTTTACTCAAAAACTACAATACCGATTTTGACGAAACTTGGTAGTCATGTTGGGCATGTCCCAATGATGAGTCTGTAACATTTTGGATAAAGTACATCAAAGTACAAGTACGCAACAGTACTTTGAAAATAATAGCAATGGCAATTATTTTTTATGTGAACAACATTAAGCAAAAATTACTGCACCAATTTCAACGCAATTTGGTGGACATGTGGGGGTGTGACCCAATGACAAACTTGTCAGATTTTGAAGAAAATACATTGAAGTACAAGTACACAGTGGAGTTAAGAGCACAATAAGTGCTTGACTAAGGCGATCTATGCTGAATGGCCCTCTAGATTTTATTTGTATAGGTCAAAAGATTACAACGTGAAACTTCAAACTGTAAGCATGCACATAAAAAAGAAAGTGAGGTGATGAAAATGTAAGGAAAAAAAATCCGTCCACTACATTTACTAACAGAAACGTTATATGCCACGCAAATGAACTTGGCATGATACCTAATTGTATAAGGGTAGACCAAAATTAAACTTTTACATAAACACTAATTATACAATTGTGTGTGTGTGTGTGTGTGTTATATTAGCAAGGGAACATTTTAATTCTTTTCTCCTTTACCAATGACATTTACGTCACAATCGTTAACTACATAGGCCTGCTGCAGATGGCCTAATGTATATCTAACTGTATAAGTTGACCGAACAAGGTTATAAGCCAAGATTTTACTAAAGGCCAAAAGACGACAATGTAATGATATATCATTTTGATGTAGAACAAAGGGACAACTACGAATTAAGTAACTGCGCATGCGTGATTCTCATCTGCCTGTCGAGGCTGAACTTAAAACTTAGGCGACGTTCAGAAGGCAAAACGATATTTCTTTAATCTTCGGACATTTACTCAAATGATGTTATTGATGCAATACGTTTAATAAAATAAATACGTTAGTTAGGAGATATTCATATGGTAGTAAAATGTATGTGGTTATAGCAAGGAAATAACTTATAATACCCCAGAGGTGGAAATCTGAGCGAAAAATTATGGAAAATCATCGTGGATGTGGCCTCTGTGAAGGTCCTCTGCTGCCTCGCAAACATGGCGAGAGAAGAAAAGGAAGAAAATGGACGACAATCATGGCAGTATTGATATATGTAAAGGCCAAGAAATCGTCGTCCAGGTCGAAGAAGCTCAACGAGACCTCATATTAGTGACCTATAATCATGGCACTCAAGTTTTTCAAGGTGTTTTACTCGATTCTACGAAAGGGTGAGGAAAAATACCTTTAAATATGTAAGGGGGATGCCTTCGATTCTAGCCATTTTGCCATCTCAGTGTTGGAAAAGTTACATGGCTGTTGCTCCTATTTTCTCTCAAACCCCTTCTCTTTATGACTTCTGCTATATGACATTTTCATTGTTGCATAATTGCGCAGTGGTTGGAAAATAAAACTTGGGTTTTTCTGCCTTGGATGTTAAAATTGTATATTCAGGTTAAGATGAGGAGGGAGTGGCCATGGATGTCACTTTTGGGGAAATTTCTCAAATTTGGTGGGCTGGATGAAATTGAAATCTTATTTATAATCAATGACAGGACACGTTTCTTAGTATATATTAATTTTGAAATTAAATTCGGTTGTAAATTTGTAAATATGAAGTATTTTAGTGAAATTACTTTAAAACAGCAATTTAATGGTATTTTTGCTGATTATTTTAGTGTATTGTGGTATATTTAGGTTTGCTATTACATTTTACCTTTGAATTATTATAATTCACTTCAGATTCCTTATAAAAAAACTATATGGGAGGAATTTAGGAAAATAATGTAGCATTAGACAGTCTTGGCTATGCCTAACCTAGTAGACCTAGTGCATGATTTGTCTAACCTGAGGGCTAACTGTGATGCTGTATTCAGTGCTTATTTAATATATTATATTTTAACAAGGCCTAGTCACTATATTATAATTTGAACTGGAAAACAAAAGGCTAGAACAAGAGCTTAACCTTGGAAGAGCTATTGCAAGGACTGCCTGTGTTTGTAACTCACTTTGATAGGTTATTAGTTAATTATTTATAGATAATAATATGAGGCTTAAATTTCTTAACAAATATATGAAATTGGTAATTTTTGGGTGGTATATAGCATGTGCTCTGCATATCAGACCAGTTTTTTTTTGCATTTTCTTAACCCCCTGTAGAAATTTTTGTGGGTACCTTAGTGGAAACATGTACTGTACCAAAGGGAATTGTTTAAAATGCATTAAGATTATGAGCAGTGGAAAAATATATGGTTTATCAATCAAACTTTAATTAAAAAAAAAAATTTTCAAAGCCAGTTATAACAAAATATTCTAACCTTATTTTCTCTAACTTAGTATTATGTGGTATTATACCCGACCAGAGCTAGGATTGCCCACTACCCTACAAAACCAAACATCACTAAGAGGAACACTTTTGCTTTAAAGTAAAACATATACATTTTAACCATAGCTTGCCTAACAGAGGAACACTAAGCTATATATTAAAGTAAAACTGGGATATATTCTAACCATAGATTACCTAACCTAACCTAGGATACGCCAACATCCCTCTCTAATCTAGCTTTACGTAGCGTCATTTGTTCTAGTGGTAGGAATTATACTCGCTCTCTGATTGTGCATTTATACTTGTTATTATTATTTTATTATTATTATTATTATTATTATTATTATTACAAGCTTGGCTATTACCATAGTTGGAAAAGCAAGATACCATAAGCCTAAGGGCTCCAATAGGGAAAAATAGCCCAGTGAGGAAAGCAAACAAGGAAATAAACTGCAAAAGAAAAATAAAAAATAAAAAAATATTTCAAAAACAGTAACGCCATTAAATTAGATCATTCATACTTAAGGTATAAAAATTTTAAAAAACAAGAGGAAGTGCCCATTTGCTTTATATATACTGTATAGGATTTCTTGACATGTGCATCCCCCTACTGCCCCAAAAATGCTTTATACAGCATATTGTAGACAGAAGCCAAAACTGGGATCTTTTATGTTTAGTGTACAGTATCCCTTAGCCCACACAGCTAAAGCATAGCATTTAGCAAATAACTTCGTTCATTCATGTTTCGCTCTTCATCCTACAGCTTATCGTGAAATTTATTCAGTATTTTTATATCTAATTTTTATCTCCTTTTATGCAATCTCTTTTGTTATTGTTATCAGTGATTATCTATATTCTTACATCCCTGAAATAGACTGCCCATTTGACAAGGCATAGGGTGTATGCTTAATACACAGGTGTAATATTATATGGGCTTGAATTGAATGTACATATTTATAGAAAACCAACCGATATTTCTGCCTATGTACATTTTTTATTCTGTCTTACCACTGCAATATGAAAATATTTTAATTTTCTAACTATTTTTTCATGAGCATTTTGGGTATTTAGTCTTGAATTTATTAATGATGTATATTTCATTATAACAACAACAACTGCATCCGTATATTTTATTATAACAACAACAAATGCATCCGTATATTTTATTATAACAACAAATACATCCGTTTTTAGTCCACTGCAGGACAAAGTCTACAGACATGTCCTTATTCATGTCTGGGGTTTGGCCAGTTTTCATCACCATGCTATCCAGTGTAGATTGGTGATGGTGGGAGATTTTGGTCTGATCGCTCACAGCATACCAACCTAGTACTTTATTTTAAATAAAGAAATTAAGATATCGTGATGTTGTACAGTACTAGATAATACATTACCCTTTGATGATCCGAATGTATCATCCATTGATGTAGCGATTTAGAAAATTTATTTAATTTTCATTTTTAATTTTATTTCAATCTTTATTCCTTGTTAGTTGTGTTGGGAAATATCAATGTAAGTTGACACATGACGTCATTGCGAGTCATGAGTCTGACGGTGATTTTGTTATGGCTGAGGTCTTCTAGGGGCTAAAAATAAAAAAAAATGAAAAACAAAAAGAATTATGATAAAAAACTAAAAAATAATGTCTTACTGACATATTATTGATTTCAACAAATTTTCCTCCAATATTCAAATTTCATGTGCTTGAAGTGCGAGCGTGACGGCATGAGAAAGTGAAAATGAGAGAATCCTGAATTTTAATTAGCCTTTCAGGTGTTTACATCTTTTCCCCACCACATGTGAATCTTTACCATTTATTGATAACCATTTAAAATTTGCCGATTGTCGTCAGGCGGTGATCAACTCCAAAAAACAATCGGCTGCAAGTTTTGTACTAAATCAATCTCTTGGGTTTACAATATAGTAATTTATTCCTAATTATTTATTTTTCTTGAGTTGTTACAACTAGAGATTTGATAGTCATTATTTGGAATACCTTAAAGACATAGCAATACGATGTCGTCGTCCTTTATATTATTGTTATTCTGAAGGCATGTTATTGTGATTTTACTGAAGTGTTCTTTGAGCGTTTAAAATGCTTTATCACATTGATGGAGCTCAGTAAAGCCATTCAGTAAGATCCTCAGTGTGCGTAAAATATAGTCAGGTCAGCATTTAGTGGAATATATAAGGAGCATCAAAATTTTTAGGATAATGAAATGTTAAACATTATTCAGCATAAGGATAATTTTAAAGTATTTATTATGCTCCACGGAAGAGTACCCGGTCAGCAAGTTTCGAGCTCGGTCCGCCGGCCAGCCGAAGCCAGCCGCCCAGTCCTGCCCCCCAAGACACCCATTGGGAGACAGACAGGATATGACATGTGGAAGATGATGAATGGAGAAGTATTGATTTAAAAGCTCAAGATAGAAACAACTGGCAAAATCTAACTGAGGCCCTTTGCGTCAATAGGCTTAGGAGGAGATTATGATGATGATGATATATGTACCCATAGACGTAAGCTATCTGGCTAGCGGTAGTGAAACCAACTTTCCATAGAAAATAAAAGTTTAATTGACTGAAAGCAGTAGAAAAGAAATTAGTTGCTGGTTGTTAGTGTAAGGGAAATCAATTAATTAAATAAGTCAATTATCATGTTACTGTATAAGGGTATGTATTCACTCTTGTAGTCGTTTATTTATTTATTTTGTTTGTGAGCAACTTTACACAAAAACTACTGTTCTGATTTTGACCAACAAACTAGTAGTCTTGTTGGGTATGACCCAAGGATTAATCTGTAAGATTTTGGATAAAGTACATTAAAGCACAACTAAGCAGCAGCACTTTTGAAAATAATCGCAATGTTAAGTTAATGGCAAATATCCTGTTACTTTATCTTTTTGTTTGTGAACAACATTATGTAAAAACTACAGAACCAATTTTGACGAAACTTTGTAGATATTTGGAGTATTACCCAAGGACAAATCTATTAGATTTTGAAGAAAATACATTGAAGTACAATTATACCGTGGAGTTACTAGCAAAATTTGACCGCTTGGCATGGCGAAGGCATGCTCTCTACTGAGTGCCCCTCTAGTTTATGTATTAATAGCTATAGGAATTTGTGATATATACATGGGCTAACTAGTTAGCAGTAGCAAGATCAGCTAACTGAAAGCAATGGAGGGGAGAGAGATGGAAAGTCAGAGACTGGATGCCTAGGGTAACTATACTGAACTTGCAAACCTACCCTCGGAAAACTTGTTTATATTTTTGGGGCTTAATGTATACATCCTCCCAACTCCCTACAATCTGTTTGGTTTAGAGGCAAACTGCCAATGATTAACACCTGGTGGTGGTGTAAACACTTTAGCTGGCTAGTTAGAATCCAGGAAAACTCTTTCCATATATCAAACTTACTCTTGAAGCCAAAGCTCTATGAAAATTGAGTTAGCTTTAAAATACTATGAGATCTAATAATGAAAATTTTCTTATCAAAGATATTCTCCATGTTCTGAGAATACTTTTGGGTTAATGTAGCTTTCAAGAACAAATATAATTAAAAAGGTGCCGCTAAAGAACTTGATTGGTAATACTGATGGAGGCATTTATCAAATTCAATAACAGTCTTGTGACAATATTTATATTAGTCAAACTGAAAAGTTCTAAAGTTCTAAAAACAAGAATAGAGCAACATGTGCTTGATAATAGAGGAATTTATTCTAATTTTAGGTAAAATAATCATGCTGTCAATCGATCAGGTACAAAAATGTTGGCTTATTCTAATAATATGCTGTAAAGAGCATTATCAAATGCATCTTTATATAGGAAAATTTTGTAAAAACAAGAATATCATGTGGAAGGCATAAACTGAAAGCATTTATTTATAAAGAAATAATAAAATTTATAAATCTTTGAATGTAAATTGTCTGGAGATTGGACACCTGAAAATTTTAAATCTGTAATTGGAAGCTTGCCTTCAGTCCCTAACCCCTTTTACCCCCCAAAGGACGTACTGGTACGTTTCACAAAACTCATCCCTTTACCCCCATGGACGTACCAGTACGTCCTTGCAAAAAAATGCTATAAATTTTTTTTTTTCATATTTTTGATAATTTTTTGAGAAAATTCAGGCATTTTCCAAGAGAATGAGACCAACCTGACCTCTCTATGACAAAAATTAAGGCTGTAAGAGCAATTTTAAAAAAAATATACTGCAAAATGTGCTGGGGAAAAAATAACCCCTTGGGGGTTAAGGGTTGGAAATTTCCAAAGAGCCTGGGGGTAAAAGGGTTAATGAGATCCAAGCCCTTTTATTATACAGTACTATACAGTGATGTGTTTTCAGATTTTTCCTTTCCTTTTCGCAATTTCTCTAAGTTTGTTCAAACTCTTACTCTAGCATAAACTGTACTGTATAAAGTGAATTTCTGTCACTGTATCAGTCCTATTGAAGAGGTCTTCTGAATATACAAGGCAAAACCTGTCAAAGTTTATTGCAATTTCTTTTCTTTGCAGTAATTTTGTAGTTGTGCTTTACCTATTGTGAATCAAAAACAGTATTCCCTAACAATTCATTGGTTCATTACATCTAAACTATCTGCACTACAGATAATTATACAATGCTCCTTAACAGATCATATAAAGATAATTCTTTATACAATAAGCCTTAGTTATATTAGACATACTTTATTCTATACAACACTTGAACAGATCTGAGTTTAATGTAAACTTGTTGATTTTCAGGCAACTCCCTTGTGGTATATACCCTCCGGGAGGCGAATTTCCTCCAAAACCACCTCCTGACTTGAGCGCTGGTGACAATGAAGATAAACTTTACTCAGTTAAGCAAAGACACACCTATTTCCAGCAGGATGGGACACTGCAAGAACCCAATTCGAAAGATAAAAAGGGTATACAGCTAAGGAAATCCATTTCCCTCACACAACGTTTCAAAAATTCACGAATGACTGTGCGACTAAGACCTAGACAAGTGCTGTGTTCAAAATGCCAGTCTATTTGTAATGAGAAATCTGAAAATGTTAGTGGAGCAAAGGGGCAGAGGGCAACCGAGCCCCCGACTGCTGCTAAGAGCACTGCCGAAAATTCCCGAGGGAACACCAGGAGCGCACGAGATAAGAATAATCAGGATCAGCAAGAGTCGAATTCATCTCACAGTAGAAGGTCTGAAAGATCACCTCAGAAGAGTGTTATGCTAGTCCCAAAGTTAGTTAAATTAAAACCTAGTGAAATTGAGGCAGCCACAAACAGGAGGAGTCCATCCACTCGAGGTACGCGCAGCGATTCCGACTCATGTGATAACGAATTGAATCTTGGTTTGATTCCAAATCCAGCATATTCCGTTTTAGAGAATAATAATTCAAGTGAGGGTAAGGTTCCAAAATTGAAACTCTCCACGAATATTTGTACAGCATCCGAATCTCAGGAAGGTAAGAAAAAAGGTCGAATTCCCAAAATGACCATATCTACCCTTGCCATATCACCTCCAAGACATGAAGCATCCAAAGACAGTGATAAGGTCAACGATGCAAAAAGTTTAAGCATACCAAAAATGATATTGTCCACTACGGGAATAGTTTCAGAATATGTTAGCGATAAAAAAGATAAGGAAAATACTAAAATTAGGAAAGAAAGTGGTGATTCACGCACTGATGCCAAGGAATTAAGGTTAAGGTCTGGTAACATACATAAACTAACCATCACAGCAGCAGGACAAGGCTACAGCGAGTCCTTAAGTGATCGCTTGTCTCCTATTCCCAAATTAACAATATTACCTGTAGTGCAAAAGAAAGAAGTTCAGGAAGATAAAGAAGCAGCAGAAATAAAACATAGCAAAATAGTGAAAAGTCATTCAGAAGAAATTCCATCAGAGAAAATGAGTCTAAGGAAGAAACGTTCCCTTGGGTCAATGGAAGATTTGTGGGACGAAAGTGTATTTGATGAAACCGCTAAAAAACACAGACGAGAGGATTCTGAAGAGGAGAAAGAGGACGATGCAGTTAAATCAGTTTCTGAGGAGAAGGAATGTTTAGAAGGGGAAAAGCCGAAATCAACACCCGTACTAAAAATTTCTTTCGGTCCAGAAGGGAAGGGTACTGTTTTAAAAATACCTTCGAAGAGTACTGTCGTTAGTTTGAGTACACCAGAGGTAGAGACAGAAGAGGAAATTTCAAAGAAATCAAAAGACATGAGTGCCAAAGCAGCAAGGAAAGCCCTTAAGAAAGCCAAAAAGGAAGCTCAGAGAAAGGCCATGATGGGAAATGCCTCTCCTGCATCCGTAATGGGGGGAATGTCTCCTAGGTTTGGAGGCATGTCTCCTTTAAGGCTAGGGGGTGTCTCTCCAGCAAGATTAGGGGGATTTTCTCCTGCCAGGTTTGGTGGAACTTCTCCAGCAAGATTTGGGGGGATGTCTCCCGCAAGAGCAGCAGCTGTAGACCTGTCGACACGCGATTTACCAACTAAAAAGCACAAGCATAAGGTGAAGCACAAAAAGAAGCACAAAGATGAACGTCGACATAAATTCCAAGATGAAACCAAAATCCAAGTTGACATAAAGAGTGATAGTAAAGATTTATCTTGTCCTCCAGATTCTACAGATGCTGACATCCCTGTTGAAAACATAACTCCAGATGATGCGTGGAATGCTTCCGAAGCCAGAGAAGGAGCTGTTGACCTAACAAACCCTAATCTGGCTAGACAGTTGCCAAATTCAAAAGTAGTTGCTCAGCCAAGTACAACTTTACAGCAGTCTCGTCATAAACTTTCCATATCCATTAAGAGAGTAAGTAATGCTAGTTACGTCGCTTGTGACTCCAGCCATTCAGATGGGGAAAGAACTGTCACTCCAACAAGTAACAGTGCCCTGGATGAAAAAGAGAAGTCACCGGTATTGAAATGTACAGCCGAAAATACTGTACTTGAAAGAACTAAGGATAAACTTGATGTACATGAATGCTCCAAAAATGTGTTGCCAGACACAAGTTCATTTCAGGAACTGGAAGAGGATAAAAAATATTTGTCCGTTGTGGAAGGTCCTGAAAATTACAGCAATGACAATTTTTCTGCTAATACATATAGGATGGAAACGCCTGAACCGTCTCTCCCTGGAAGTGACTCTCCTGGTAGTGATGACCCATGTAATGGGGCTATTCCAGATTTTCCCAGTCGTGCTCCAAGTATTGAGGAGATGAGCCACACCAGCGCTTCCCTTCTAATGAAACTGAGTTGGCAAGAAGTGAATCATTGTAACGTTTCCGACGGAAGAATAATGAAGATTGGAGATGTTGTATGGGGCAAGATTCATGGATTTCCTTGGTGGCCAGCGAAGGTATGTATTTTTTTGTTTATAGTATAGTTTGTTATGGTCAATTAACAGAGGATAGATATTATGAAGATGGGATTGTCAAGGGAGATACTGGGGAATTAGAGAATAATTAGGTAAGGGAAAGGTTTCAAAGTATGGATGTTGAAAGTAGATCCCACTAGACATCCGAAAGACTGAAAATATTAAGGCTTTCAATGGAAAACTGAAGACTTTCTTGTTCTCTAAGTGCTTCGATAATGTGAACCTGACAGTAAACGAGCGATATGCAGTGTGAAATGCTGAATGCCTCGGAATGTATACCTTAAAATAAATGTGAAGGTCCTGTAGAGAGTAGGGTTCCCCTGCTTTATGGGACCAGAAAAACAGCCCTTACAGTAAGTAAAGTAAACTTCTTTTGAAGGCGATGAAAATTAGGGATATAAAATTGTTTTAGATATGGCTGCTCTACGATTTGATGAAGTGATGTGAGAAATTAGGGAAAGGACAGGGTGTGTAGTTGTAACATTGGTGAATAAGAAACAGGGTTGTGAATGAACTTTGAAGTGATATGGTGTTAATGAATGGTAATGAAGAGAAGTTGCTGGGACTGTTTTGTATTTGAAATTATTTTTAGGAGGAATTTGAAAGGTGATAGGGAAAATAACATAAATGAAATGGTAGAAGGAAGAAGTGGTTGATTTGTTACATAGGCCTTTGTAGTATATGTAATGGAGGGTAATAGGATGAGTAGAAAAGTAGGTGGCACTTCAAAAGATGGAGAAAAGTTTTTATAGAAACAAAAGTTTGGAATTTATTAAGGTAAAAGACTTGGTTTTGTGGCATATGTGAAGTAGAAAGTATTGAAGTACAGTACTTTAATGTCATGGTAAATGCAGATTTGTTCTTACATGTATACAAGTCCTCTTTCTTTAATAGTCTGTTTTTCAGTGTAGCCAGAACTCGCCTGTTAAAATTATAACAAGGTGTCGGTAGTTACTGGCAGGTAGCGGCGAAGCTTCACCTTATTGGTTAATTAGCCACTTTGCTTTCAGCAACCGGATAGAACAGACGTAATTCCAGCCCCCTCAACTGGCTGTTTTAATCTTTTGCTTGTCTATGGAGTTGTTTCACGATAACAGTAGCCGTTTTACAGTTGTCTGCCGATGCAATATCCATATTCTTGTTCCTGTTAGGTGGCATCCTATTTGCTGTTCATTTGCTCGTGTGTGGCCTCGTAATCCTGATCGTTGTGTTATATTGGAGGAAGAAAGTATTCCTGCCTCTGAGTTTTAAGGGGAAGGGCACTCCCTTTCTTTCCTATGTCTTCCCAATCCTGGGAAACCGCTAAGGACATGTCATCTGGTTGTGCAAGTCGCAAAGGACGTGTCAACTGGTTATGC
Organism: Palaemon carinicauda; assembly: GCF_036898095.1. Taxonomy (NCBI): domain Eukaryota; kingdom Metazoa; phylum Arthropoda; class Malacostraca; order Decapoda; family Palaemonidae; genus Palaemon; species Palaemon carinicauda. The sequence continues at coordinate 65,228,512 of NC_090761.1, read as the reverse complement.
TATTTCTTCATAGATCTTTCCCTCCCATGAGAATGTTGCATTGGCCTATACAGTATAACCCAACAAAAGATGAACCTCAAGTTCTTTCTACTCTCCAGCTCATCTTCGTGAGAGAGTTTTGCTGCTACAGTACTCGGTTTTGAAGACCAGGAAGAATGATTGATAGTTGTGTATGCATGAATCCTACCAGTGCTCTTGTCTCTCGTATGAACTGAGCTCACGTGCTTCCAGTCACGAAAATCGACAGCGCCCCTTCTTCCCCCTTCCTGGACAATCACCTTCGACTATTCCTTTATCTTCCCATCCTGCTAGAACAACCATGTGAAAGGGTTCTATACATACATGTAAGGTCTTCACGCATGCAGGAATAGGACATACAGTACTATCTTCCATGCACACGTAAGTTAACTGTGCATACTGGCTTGGAACATACAACCTTCCACACGCACAGGAGATTCACATGCTCAGTCTCCACAATCGATGACCATGGGCTAAATAATGTCCAGCAGACTTTTTTTTCCCTGCTGAGTGACCTTTTGCGCAAGATCTCCATGCATTTTGGCTAAAATCTTCCTGGTTGCCTATCCTCTCAGTGTATGTGCTCATTATGAGGAACCATGCTCATATGCATTACATGTAGGCCTACACACTGGAATCAACACATGCACCTGAAATAGAGAGTTTGTAAATGAATCCTCGGTATTCATGATCAATGTATGTAAGCATGATGACATCAATAAGGAGCGTTAAGGTGTAGGCAGACCATTTATTCATACTTAGCCTTCAGCTGACTTGACTAGCATGCCTACCTGGAACCTACACGCTCCAGGTATCCACATACAGTAACTCCATGCATTAGGTCATCAATCTTTAGGAAGTTACGCCTAAGCCTACTACTTCTTCCCAGGAGAAAACAACGTCATCATAGAAAGATCAATCAGCTGCAGCTGAATCTCCAATCGATTTCATCCTGCTTACGTTTTAAGTACTTTACCAAGAGGAACGTTAAGGACCAGGATGAACAATACGTACTCGGTCATGCAAGAGAATGAGTGCTTGCTCCTTCATCAGGAATGTGGTGCCAGCCATCTTACTTTTCCTTCTTCAGTGTGTTCTTGAAGTTTTCTACATAGGCAATTAGAAGACCACTGTACAGTATTAACTGGGACAGTGTAGTACAGTACTGTAATGTACCGAGAACGATCCACTCAGGGAAGGGATCCCAGTACGTTTTTCCCTTATTCGCGAGGTAACTTGGTACATGCCGGAAGCGTTGCCTTGTGTATGCATTTCTGTATGAGCTACTGGTGATCATACACCTGCTACCTGTTATGAGAATGAGCATATGCACTGTAGGTAGGAATGTATGACTCTGCCCTGTTTCCTCTTCAAGTACAATTTCTCTTTTGGGAGAGAGAGGGAAGTGGTGCGTGCCAAGAGCTGTCCCTTCAGGAGCAAACATTGGTATATGCCAATTATGCACCTGTGTTGCACCTCTGTTCGGCTTTGTTCCAAAGGCAGTACCCTTGACTGAATGCTGCAACTTCCCACTTAGAAGAATACATCATCCAAGATGGCCAATCAACGTACTGTAGCTACCCAGAGTGCAGCGTCATCTGTAGAGCAGACAAGAGCTCAGCATTAGGAGGAATACTTGGCCAGGTAATAAGGTAATGAGGATCTTAGTTGAGGATATCTGCAAGCAAGTTGACAAACTCATAGAAGCTTATGTTATTTTAACCAGAACACTGTAAAATAACAAAACTCTTAGGGCTGGTTTGAAAGTTTTTTATAATACAGTAATATTTGAATTTTATTTAACAAATTATTGCTTTTAAAAATTTATATACTATATAATACTATAACTGGATGAATCGGAAATGACGAAGATTCTGATAGAATGTTCCTTGTTGATGTGCAGGATTTCCAAAATTTGACATTTGTTGTTGGTTGAAGTTTGGAAATTCATATTAGCTTTGTTTGTTTTACTTGTGTTCTCTGCATACAGGAATTTGGTCGTGTGTGCTGTTCATGAAGTATCCATGGTTGCTAAAGCTTGTCTAGATTGACCAAACTTTTCAAGATAGGTGACTATGATCTTTGTTATCTATATCATATATCATGAAAATCCTCCATCCTACAATTACGCAGATCCTATCACCTGGCAAAAGAGGTGGCTTACATCATGGCATCTTTCATCTCCATTTATTGTATTGCATTTCCACTCTGCCCTATAATTAGCCAGATCCATGTGTACTTGGTAGAGACATTGGCTCACTTAGGGATTCCTTCTATCATATTTGACTTTAGCATTGCATCTTCAGGAAAGTCTTGAATTCATGAAAACATCCACAGTGATGATCTCATAGTGCATAGTACTTTGATGTAGAATTGCCTCCACCAACGAGACAGGGTAGAACAGTCAATAACATCACTGATAAGGCATCTTCGGAGAGATATTGAGAGTCCTGTTCAGATGTTTTCTGAGCAAGATACAGATATATAGCATTGCAATAGGCTTTCAGGCTCAATACCAACTTCATGGGCTTCTCTGAAGAATAAATTTTCTGTTGAGTGCAATACCCCCCATGTTGATGACAGACTTGTGAAAATCAGTTATGAGGCCTCCGTTGACAAAATAAAGATGCATTATTAGAGAAGTTTTAATTTCATTTCATCTTTGACCCTTGAGAAAACAGCCTGCTGACATTCTTTGATTTCTTTATGAATTTCCATAATCACATTGATATGAGCACATAAGTTGAAGCTAAAATACCTAACATTGCCATTATGGTAGTGTCATGTGAGGTTCCAGTAGGTGTTACTTAATTGTCTCTGCAACATTTCTGCACCCCTTAGGTGCACTTGCTGTATATTTCTCAAAAACTTTTATTTAATCAAGACTTTCTGGAATTTCTCTTCATCGTTCACTATACTATAGAATTGTACCATCTGCAAATATAATCATTCGCTTCTAACTTCTACTTTATAGTGCAACAGCAGGATTTCCCCCCAGCTGCACCTTGAGTGGCCTCACAGGCTCCAGCATCAAACTATGTAGCCCAAATTTATTATCCTTAGTGGTTCAACCAAGTGCCCCTTTCACCACCTCAAATCCACTGGGCCCTCTCACATGTTTTTCAAGCATTAAAAATGACCAACTTGCACAACAACCATTTTTTAAGGGTTTCTTCAGTACTGCTGTTGAGAAAAATACCAAATGAATTTTGTATGTACTAAAATAAACATCCTCAGTCAAATGACGACAAAAGCAGATACAATAATAGCTAGGAGATTGTATCTTTAATTCGAAATGAGTACGACATGCCAATGGGACAAAAGAGAATTGCTAACGACATCCACTCATTGTAACCACAACATCAATTAGAAGTATTTTTTATTCCTAAATGACTGCATCTCTCATCCTCCCATGCAATGATACCCTTTACATGTCTAAACTATAGAGGATTAACCTAATACGTAAACATAGATGATAAGTGAAGACTCTTTGCCTCAATATTCTATATGTACAGGGATGACACCTCTGAGATTCTTTGAAATTCTGATGACATCATCACATAAGTTTCATTCCTTGATATCCCAATAATGTCAATAGTAAACAAAACAAAAAAGTTTAAACAATAATCTTCTATATATACTTTGACATTTGGTAGAAACATGATGATGTATGGAGGCTGTTAGGGGATGGTTTAACCCCTTCATCAAAAGTTGAGGTTTCAAAGAGAATTCTCACAAAATTAGTTCAATAGAATATATTGAAATTTTTGCCTGTACTTTATTTCTGTATGGCAATTGTATGTCAATGGAAATTAAATTTATTATACTTTTTTCTTGGTAGTACTGAAAGAAATTATACATCTCAATTACTATAAGTATTTTAAAGATGTTAATTTGCAAAAATGATAGAAATTTCTGTCCATTGGTAACATGAAAGTATAATTTAAAATTTTTAGTTTTATATATTTTCTTTTTGAAGATGCTACAATAAGTTAAAATAGTTTGGCTGTTAAATTCAATCTAAACCATCATTATATTTGTTAAAAATATTAACAGCAAGCAATAAAAAAGTTGTCATTAAGCTCGTTATTAGTAAGGTAAACCATACAAGATTTGAACCTCCAAAGGGTTTTTTGCAGCCCTTGTTTCATTTGCTTTTTAGCCTTCTATACCACTATTCCCGTTTTTTCAATCCTGCTGTTTAAACTTTTTTTATATAATAAAACTTTAGGGTTTTCTACCAGTTTCACATGGCTACCAAATAGCCTCCCACTTCCCAGTGTCAGACCTTATGGCCCAAATCCATAAATCCAATCACTTAAAGGCTCTAGCAACATTGCGCAGAAAAACAGCCGGGTTTAAGATCAAAATCCTGCATTATTAAACCAACCATGGATGCAGGAGTAGCCTTAATGGAATGAAAAGTTGATTAATCTTCAGTATAAAGAATCTGTGATTCTTCCAACCCTGACGTACAGAGGAATGAAATAATCAACCTAGATTACTCTGTCTCCACCAAGAAAAAAAAAATCTATGAGAACCCTCTAAAATATATCTTTTTATCCCTTTAGATCTGATGATATACCCTTCACTGTATCCCATGTATAATTTATATATATTATTATTATTATTCCCCTCTAAGTCAGAACCCCCAGTTAGAAAAGCAGGTTTCTTACAAGCCAATGGGCTCCAACAGGGAAAATAGCCCAGTGGGGATAAGAAACAAGGAAACAAACTACTAAGTAATTAACAACCAAAATAAAATGTTTTAAGAACAGTAACAACAGTGAAATAAATCTTTCATATATAAACTATTAAAGCCGCTTATAAACTTATTGAGTTGACTACTGCAAATATTTCACTTATTGTTATGGAATATCTAGTAAACCATCTTGAATTAAAAAAAAAAAAAAAATCAGTGATTAGATCCCTGCGCTTCCAATTACAATCTGAGGGACGCAAAGATTTTGTTTTGAGCAAATGGGGCATTATATGAATAGAATATACAGTTGTGTTTCTTTTTCTAACATATATAAATACAACATACAGTTATATTTATTTTTCTAATGTTAAGCTGTCTTATCCAAAATGTAGCGCGCAATTGTAAGGAGCACATCAAATGGTTGTGTCACAGTCATACTTAGACTACAGATGAATATATCTGAACATGCTCTCAATTCATTTACAGTTGTTTACAAAAATAAACACCATCATTTATTTTAAAGAAACAAAGATAACCCTTGGTATGGTAAAACTATGCTGTTCAGTGGAATTGTAAGTGATTCTTACTATTACTGTACCTTGTAAACAGGTTCTGGTGTAGCAGCAAATTTACTTCTGTTTTTGTTGTTTAGGTCATTGCAATACGAATCTTGCGAGAAGTGAATGGAGAGACTAAGTGGCAGCAGGCACATGTCAGTTGGTATGGTTCTTCCACTCAGTCGCTGATGCCTGCCGATACGTTGCAGCCTTTTCTCCAGATGTTTAAGGTAAGATGTGTGATACACTTTACATTCATGTAACCTATGTTATTTATGCACTGTTTTCTGAAGTTGATAGACATTTACATTATTATGCTTGGAATTCAGCTATTAGTTAAGGCCATTATTTGTATTCATTCAATTTCAGATGTTTGAAATGAAAGTTGCATCCCTTAGACTCTTAGCATCTTGTCAATGGCTGGGGGTTCAGAAAGCAACTACTGTACAGTACTTATTACCAGATTATAATTTAGTTCTAAGCAATTTCATTTATCTAAATTTTATGCTCCTATTTCCATTCTATAAATAAATATGCATTTGAATTTGAATTAAACTTTGCATAGAACATGAAGGTGGGTGAGGTTGGATGTTCATCTCGTATAGGGTCTGTCCTCGCGGTGGGAGGGAGAAGGGCCTAGACAAATCAACAATTTTAAACATCTGCCTTACCTGGTAGTTATATATGTAGCTTTAGTCCCTGACGTCACGGGAGAATTTCAAAACTCGCGGCAATTGCCGATTGGGTAGCCAGGTGTACCACCGGTGCGCCTTCTACCCAGGTGCCTGGAATTATTCCAACTATTCCTCAGATCTTCCCTGCCACCTTACCTGTGACATCGTTGGAATTTGCTCGCTTTGGCCTGTGTTTTTTGCAGTTAATTTGGTGAAGTACACTTTGTCTTTCGTGCGTTTTGGTTTTGTTTTTTTGAATTTTGACAGAGTGAGTGGTTGGAATATGATCGCTATGTTCGTAAGCTTGAAAGGGGTAGGATCAGGCGAAGTAAAAGTATGTCTCGCCCTTCTAGGGATAGTTCTCCCCCCACCCCTTGTAACGAGCCTGTTGATCCTTCCCCTGTAGTGGTAGTCCCAGATCCCCCTACTGTAAAAACTAACGAACCAACTCTTAAAGACATGATGGTGGAAGGAAATCATTCGGTTTGTCAGCGCGCTTCCGCCAGTACTATGACGTCACAAGTCATGCGACGTAAACTCTACGAAGAATGACTTGCAAAATATGTAAATTCATTTCTTTTTCTTGCAAGGAATGAAAAGAAAATACTAACTTACAAAGCAAAAGTATTTAATTTTTATAATGTAAAAGGAAATATTTTATTTTTAAGAAAATATTTGTACTATTAGTATACTTTCTTTAGATAATCATCGATTTATTATCAGAGATTAAATAAAACTAGCGTACAGTCAAATTTACGCTACGTAGTACTCATGATGATTGATACAGACCCACAAAATACTTTGTATCGTTACTTAATATTTCGATAATGGGAATACTAATATTGATCGTTAGCCTATTGGATTCGCATTCAAGTCTTTGGCGAAAGAGTAGACTCTCTCGCAGCGGGCAGGACTAAATTATGGTCTGATGTGAAAGAGTTAAAAAGTGCTAAAATCAGTGCAGTGGAGGGTGCGGCTGCTCGGACCTGTCGTTCTCCTAGCCCTGGACCTCTTCCAAGCTCCCCAACCCCTGGGAGAAGGAATGTCGACAGGCGAAGGGAGGCGAGAGGCGTTAGCTCCCGAGCAGTTGTCCCCTCGAGCGTACCTGTTGACGCTTCCCGCTTCCCAGGACGCTCGCCCTCGCCATGGGAAAGGTGAGGTAAAAGTGTTATCTTTGCTGTCAGATGACGCAGCTCACAGACGGGGCTGGCGTCTTACGTATTTCCCTTCCTGCTCAAGAGGGAAGTTCTCCGGCCAAGCGGCCATCTACTTCGGTAGGAGACAAAAGAGCAGCCTGCAGACAAGAAGAGAGTTGCTTGTCATGACGCCGAGTGTCAAGATTCTAAACGCCATGACGCCAAGCGTCAGAAAGCCAAGCGTCAAGAGGGTCAGGACTCTTCAACGACCTTCCACTTGATGTCAAGAATAGCAAAAATGTGGCAGCTTTCACGAAAAACCTTAAGACTTATCTCCTTGGAATGTGTAATAATAGTGATCTGAAAACTATTAAGCCTGAATACAAATGCTAGTGAATAACTGTAAAGATACAGAGCAAGATATAAACTGGAAAGAAATTATTTTCACACATCAAGGCCCGCCTGAACGGACTCTTAGTTTCTGATGGAGGGCGAGAAATAAACCCCTAAAAGTAAAAGTAAAGGTAAGTCATAAAGCCGAGCATCAAAAACGCGGACTTAATGGCTCCGAGCATCAAGTTTTTGGACACCATGATGCCAGGCATCAAGATTTTGGAGGTCATGAAAAGAAGGAGTCGATGTCGAGGAAACAGGACGTCTCGACTTAAGTACGAGGACAATTAGAAGAAGGGAACGACGACTGTCATCTTTTCCCTGGTTATCTTTTAGAGGATGTTTCAGAAGAAGACCCGAAAAACCACCATTCTTCGACATACCTGAAAAGGCTCATGAGTTTTTTCTGGGGTCTTCCCTGAGAACTTTGTTCCTGCTGCTCCTCGTTCTCCTCGTTCCCCGCCTTCAGAATTTACGCTCGGGACATCTTTGAAGGAGTCTTTTTACGAAGATGTTTTTGTCTCGTTCATCCAAGAGAGCCTTAAAGGTTATGGGAGACTGGATGCAATCTAAGAAAGACCAGGGGAAAGACAATTTTCTCGTTTTTTCCTCCGGCCACATTAGTATTCAGGTCGAGTATTAGGTACGAAATTGGAGAAGCTCTCGGCCTGGGAGTCCCTGCCTCTGCCCAAGTGGACTTCCCGAGTCTGGTGGACGCCCCTCATCAGACGGCCATGAAAAGGACTTAAGTCTTTTGGTCAACTTCTGAGTTGGACCACCTGCTCAAAGGCATTTTCAGAGCCTTCGAGGTTTTAAATTTCCTCGATTGGATTCTGGGAGTCTTGGGGAAAAGGATGGATTCTTTGTAGGATGTTGACACAGAAGGTCTCGTCCATATTATATCATGTATGGGCAAGGTGTTGAGATATGGGGCCAATGGGTTAGCGGCACTTTTCTCAGCAGGTGCCCTTAAGAAAAAGGGCCCAAATGTGCGCTTTTCTGGCAAATGGGGTTACGCCCATGCAAAAGTCTGAGCTGCTTTATGCACCTCTTTCTTCGAGAAAGGTTCTGCCAACGTCCTTCTCGATTCGTAAATCTAAGGAGGAAACACCAACTCATCAGTTTTCTCAGCCATTTCGGGGGAAAACCTTCGGCAGAAGTAGTACCAGACCTGAAGGAAGGAGATCGAAGAGGAGAGGCTCAAGACAAAGACGAAACAGGATCTGACAGCATTCGTCTTCAGACAGCGGTAGGAGCCAGACTATCCAACTTCTGGCAAGTATGGGAGAAGAGAGGAGCAGACCTTTGGTCCTTTCAGTTGCTCAAGGAGGGATACATAATTCCTTTCCTAGGAAAACCTCCTTTAGTAGTTACTCCGATAGATCTCTCGGCCAGATACAGAGAGGTATCAAAAGTACAGGTGATTCAACAACAAATGTCGCTTTTATTAGAAAAGGAGGCAATAGAGAAGGTGCGAGATCTAGCGTCACCAGGCTTTTACAATCGCTTGTTCCTGGTTCCCAAGAACTCTGGGGGAATGGAGACCAGTACTGGATGTGAGTGCGCTCAACGTCTTCGTACGGAAGACGAAATTCACAATGGAATCAACAAAATCAGTCCTAGCGACAGTCAGAAAGGACGACTGGATGGTCTCGTTAGGCCTTCAGGATGCGCATTTTCACATCCCCATCCATTCGAACTTCAAGAAATACCTGAGAATCGTGTACAAAGAGGAGGTATTCCAGTTTCGGGATCTTTGATTCGGACTTAGCACCGCGCCTCAAATCTTCACAAAGTTGATGTCCAATGTAGCGGGAATGCTGCATTCGAGAGGTATCAGACCCTCTCTGTATCCGGACGACTGGCTCCTCAGAGCTCATTCCTACATTCGCTGCCTGGAGGATCTGCAGATGACGGATTTATCGGGGGAACCCTTTCCTCGCTAGAGCAGTTTGTATCCTTGGAAAGGCTGAATCTTCGCCTTCTTCAGTTCCATCTCAATCAGCATTAGAACAAGGGGATAGAACTGGAGACGAAGTTTATTTCCATTTCAGAGCCCATGAAGCAATGTCTTCAGTGGTAGAATGACCGCGTCAAGCTCCAAGAGGGTCTTTCTCTAGAGCAGAGGAACCCAGACCTAGTGTTGAGCTCCGACGCCTCGGACTCGGGGTGGGGAGCAACACTGGGAAAGTTGGAAATCTCGGGTTCCTGGACAAAAGAACAGGAGACCCTCCATATAAATCAGAAAGAGCTGTTGGCAGTCTTTTTAGCTCTCAAAGGGTTCCAAAATTCAGTTCTGAACTGGGTGGTGCAGGTCACCTCAGACAACACTACGGCATTGGCCTACATAGGCAAGCAAGGCGGAACCCACTCGAGGTCTCTTTACGAGACGTTGAGAGAGCCCCTTTACTGGTCAATGGAAAGGAACGTGAGTCTAGTCACAGGATTCATTCATGGGGAAAGAAATGTGATGGCAGACAATCTGAGCATAAAGGGTCAAGTCTTGTCAACAGAATGGACGCTTCATCAGGAGGTCTACCAGAGCCTGCGGCATACGTGGGGTCGTTCTTGCATAGACTTGTTTGCCACAGCAAAAACGAAGAGATCCCGAATCAATTCACATAGACGCATTCCTCATGAACTGACCTCACCTAGATGTGTACGCTTTTCTGCCATTCAAAATAGTACACAAGGTGATTCAGAAATTCGTGTTGCACGAGAGTAACAGAATGACGCTAGTGGTCCCCTTTTGGCCGACAAGAGAGTGGTTCACAGAGGTACTGGAATGGATGGTGGACACACCGAGAAGTCTCCCTATGAGAGTAGGGCTACTCAAACAACCACACTTGGAAAGGTATCACCTTGACCTCCAAGATCTACATCTAACTGCCTTCAGACTATCGAAAAACTCACGAGAGCTAGAGGTTTTTCGAAGGAAGCAGCTAGTGCGATTGTGAGAGCAAGGAGAGCTTTCACCATCAAGGTTTACCATTCCAAGTGGGAGATTTTTAAAGAATGGTGCAGAGACAACTCTTTTTCCTCTTCCAGTACCTCTGTGACTCAGATAGCTGATTTCCGTTTGTACCTTTAAAGGAGGCGTAAGTTTTCGACCTCAATCATTAAGGGGTACATAAGTATGTTAGCAGCTGTCTTAAGACATAGAAATTTGGACTTGTCTGATAATAAAGATCTCCAGGACCCTTTCAGATCCTTCGATACCACTAAGGTAGGACATCAGGACCCACCGGCTTGGAATCTAGATGTAGTCCTGAAGTGAAATTCATGCCTTCAGCAAAGCTGTAGGCTTTAGACATAACAAGGCTTTCTGCTCCTTACAGCTGGGGTTTCTAGCAAAGAATGAACGCCCTTCACAACCTTAGCCCAAGGCTTTTGAGATTCCGAACCTTGCGGATTTGCTTGGAGAGGAACTAGAGAAGGTCCTGTGTACGGTAAGAGCCCTGAAGTTTTACCTGGAGAGAATGAAGGATTTACGTGGTAAGTCAGAAGCACTTTGGTGCTCAGTCAAAAAGCCTTCTGTACTAATGTCAAAGAAGGCTCTATCCTTCTTCATCAGACACTTAATAAGGGAAGCTCATTCACTTTGTAGTAAGGCGGATCTCAAGCTTCCGAAGGTCATAGCACATGAAATTAGAACAGTAGCAACCTCTGTAGCCTTCAAACAGAATGGGTCCTTGCAGAGTCTCATGGACACAACATTCTGGAGGAGCAAATCAATGTTTGCATCACACTATTTGAAGCAAGTACAGACTCTTTACGAGGACTGCTACACTCTGGGACCATTCGTAGCAGCCAGTGCAGGAGTGGGAGAAGGATCTACCATTACAATCCCATAACCTAATACTGTGCCCTTTTTCTTCTCTTGGAACTGTTAATTTTTTATGGTTGTTTGGAGACTGGACGCAGTCTTCCACAAACATTGATTTGCAGTCAGGTGGTCACTTTGTTCCTTGAGAGTGCCCTGAACAAGGGTATTGGAGGAGGTCCTGTCACATAGAGGTTATACACCGGTTTGACAGCTCCTAGAGGTCTTCAGCCCCCTGGGTGTATCACTGGATCTCTTGAGGAAAGCAGACATAATAAGGCGGGAAATCATTGAAGTCAGCTTTCTTAACAGGTACAAACCCTCAAGTTTGTTTTTTAACTCTTAGGTAAATTTCAACGACGTTGGCTGTCTCTGACTCTCCACCAAAGGTGTCAATCAATTATATATATAACTACCAGGTAAGTCAGATGTTTGAAAATTATATTTTCATAATAAAATAAATTTTTGAACATACTTACCTGGTAGTTATATATAATTTAATTCCCGCCCTCCTCCCTCTCGAGACTAAGGGCATGGAAGATCTGAGAAATATTTGGAATGGTTCCAGGTACCTGGGTAGAGGGTGCACCGGTGGTACACCTGGCTACCAAATCGGCGATTGCAGCGAGTTTTGAAATTCTGCCATGACGTCAGGGACTAAAGCTAAATGTATAAAATTACCAGGTATGTTCAAAAATTTATTTTATTATGAAAATATCATTTTTACTTTTTATGAATACTAACTCTCCTTCAAATTTTGATAGCCAATTCATAAATGCAGATTCTTCAATGATCCTTTCTCAAATATATTACACCATTTGCAGAAATTTGATTACCTGAAGATTACTATACTGTAGATCTTATTACTGTACTGTACTTTACCTCTTGGCAACTTTCATTTCGAAGGTTGAAAGTTTCCTAGGACTTTTGAGTTCTGTTATAAGTACATCTGTTTCTCCATAGAAATAGAGAAAGTAGTCTTACTTGTTTGTAGTTTTTATTAAATATTTTAAGTTGAAGTTTCCTTAAAATCTTCATTTTACTCTAAAACAAACTTAATATTGCAGGTTCGATATAACAAAAGAAAACGGGGACCTTATCGAGAGGCTATAAAGCAGGCAACATGTGAGGCCGAGCAGACGTCGGTTGATCCTTTAATGTCCCTTCATTTGGACCATCACCAAGGACATCTTCCATTACAACACCAGTCTCAGGTCCAGCTTAGAACAAGTACTCAAGTCATGAACCAGAAATATTTAAAACCGTTGCAGTTAAACCAGCAGTACGTAGGCAATCCCCCCCAACAAATTTCGCCTCCTATACAACCACATTCAGCACCAGTATCACAGCAGCCTCATCAGTTACAGCATCAACAGCCCCCAGTGCAGCAGCAACAGCCACAACAGCAACAGCAACAACAGCAGCAGCAGCAGAAGACCCCAGATAATTTACCTGTCCTTAGCGCCTCCCCTCGTGAAGTAGATGTTGTTAGCTGAGACATGAATATTGAAAAAATGAGGCTAGACTTTGCCTCCATTTTGGTTATTGAAGCTGGACTTTAGCTTTAAAAGATTAGAGTTTCTTATAATATATATAGAGAAAATTTTATCAGGGTATTATGTTTAATGCATTGTTCCTTACAATGGTATATATTTGTTCTGGTGCTTGTGAAGAGAAATAGTACTGTTCTTTACAGTTAACTGGGTTTAATTCCATGTAGCGAATATATTTTCATTTTCCTCATTGTTTTCCATTACACATTTTAAAATTTAAGTATATTCAGAAGCTATTCCTCTGAAGGAGGGATTATTTTTTTTTTTTTTCTTGTTGAAATATTTTATCTTTTATTTTGCTACCTTTATATTCTGTAAATTGTACTTTGGTACAGGATACAGTAGATGAATATTTTATGAGAGTGCAAACACTCTCTATTGGGGCATAAGATCTTGATTTGTGCCTCCTGTATTAAAGTGTAAATATTTTTTCATATTAAATTTGAGTATGGAAGAAAATTTTCTATAATGGCTTTCATGCATATATTTAATTTTCATTTTCAGATTTTATCAGCTTTAATTTACAGAAGTGATTAAGTTTGCACAGTTTCCCCTGACAATGCATACAGTGATAAACATTTCAGGAAGCAATATTTTCCATTGTTGATGATGAATATTTAGTCATCTTGTTAATGGAGTCCCCCTTTTTTTTTTGTATTCTTATAACCTTTTTTTTTATTGTCCAGTCGGTATGTTACTTGAGAGGGAATTACAATTGTTATTTCATAAATCATTGCCATATATTTCTTCTGTATAGTTATGTTAGACTACTTCCCCTTGAAGACAGTTGTAACTGTTGTGCCATCCATAACATAGTTCAGTTATTCTGTGAAGTAGTGCAAACATTACCTTTCTTAATCTTTCACAGAAGTGATATTTTTCTTGTACGGAAGTGTTAGCATCCTGCAATGACAAGCTTTTACCTACTGCATATGATCCAATCCTTACCTGTGGTCGCCGGGATGTGAAGTCGTATGAAAGGCATCCGTTCTGAATATTTCATTTTGAATATGAATTATCGTTGTTACTTTTAACAAGACGGACTAATATTGCTAACTTCAAGCATTCAGTTTCATGTTTTCTTGTTTCCTGTAGTCATTGTTCATATTTTTATTATTTTTGCTCTTAGTAGCTAAGGCACATCCTTAGTTGGAAAAGCAGGACAATAGAGGGTAGTGTGGATCCAGCTAGTCTAGATTTCACAATAACAGAAGTACCTCAAAATGATCTAAACCTGCTTCTTGTTACATCTCCCAAAAATATTGCTTTTCCATTTAGCAATATATTTATATAAGATTATTTATATTCTGAAGTACTTTGCATCAATAGGCATAGGAGGAGACGATGATGATTTATATTCTTGCCCAGCAATCAATTTTGGAAGCCTGTTTTGTGGCCTGTACTGTGAATGCATATTACATGAAATACAATTTTGAAATAGCTGTATTAGTATTTTTCTGGTTTGTATGCTAACTTATGCCGTGACATGTATTCCAAAGTCTATTTGCCCTGGCTTGAGTCCTTATGGGCTGTTTTGAATCCAGGACTCCCATAATCTGTTTGTAAAACCCCAAATGTATTTTGACTACTTTGTCACTAACCAAGACCATAGCACTTATGATTACAGTAACTACTATCAACTTTTTTCTAGGTAAATATGAGTTAGGCTGAAAAAGGTTGTACAGTAGTCTTCAAAGTAGATAAAATGGGTTAAATTAAATTTCTTATTTTGAATCAGATTAAAGAACTGCAATATGTTCTTTATGCGGAATCTGGGGCTTAAATCTTTAGCCTGCTAATAATCTAACTTCATTTTCAACTTTTAAAATTTAGCTACCTAAAGTGGCCAGATGAGGAAAGTCACTTATTATAGGCCAGAGTGAGTATAAGATATTTAGTATTGTATTGTCGCAAGAGGCAGAAAATTGCTACGAATGTCATTTCCCTAAATTAACTGTTCAGTCGCAGACTTTATCTGTGAAATTTACGATAACTCGGTTTGAACTAAGTACGTACTTAATGAATAGCTAAACGCTATGAACTATTTATCATTAAATCATAACACGGAGTCAATGTTTATGCAACTTTTTGCAGTACCCACTGTATTAAATAACAGAATTTCACATATTTTGAATCTGTAAATCATCTGAAGCTTTTAATTAGAAGTGAGAAAAGTGTGAATAATGAAATTGAGCATAATAATTGTATCGGTATTCTACAAATTTGTATTCGTAAACAAGCGCATAAAATATAAAAAGCAAAGCTGGTTTGTTGAATGCTCATGGACTTTAAGGTATTTTGTAAAACAGTAAAATTATATATCCAGTGTTTATTACAACTTCATTTTTATGGTAATTGGTTAGTAAATATCTTGACTTACTTGCAAGGCTTTGGGATTTTTCATTGATATTATGGTATTTTATTTTCATAGTTATAACCCAGTAGCCTAAACTTAAAAACTTTGCTAATGAGGAATAATTTATTTAGGTCAAGTGGAAATTTTTTTGCTCTGAATAGTCTAGGGTAACTTTTCGGTGCAAGATAGTTGGGGGAAGAAAAGAATTTAAGTATCACGTACAAGAGTGTTTAATGACAGTATAGTGCAGGGTATACAGTACGATCAGCTATGTGGCAAATAAAATGTAATCGAGTATAGTATGTTTGATATCTCATAACATCAACTAAAATTTATTTGGGGATGTATCGTCAAAATAATAACTTTGATAAATTTACAATTGCCATAGCAAGTTAGTGAATAACACACATTGGGAAAATATACATTCCTGTCTTTACTTTGTGCTTGATAAAATTAAACTTCAGGCCAAGTTACTGTAAATGATACATGCCTCCTTCATAACCTCACAATATGATGCTTTAATTCCTTTTTGCAGAATGCAATTTACATTCAGTTGAAAAGTTATGGGGAATATGGATTTTTTAATGTAACATCCCAAATGCGTGTTCCCATTTAAAGCTCCGTTATGCAGCATTGTTTAAAAAGAACACTCAAATTCGTGCTTGATTTTAGCTAAGGGCAAAAATAGTGAATGATATCTTATGTTTTACATTGTTCTTTTTGCATTTTATATTTTCTTTTATATAAAAAATTATAGGAACTAATGTAGAGACATCATAATGTTTGTGTGAATGATCATGCTTTTGTCATGCTGTTGTGTATAATTGTCAAAATAATGTATCACCAGATTTGGGCAATACAGCAATAGTAAGATCATAAGTTTCATGGTAATGGGCTAGGTAGAATGCCAGTAGTATACTGTACGAGAATATGTCCCAAGTGTTCTGCCAGTAGTATACTGTACGAGAATATGTCCCAAGTGAGGTCTAGTGCATCCACTTTGCCATTGAAAATGGTAGTTTAACTAGACCACAAGGTTTCTAAATGAAAGACTGAAACTTAAGCGTGAAGAAGTTGAAAGAGGACATGGAATATCAGACAAAAGTCTGTTTTGGGAAATTGAATTTCACCTTCACGTACTGTGAATAATGCAGGCTGTTAACTTGTCTCGCGCGTCATATTGGGCGAGTTATTTCAGAAATGACTCGGTGATTAGAATACGAGGCTATGGATGGCATAACTTGCTTTTCTTTGTGACTTCTTCAGATTGTATTAGTTATTCTTGATGTGCATCGACCGAAAATATGATGTTTAACCATGGTCAGTTCTATGTTTTATCAGCTCTTGTAGCAGATACACTATATATATATATATTATGTATATATAAATGCTAGCGTACCTCAGCATAATATCTAGGACCATTGCTCAAAAGTTTCATGTGTGTGACCAATGAATACTTGTGTGTAAGTTCCCATAACAATGATTTGCATTTTATCCCTCCATCTTAGTTAACATACTGTATAATATTGCATGTGCTGTTCATTTACTTCTTTTTCTATGTCTAAACTGTATTTGAGTTTGCCTGTAAGGTTTCAGACATTCTTTATTTTGTTACCAACCTCTAGAATAAATCCATTTTATAGAACTGGATCGTACATTAATTGTACCCACGAGTAATGTTTACCGAGTGCTGTTCTAAGGAGACTTCCGTAAATAGGAGCTGTGTCTGCTACTGGATAAATCATACATATTTATAACACTTGACCATGATTGCACCGCATGATTTCATTCATGAAAATTTATCATTATCTGTGATTAAACATTAAAATTAAATTTCATTCATCTATTTTTGTTATGGACAAGTAGTCACTTATAGATGTGTATATTCATACATAAATATATATACCTTATATATAGACTGACAGTTGCTATCCAATAAACTTTTTTTAGTACATGTTATGCATATGAATGTTTTTTGTACAAGATCTAATAAGTAAGTAACTCTTTGCTATTACAGAAATTGAATTTGTGGTATAAAGTTTTTTTTTATTTCTCCAAATTATTTACAGTATATATAAGCTGTTCAAATATTATGAATTGGCCATTCTTTAGAAGTCTTTGAAATAAAATTTAGTACAAAGTGTACTAGATCTGCCAAAACTTAACCTTTTTTTTTTTAGTTTGTGCCCTTTTGTTTTACCCATTTGCCTGATGAAATTTAAGGATATAGTTTTGTCCACTAATTTCATACCTGATAACAGGAGCACATGGCTATAGCTGGAAAAGCTAGGTATATCCCTTGAAACTTCTAGTCAGAAGTCATTTAAGAACTTTTATTTTCTAGTGTTCAAACTTTCATAAGAACTTTAATGTTTCAAGAAAAAGTTGAACAACTGTGAGGTTTCCATCATCAAATCCTTGGGGTTTCTTATATGATACCTGTTAGGCAGTGCCTCAAGTCAATCCTTGGGGTTTCTTATATGATACCTGTTAGGCAGTGCCTCAAGTCTTCTGAAGGTCTGAGTGTCTTGTAACTCACTGTTGACAAAACAGTTAAATGGCAAGACAGGATTAGAAATGAAACAATGAGAGATTACTTGAGTGCCATGTGTGGACGAGATCATGGGGAGGAGTAGATGGAGATGGTTTGGGCATGCTCTTCACACTCCCCGAGAGAGATTAGTTCACCAAACGTTCAACTGGGCTCCACAAGGCACTAGAAGAGTTGGGAGACACAGGCCTACGTGGCTGAGGACTACAAAATGTAAAGTGGGAGAGGATGAATGGAAAAGTACTGATTTAAAAGTTCAAGATAGAGACGACTGGCAAAATCTGAGGCAATTTGCATCAATAGACGTATGAGATGATTATTGGATATGATAACTTCTTGGAACACAAAAGAAGTAGACCTTGTATACAGTATCTGACTTGTTAAATCAACAAGGGGAAACTTTAATGTTGAACTTTGTCTTTTAGTGCTGGATCTAATCCCGGTGGATAATATAAAAATACAGTACCGAAATTAACTTGTGTTGGCCATGATTTCTCCCTCTCGGCTAATCCAGTTAAATAAAGAATATAACAAATGAAATAACCATGAAACCAATTGAAGTACAAAAAAGAAAAGCTACAATCCATTAAGATCCAACCCTTTATTCTAAATGGGAATGGAAACTCGTCAATGGTTTTTTTTTTTTTTATAAAATTTTAAAGTAAACACTAACAATTATCAATAACACTTGAAAATTATCTGATAATCAAATAACCATCTGCAGAAATTACTTCAAGTCAAACATTGGTGGTCAAAGCCTCCACAATAAGTATCTGAAAGTTATCTTGGGATACTAAGGATAACAAAATTTCTAAAATCAAAACAAAGAATAATTTACTGGGAATGTTAATTCATAAAGAAGGGAAAGTTGAAAGTAACTTTAAAAGAATAAAAAAAAAAACTTTACTCTATTACATAAGCAGCCCATTAGATCCATAGAGGTAAGAGGAGCTGGAATAAGTATATGGTGTGATATTCCTTATTCTAAGACGATAAAACTACAGATAATAAAACCACTTTAGACCAATGGTTAACCCTAGCTGGAGGAGTACAACTCAAGGGAACAGATTGACGATAATATCCCTGGCTTTTTCATTTAGGAATTTAGGTTATATGGCTGGGGATGAAACAAGACATAGGTGTAGGTATGCTGCAAAATCCTAGCAGGGATCTGATTGTAGGCTATACATGAGTAGGGCAATGCATATGAAAGAATTTAGAGTCCAAAACCGACCACATTAAGTTGCAAGGTGTTATCTCAACTGATTTCAAGGTAGAATGGGATAAAAGTAAAGATAAAGAATTTCATTAATAATTTTGTTTATGGTACAGGTATAAAAAAGCTTAATTACAACAGTGAGTATAAGCTTAGATGCTTTGCACCTATCTATTATGCGATAGAGAAAAGCTTAATTACAACAGTGAGTATAAGCTTCGATGCTTTGCACCTATCTATTATGCGATAGAAAAAAGCTTAATTACAACAGTGAGTATAAGCTTAGATGCTTTGCACCTATCTATTATGCGATAGAGAAAAGCTTAATTACAACAGTAAGTATAAGTTTAGAAGCTTTGCACCTATCTATTATGCGATAGAGAAAAGCTTAATTACAGCAGTAAGTATAAGTTTAGAAGCTTTGCACCTATCTATTATGCGATAGAGAAAAGCTTAATTACAGCAGTAAGTATAAGCTTAGAAGCTTTGCACCTATCTATTATGCGATAGAGAAAAGCTTAATTACAGCAGTAAGTATAAGCTTAGATGCTTTGCACCTATCTATTATGCGATAGAGAAAAGCTTAATTACAGCAGTAAGTATAAGCTTAGAAGCTTTGCACCTATCTATTATGCGATAGAGAAAAGCTTAATTACAACAGTAAGTATAAGTTTAGAAGCTTTGCACCTATCTATTATGCGATAGAGAAAAGCTTAATTACAACAGTAAGTATAAGTTTAGAAGCTTTGCACCTATCTATTATGCGATAGAGAAAAGCTTAATTACAACAGTAAGTATAAGTTTAGAAGCTTTGCACCTATCTATTATGCGATAGAGAAAAGCTTAATTACAACAGTAAGTATAAGCTTAGATGCTTTGCACCTATCTATTATGCGATCGAGAAAAGCTTAATTACAACAGTAAGTATAAGCTTACATGCTTTGCACCTATCTATTATGCGATAGAGAAAAGCTTAATTACAACAGTAAGTATAAGTTTAGAAGCTTTGCACCTATCTATTATGCGATAGAGAAAAGCTTAATTACAGCAGTAAGTATAAGCTTAGAAGCTTTGCACCTATCTATTATGCGATAGAGAAAAGCTTAATTACAGCAGTAAGTATAAGCTTAGAAGCTTTGCACCTATCTATTATGCGATAGAGAAAAGCTTAATTACAACAGTAAGTATAAGTTTAGAAGCTTTGCACCTATCTATTATGCGATAGAGAAAAGCTTAATTACAACAGTAAGTATAAGTTTAGAAGCTTTGCACCTATCTATTATGCGATAAAGTGCCCGCAAACTTATTTTGCTGAATGAGCAGTTAGGAACCTATGAGCCTATTCAATGCCAAGGTCCACTGAGGTGGGAAACATTGCATTGTGAAGTGTAATTTAACTAAGATATTGGGCAGCAAGATGGAACAAAGGAATGGCGGTAAAGCAACTAGGGGCTCATAGGACCTCACTAAGATCCTTAAATAACGCCTACTATCCGCTATTGAGGAATGATTTGTTGGTGGTTCCTAAGTTATCGTATAGTTTCTACAATTTCTCGAATACATATTTATAATGACATTTCATTTCGATAAATATAAATGGCAAATGAATGATTACTATATAAGTTTTTCATTACTAATTCGTTGTATGTTATAATTACATCACTGGATGATAGTACTATATATATATATATATATATATATATATATATATATATATATATATATATATATATATATATATATATACATATATATATATATATATATATATATATATATATATATATATATATATATATAGCAGCATTTAACTATTATTATTATTATTATTATTATTATTATTATTATTATAAGCCACAACTCTAGTTGGAAAAGCTGGATTCTATTAGCCCAAGGGCTCCAACAGTGAAAAAATAGACCAATGAGGAAAGGAAATAAGGAAATAAATAAACATGAGAAGTATTGTATAATTAATATAAGATAGAAGTGTAGCCTACACAATAGCATTCCTTGTGTGTGGGATTGGAGTTACGTAAGGCAGTATATAATCATTGTGGTGTTATTAATATCAATTTGAATATTTGAAACAGTGGGATAAGCCTACTGTTCAAGTTACGAGACTGGATGTGACGTCATTGTAAGAAAATAGTCCAGCACAACTGCAGGACACTAGAAAACAAGGTCATCCTGGAGAGGTGACAGAAAGAGAAGAAGGTTTGGGCGAGGAAATATGGCTGGAACACAAAGGGAGTGTTCCTTACACATACGCTCTGACTCAGAAATACCATTTATAAAAGCATATTCTTCTGCTTCTTCTTCATCATTACTATTATCAAAGGATTGATTATTATTATTACTATTATCATTGGATTGAATATAATCATAATTAATATCATTATTGTATAATTGGATCGGTGTTACTATATGGACATGAGTCATGGTATGATAATATTACAATCTCTAATAGATTTAGTAGATTTGAGAACAAAGCTCTCAGAAGGATATTGGGAATTATATGGCAGTATAGGATTAGAAATGAAACTATAAGAGAAATTACTCGAGTGCCATATGTAGAAAATGGTTTAAGCATGCTCTTCGCACTCCCCAAGATTTCAGTTCACCAAACGTTTAGCTGGGCTCCACTAGGCAATAGAAGAGTTGAAAGACCCAGGCCTACATGGCTGAGGACTATGAAGCGTGAAGTAGGAGATGAAGAATGGAGAAGTATTAAATTAATAACTCATGATAGAGACGACTGGCGAAATCTAACTGAGGCCATTTGCGTCAATAGGCGTAAGAGGAAGTGACTATACAAGACTGGGCCTACATGCGAAAAAAATACTAAAACACATTGCCACTTCTAACAAGAGAAATCCACATGTAAAAAATGGTAACCAGAATAAAAGAATAAATGAATAACAATGGATATTAATAAGACAAACATTAAAAAATACACAGCAATTCGAGTCATGAAAAAATAAGACATCGGTACACCGTGCTTCCAAGTAATGAAAAAAAAAAAGAATTTTACAATTTTGACAGTGAAATGAAGCATTTGGACAACAGCAGTCAAGACTATGAAATAGAGCTTATGGAGACTGGCCAATCGGGATATCATTCACTGGTGACCCAATTCAAAATGCCCATTCTTGGGAAAAAGGAAAGCGCCGCTTCAGACGACCTTAGCTAAAAGATTAAGATCTTGGGAGGCTGGTGACATCTAGGCAAGAGAATGACAACTCCAACAATGGTCGGACAATAGATGTGAATTATGATACTATATATAGTACGGTGAACTAGTTTATTTTGGCAGCATTATAAACTAGTCCCTTCTTTTCTTTATTAAACTTATTAGTCTTAGATGGTAGAGACTAATTAATAACGGTTACCCCTAAGTATGCTCAAGACTAGAGCTTTCAAATATACGGCCTTAAGACTTTAAAATAAGCTCCTACCAGACATCCGAAAGAGAAGATATTAAGGCTTTCAAGAGGAAACTAAAGACTTTGTTTTCTAAGTGCTTCGATAAAGTGGATTTGACAATAAACGAGCAATATGCGGAGTGAAATTCTGAATGCATTGAAATGTATACGAAAAAATGAACTATGAAAGGTCCTGGAGAGAGTAGGGCTCCCCTGCAGTATATGACCGAAAAAGCAGCCCTTAAAGTAGAGAGAGTAAGAAGAACTTTAAGTCTTAGTCACGGTCTAGGTATATTGTTTTCTTAGCTATTAAGTTATATTCCAAACAATCCGTTCACAAGAAACTAATTAAACACACAGTTAAAAATTATCTTATCCCCATTGCATCTATAAAGTTAAATATCTTATCATAAGTGTATCAATGAAATTGAAGTAACGGTGTGCATGAAGGAATAAAAGGCTGAAGGTGTTGAAAGGAACTGTTTATAACAGTAGTAAGAAAGGGTTTACAATGTTGCCAACGTTGAGTTACCGATAAAGGGCGGTAGGTAAAACTGTTCTCATGGGTGAATAGATAGAACCGTGCTCTGATGTGGGTCGGTAACATGGAGAGAAAATGGAAGACAGTGTGTGTGTGTGTGTGTGTGTGTGTGTGTGTGTGTGTGTGTGTTTAAATAGAAGATTCAGGGATGCAGAAGAGTGTGTGCATAGAAGATACTGGGATATATATATATATATATATATATATATATATATATATATATATATATATATATATATATATATATGTGTGTGTGTGTGTGTGTGTGTGTGTGTGTGTGTGTGTGTGTGTGTGTGTGTGTATGTGTGTGTGAGAGAGAGAGAGAGAGAGAGAGAGAGAGAGAGAGAGAGAGAGAGAGAGAGAGAGAGAGAGAGAGAGCGTTTGTGTGTGTGTGTGTGTGTGCATGGTCACAAAAAAGCTTGATTCCATCATAGTCTCTAAACATAACCTAACAATTATCCTGAAATTTACCTTTAGTGCTAAATAAGCTTTTCTCTAAACAAACTACGGATAGTAGGCCTACAAATAAAACCACTGTTAACAAAAGGAAAAATAAACTATAAAACCCCTAAATCAACACAAGACAAACTTCAGATTACTTTTATCATAAGCAAAGAATAAAAAATACCTTTAACGGAATAATATTATATTTCCAAACTTGACACACTCGTTTAGCAGAAATATTTGGCGATCAACCCCTTGATCCTGTTCTTGAATGTTGGGAACCCAATGCAGTTATCAACAGTAAACCCATTTTTACCACCTCCAACGAAGTTGAGAGGAGGTTATGTTTAACACCCTGTTTGTGCGTATGTTTGTTTTTGTTTGTGAACAGCTTCCTGGCCACAATTTTAATCGTAAAGTAATTAAACTTGTAGGGATTAACTGTTACGTAAAAAAAGCTAGAAAATTGTTAAATTTTGAAAGGTCAAGGTCATGGTCAAAGTTGAGGGCAAGCAAAATATCTAATTATTATCATTATTATTACTTGCTAAGCTACAACCCTACTTGGAAAAGCAGGATGCTATAAGTGCATGGGCTCCAACAGGGAAAATAGCTCAGCGAGGAAAGGAAAAAAGAAAAAGAAAATATTTCAAGAAGAGTAACAACAATAGATATATCCTATATAAACTATAAAAACTTTATCAAAACAAGAGGAAGAAAAACAAGATACGAGAATGTGCTCGAGTGTACCCTCAAGCAAGAGTACTCTAACCCAAGAGAGTGGAAGACCATGGTACAAAGGTTGTGGCACTACCCAAGACCAGAGAACAATGGTTTGATTTTGGGGTGTCCTTCTCTTAGAAGAGCTGCTTACCAAAGCTAAAGTCTCTTCTATCCTTGCCAAGAGGAAAGTGGCCATTGAACAATTACAGTGCAGAAGTTAACCCCTTGAGTGAAGAAGAATTGTTTGGTAATATGTGTCGTCAGGTGTATGAGGACAGAGGGGAATATGTAAAGAATAGGCCAGACTATTCAGTGTGTGTAGGCAAAGGTGAAATGAACCGTAACCAGAGAGAAGGATCCAATGTAGTACTGTATGGCCAGTCAAAAGACACCATAACTCTCTAGCGGTAGTGTATCTCAACGGGTGGCTGGTGCCCTGGCCAACCTACTACCTAATCAGCCATAAGTTTGGACATCGCTGTCACACAGACTTCCAAATCAGTTCCTATTTGAGTGCATGAAAATCCACGCTAATTAATACATGTTAAGGTCAAAGGTCAAGGTCGAGAAATACACTGCGTCGGCGGAGGTCTGCTCTCTACCGAGTGCCCCTCTAGTTCATAATGGTATCATGGTTTTAATCGTTATCGTATTTCATGTTTTATAAACATTCCCGCTTCTGATCCTAAAGTTATTTTAATCTTTTACTTTTAAATCGTCATGTTTATTTGTGGGGATAATACTTAACGTGGTGAAAGGGTTTGTGTATCGCCATGATCAGCAAAGATGTACTATAGTCCATTTCTTTTAGTGATGCATATTTGCACCAACCCGCAGCGGTGCCCTTTTAGCTCGGAAAAGTTTCCTGATCGCTGATTGGTTGGACAAGATAATTCTAACCAATCAGCGATCAGGAAACTTTTCCGAGCTAAAAGGGCACCGCTGCGAGTCGGTGCAAATATGCATCGCTAAAAGAAATTGACTATAGTCAGTCACACATTGGTTGGTTTGCTGTGAGCGATCTGACTAAAGTCTTCCACTATCACCAATCCGCAGTGGACAGCGTGGTGAAGAAAATGGCCAAAATCTAGCATTCACTACTAAGGACATGTCTGAGGTCTCCCTTCCCCCTTTCCTGATAACTTTTCTTATGCACCGCTGGCGTAGGCTATAAATAAGACCCTCAGGATTCTCGTTTAACTGGCCTTCGTACTTGTGTGTTTATGTGTGTATATATATATATACATTATATATATATATATATATATATATATATATATATATATATATATATATATATATATATATATATATATATATGTGTGTGTGTGTGTGTGTGTGTGTGTGTGTGTGTGTGTGTGTGTGTGTGTGTGTGTGAGTGTGTGTGTGATTGAAAAGATTGAAAAATAATATCAGACAACGACTAGGTTAAGTAAAATTTGGAAATCAAATCGTCTAAAAATACATATAAAAAAATCAGGCTATATATTATCAGTTTAATGAGATCGGTGTTACTGTATGGACATGAGTCTTGGTATGACAATGAAATAATATTCAACAGATTTTGTAGATTTGAGAACAAAGACCTCAGAAGAATATTGGAAGTTAAATGGCAGGACAACATTAGAAATTAATCTATAAGAGAGATTACCCGAGTGCCATATGTGGATGAGATCATGCTGAGGAGTGGATGGAGATGGTTTAGGCATGCTCTTCGCACTCCCAATGAGAGATTAGTTCAACAAACTTTCAACTAGGCTCCACAAGGCACTAGAAGAGTTGGAAGACTAAGGCCTACATGGCTGAGGACTATGAAGCGTGAAGTAGATGAATGGATGGAGAAGTATTGATTTGAAAGCTCAAGATAGAGACGACTGAAGAAATCTAACCGAGGACCTTTGCGTCAATAGACAAAGGAGATGATGATGATGATAACATACATATCGGGGCATCACAATTACGTAGGTTGTCATGTAAATATATAAAATGCTCATTCTAAAGAGACTAGAGAGAAAGATTAATGAAAAGCTGAGAGATGAACACGCAGGATTTCGAAAAGGTAGAAGTTGTACTGACCAAATTTTCATTATGCAACACGTACAACAATGCGTAGAATATAGAAATCCACTATTGGTGGCATTTGTAGACTATGAAAAAGCCTTTGACAGTGTGCACCGGCCAATTTTGTGGAGAGTTCTACGTTATTAAGGAGTTCCTCTAAAATATGTAAATTTGATTAAGTCTGTTCATGAGCATAGCAAGTACAAGATCAATGTTAGTGGAATCCTATCAAATGAATTTCAAGGAAACAGTGGAGTACTAAAATTAATTTGAATTATGCAATACGGGTCAGGGTATCAATTAAATTCCACTATGAAAGTAAAACTTGAAAGGATATTTTACAGAAAGATGTAAGAAGGGATGAAGAAACTGTGATAACGTAGAAGGCCAATAAGTGGATGCAGCTATTGGCATCGCAAATTATTATTATTATTATTATTTGCTAAGCTACAACCCTAGCTGGAAAAGCAAAATGCTATAAGCCCAGGGGCCCCAACAGGGAAAATAGCCCAGTAAGGAAAGGAAAGAAGGAAAAATAAAATATTTTAAGAAGAGTAACATTAAAATAAATATTTCCTATATAAACTATGAAAACTTTAACAAAACAAGAGGAAGAGAAATTAAATAGAATAGTGTGCCTGATTGTACCCTCAAGCAAGAGAACTCTAACCAAAGACAGTGGAAGACCATGGTACAGAGGCTATGGCACTACCCAAGACTAGAGAACAATGGTTTGATTTTGGAGTGTCCTTCTCCTAGAAGAGCTGCTTACCATAGCTAAAGAGTCTCTTCTACCCTTACTAAGAGGAAAGTAGCCACAGAACAAATACAGTGCAGTAGTTAACCCCTTGAGCGAAGAAGAATTGTTTAGTAACCTCAGTGTTGTCAGGTGTGTGAGGACAGAGGAGAATCTGTTAAGAATAGGCCAGACTATTCGGCGTATGTGTAGGCAAAGAGAAAGAACCGTAACCAAAGAGAAGGATCCAACGTAGTACTGTCTGGCCAGTCAAAGGACCCCATAACTCTCTGGCGGTAGTATTTCAACGGGCGGCTGGTGCCTTGGCCAACCTACTACCTCAAGTAAAAAGCCTATAGTACTATGAACAGCTTATTCAAATCAATACTTATCAATAATCTAATAAAATAATTATATAAGACATCTATCAATTCCTTTCCCGTAAAATGAAATACTACCTCTCATAAATTAAACGAAAATTATTCAAAATAGACCGAACTGGCAATTATTGAGACGCAAGTGGCACCTTCACCCATTCGGCCAGATGTTCTGGTTTGTTACTTAACTGTAAGGTGAAGTGATGGTTTCGCATCCTTTCGATGTATTTCTGTAATGATTCGTTGAGTAATCGTATACTGCTGTCTCGACTACTCTGGCAATTATTTCTTGGTCGTAAAGATGCATGGAGATGGAAATGATTGTGAACAGGATGTTATAAAAGGATTTAAAGATTGTGGTTTGGTCGGGTTTGAAGTTCAGTTTGCTTGTTGAGTTTCGTCGAGATGAGCTCAGTTAACGTGCAATTTTTTTTTGCAATGTTGCACAGATAAAAAATAAGTAATTTAGCAGAGCCTTCAGGGAAAACAATTGATTTAACACGAGTAAGACACGCGTTAAGAGTATGCCTAATAGCCTACCTTTTACTGAGTTTGGTATTTCTTTGAAATAGACATTTACTCCAAGATGGAAAGATGAATCAAATATAAATTACTTCATCAAACACTTAACTGTGCTTCACAAGGCACAAGAAGAGTTGGAAGACCCAGGCCTAATTGGCTGAGGATTATGAAACGTGTAGTGGAAGAAGAGTGGAGAAGTATTGAATTAAAAGCTCAAGATAGAGACGACTGGCGAAATCTAACCGAGGCCCTTTGCGTCAGTAGGCGTGGGAGGAGATGCTGATGATGATGAATTGTTAAGCATATACGGGACACATCGCTAAGAAAGAGACCGTGGTGCCCCATAAGATTAATTTTACAACAAATAACGACTCTAGAATTTTGTCTTACAGATCGAAAGTAATTCATTATACCATACTTGCCAATGGGAAAAAAATATCTGTCGACAACGAATGACTAGTAATGAACACAATCTCTTAATGAATTATTGTCAGAATCTTCAATTTTCCAGTTTATCAAATTGCAGTTTCGGGTAAGCTAAGTTTATTACATAATTTGCAACTAACAATATTCTATAATAAAAGTAAACATGAGTGGTTACCTAGCTGGAGACTAGACTACACACATGTTCAAAGCTGACAGAGTTCGATATAGTGCCATACAATGGCATGTAATCATTAAGTTGAAAAATAAAAAATAAAAACAGCACGAACATACCACGGATTTCAAGAAAAAAAATATACATAAAAACAAGGACGTCCAAGATAGCCTACACTTTATGCAGGAATACTATCCCAATTTAGCTGACAAACAGAAAGGGGCTCGTTAGGAACAGTCTATGAGAATTAACCAGGTAAAATAAAGACGCAGAATCTGCACACAAAGTATTATTATTATTATCATAATCAACAACCTGTCACCCAATGGAATTACCTCACGCGAAAAGAAAACTTTATGATACAAAGCGAGAATGGTTTAAAATAAAGCCTTACTTGTTCTAAGTTTTTCTAATGTTTCAATTCCAGTGTATGTTTATTTCAGTGTCGGCCCTTTAAATAAATCAAGTAGAAGTAGGCCTACTACACTATATATTTTTTCATCCCCTTTCATATATGTCTTACATTTAGTACACAGACAACATCAAATAAATCATGATTGCGAATTAAAGTTTATTTCATCACACCAAACAAAAAACAGAACAGAGCCTGGGCGATATGCAGATCCCAACATTCGACAAAATGCGACTACAGTGGGAGGAAAATCATCTGGCTGTCGGGTTCCGCCCATCGCCATTCATCCGACTGCAAACCTGATTCTCCCTTGGCTCTCTTCACAAGTATTCGAGCTATTGGTGTCGAAGAACTTGCGTTAATGTAAAGTTCAATCTCTACTCGTAAATACCATCTGGATTTGGATTTATCCACGGGACTAGGCGCTGGGGCCGGGGAAGCTATTTAGCGCGCAGGTGCAACTCTGGGGAAAATCCCATCTGATGTACTTCTAAGTAAAAACTTGAGAGGTTGGACAGCAAAATGGAAAAGAGTAATAATCAAAGGTGTGGTAGAAAGCTAAAAAAAGTGAATGGTGTTGAATAGGGCTGTGAAAAGACCCTTAAGCGTGAGGTATGAGGTACAATGAAGGCTCTACCCCCTACGGGACCTCTTTACTCTGAAACTGTGTCTAATGATGCTCCCCTTAAGTTACGGACATCTCAAAAGATTCGTGCCATCTAGCCAAATATTCTTTCAATTTCTTCTACCTTTCTATGGACATTATTGTTTTCCTTTTTAAAACAAACTTTTCTGCTATTCCTCATACAAACACTGATGGCACCCACTGAGTGGCTATATCTATCTCAAATTATCGTGCGAGGTAGTCGCAGCATATTGTTCATCCCAATCATCCCAAACACATGTTTCTTTGGGGTAGGTGGGTGACAGGGGCCCCATTGCTACATATCCAGTTGCTGCTGCTTGGCCCATATCATCATCATCATCATCATAGTCCGCCCAGTATCGTGTGTAAACCCCCGGAAAATTTACTTTTCTAACGACCTGCATGAAGGCAAAGAGCCTGTGTTACACTGAAGAGTGTAACAATCTACCATACACACACACACACACACACACACACACACACACACACACACACACACTTTAGTCTGGTTTCGTGGGTCTTGGTTTTGACTAGGTTTAGTTATTATTATTATTATTATTATTATTATTATTATTATTATTATTATTATTATTATGTAAGTTACAACCATTATTATTATTAGGCAAGTTACAACCACTGTAGGAAAATAGGGATGACACAAGCCTAAGGGCTCCAACAGGGGAGATAGCCCAGCGAGGAAAGGAAATAAATAAAATATATATGAGAATTAATTCATAATGGATATGAAATATTCTAAGACCAGTAACAATGTTAAAAATAGATGTCATAAATAAACTATGAAGAGACTTACGTCAACCTGTTCTACATAAAAACATTCGCTGCAATATAAGTCTAAACTTCTGAAGTTCCACCGATTCAACTGCCAGATTAGGACGATCATCCCACAATCTGATCACAGCTGGAATGAAACTTCTAGCACACTGTACCGTTGATTCTTATAAGGGAGTAGGCAAGACTATTAGAATTAACTGCATACCTGGTACCGGGAAGATCTGAATGCAAAGGATGGTCAACTAGTAGGAATATTATACTCTGTTCTCTAGAATAGGATCTACCCACGGCTGCGCTGTGACCAACTTGTAGAGGAACGGCATAACCTTAGGATTTTAATAGGCTGATAGCGAGGAGGTGGCTAGAATGAAAACGTAGGCCTATTTATTTTCAACGTATATCATACAAAAATTATTCTAAAATCATCTGCGTAAACTATAGGCTTAACCTATATATATATATATATATATATATATATATATATATATATATATATATATATATATATATATATATATATATATATGTATATATATGTGTGTGTGTGTGTGTGTGTGTGTGTGTGTGTGTGTGTGTGTGTGTGTATGACAACAGAACAATATCCAACAGATTTTGTGGATTTGAGAACAAAGCTCTCAGAAGAATATTGAGAGTTAAATATCAGGACAGCATTAGAAATGAAACTATAAGAGAGATTATTCAAGTGGCATATTTGGATGATATCATGATGAGGGGTAGATGGAGATTGTTTGGGCATGCTCTTCGCACTCCCCAAGAGAGATTAGTTCACCAACCTTTAACTGGGCTCCACAAGGCACTAGAAGAGTTGGAAGACACAGGCCTACATGGCTGAGGATTATGAAGCGTGAAGTCGGAGATGATGAATGGAGAAGTATTGAAATAAAAGCTCAAGATAGAGATGACTGGCGAAATCTAACCGAGACCTTTGCGTCAATAGGCATAGGATATATATATATATATATATATATATATATATATATATATATATATATATATATATATATATATATATACATATATATATATATATATATATATATATATATATATATATAATATATATATATATATATAATATATATATATATATATATATATATATATATATATATATATATATATATATATATATATATATATATATATATATATATATATATATATATGAAATACCTTAGTATTTTTATATACTACTTTTAAGGTCATTTATTTATCTATAGGACTAGTAATTCCATACAGGTATGACTACTTTTTAAGATCATCTATTTATCCATAGGACTAATTCCATAACGAGTATGCCTTTATTTGTACTATTAACGAGACCTTCTTTGTGGATATTCATTCATTATGCATTATGTATACCACGGAAGTAAGAGGCTACGTGTGTTGACTCAACTCCTCTGCAACGTGACGTCATACGTACCTACGAATATTGTTATAGCGTTAATGTATTTTTTTCGTATACAATTTCATCCCTTCAACTCATACTAACCATTTTAGTTATTTTATTCCAGCTGATTTGATAGAAAATTAGAGTAACGACTAAATTGCTAAGCGTTTGAATTGGACTATTTTTCCCAGTTACATAGAATTTCTTAAACATTACGATCGGGAATTTCTTATTTACTTAAAGATATCAAGTTCACATTTGTGAATTTGGGCCATATAGAGAAAACGTTGCACTCACATTTACATACAGTACACCCATACATACACATGTGTGCGTATGTAAACACAAATATACATACATACATACATACATACGAAAGTTGGGAAGAAGATATATATTTTGTGTATACACACACACACACACACACACACACACACATATATATATATATATATATATATATATATATATATATATATATATATATATATATATATATATATACATTCTTGGTATGTCGTGCAAAAAAAATGAGGCCAAATGTCAATGACCATCGCAAAATTCGCTGAGGTAGCAGCTCATTGTTCCTTCAGTGTCTGGTATCAGCGTGAGAGAAGATAAAAACATCTTGAATCTATTGCAACGAAGGAAACAATGTCGACCAGAAGTAAATAACTTGAAAATGGTCTCTAAAGTTAGAAGTATTTTATTATAGAATTTAAATGTGGTTTGACTTATGGCCGGGGAGATTATATAGTAGGCCTACAAGACATTATTGGAAGTGGCTCGAACTCTCGTTCAAAAGATCGCGTGACAGGGGGGTTTTCAATAGGCTAAAGGCAATGCAAATTATTCTTTAAAGCACTACATTGATATGAAACAGAGTAGACTGTGTTTCTCGTTTATTCAAAGTGTTCTATTAAACATATAACGAACATTGTTCCATGATGAAAATGATAGAATTTAAGAAAAAAAAATACGATGGTTGTGATGAAGAAGACAAAGATAAGCAGAAAACACTCACAAAAAAAAAGAAAAAAAAAGTAAACTCTTAAGACTGGCAGTTAAACTCGCTAAGCAGAGATGGCTGGCTGAACGTAGGGTAAGGCAATTTTGGACAGAGGCAATTTTGGACAAGTGAGGCAAAAATTGCCTCGCCTCTAAGATATTTTTTTTTTATTGATGAGATAAAGGAATTTCTAATTCTCTGATGATTATGAGACAAAATATTTTTATAGATGAGACCTCCCTCTTTTGAAATCATGTTTGATTTTTGGTCATAAATCATTAATACAGATTTTGTACAAAGGTTTCTAAAAAGGTGTCCAAAATTCCCTCGCCTTACTATACAACAAATACTGAAGACGACAAGAAACCAAGCAGGTTAAAATGAAGACAGGCTTACAATGATACCTTTACTTAATATTATTTCTTAGACGAATAAATCAGTAAAATGTAAGGTTATAAAAAAAAAAATAGTGAATCTACAAATGAGACTAATAACAAACAATTTCAAAATATAAGAAATATCTAGAGATAAAACTAATAAAGACCAATTTAAAAATCATTAAATAGGCCGCCAAAAAAAAACTTTTCATCGAGATATAGCGTTAAAAACATATCTAATTAATTCGAGTACAGTATGATATAAAACTATATAGCCTAGCTTATCAGATTAGAGAGAAAAGGACATATATACATTAAGCATGGGTCTATGCACAACAACAACAACAACAACAACAACAACAACAACAGCAATAATAATAATAATAATAATAATAATAATAATAATAATTCACGAGTACAATAGTTGATATTTATGTAGAATGGTCCACCTTTGGTACGAAGTTTGACTAGAAAAGCTTGAACTGTGTGTAGGACGAATTATACAATACAAGGCAAGATTGACAGGATTGCTGACGGGTATACAGGCTGACGAGCAGAGTCAGACAGATAGGCTGATGGCGGGAAAAATTATAGTCCCACAACTTTGTCGTTAAAGGACTAATGAGACAGTGAAAAATGTCATTAAAGGATGCCAGGTCATATTCCCTATGTAGGATTAAAACGTCCAGTTTAGACAGTGAATATTTAAAAAGGAAATATGTATGTATGGAAACGCTGAAATCTTTTGTATACTATTATTATAACTGACTATATGGTGGCTCACTAACTCACTGAAACACACACACACACACACACACACACACACACACACACACACACACACACACACACGCACACAGATTGCCAGGAGCTTCAAGGAATGAAAAGGATTGTGCAATAAGGCATAGTAAGCCTAGGCCTATAATAAGAAATTTTCGCCAGCTTTGGTACCACCCACTCTAATTGATAACCAATAATGACCTTTCAAAATGAAACTTGGATATAAAACATGTTTGGACTTATAGTAATGCTGAAATATAGAATCAAAATACTTAAAAGACCTGCTTGAAGCACAACAATGATATGATAGAGGCATTAGTAGCTTGAAAAGAAACTAATGGTATACATGTTCAAATACAAAATAAACAATTTAGAAAACCTATATGCAATAAGTCAATAATTGGAAAAAAGGGATCCGCTTCAATTAATCACTGAGGGAACAATACAAACGTGATAAAAAAAATGCAATGAAATATAAAAGGAAGTAGATCAAAGACAAACCTGACATTTCAAATGGGTTATTTATAAAACAATTTTGTTTTACATCATAAAAGTTAAATATAATTTATGTTACTATTGAATATCGAACTAAGACCTCTCCTAGGTCTATCGGTTTAGTGTACCAGGGAAATTGTGCCACTTGACCCCGTGCTGGGGCTAGGGAGGCCATTCGGTGTTATTACAGCTTGACGAAAAGTTGAAAGAAATTGGACTGCAAAATTGGATAAAATTAGCAGGAACCAGAGTAAAGCAAAAGTTTAAAAAAACATTTAGTAATACCCTCTACGGACCCTAGGTCTATCAATGTTCAGTAGTTTTGTCACTGTTTAGATTCTGAGGTGGTCTATATTTGGAAGTTATTATTGAGGTAAGAAAAATTTATATATATATATATATATATATATATATATATATATATATATATATATATATATATATATATATATATATACATAATTTTTCTTACCTGGCTAGGTTAGTTAGGGTTAGTAACGACTCGGTGACCTAAGTTAGGTTAGGTTAGGTAGGACTAAGACCCTTTTCCCACTATTTCTTCTGTTTTCTAACTATAAAATAAAGTTTTTCTCAATTGGTCAATTCGTTCAAGTGCTGTTCATCCCCAATATAAACAAATGAAGGTCTGAATAATTCGAAACATGAAATCATCTGAAAACTATGATATAAACTCCGAAATTCAATCCTGAACGAAATTAAAACTCAACACGTGTGAACACATAAGACTAGTAAAATGGAACAACCAGATATTGTTTCAACCTCATTTCCTTAAATAGTTTTCATAAATCAAAAAATGAAAAAAAAAAGAGTAATTTGCATTAGGCCTACTTAGTTCAAAGGTAACTGGACTTCCGATGCAAGACAAGTGAAATCTAAACCATACACATCGAAAATTTTAAAAAACAGAATATGGATCAAAATAAAATCGAAAAAAGACAAAATCAATATAATGTAACTATTGTACTTACATGGATGTTTGGACATTGGCCTACAGTGAGCTTTTCTCTTTGTTTCTCGTAGTCTACCGACATTGATGGATTTGGACAAGAATTACAGATTCTGTGATAAGTCATATACTGTATTCCAATCCACGCTCTTCACTCAGAGGATCTTAGTTAATAAGCAGAGAATATATTTCACTGCCATTTATTGTCTTCAGCGTGCTCCATTGTCTCACATACTAGAGGCCTAAAATTTGTAGTTACTTTAAAGAATTTGGGATACAGTTGTACGCCCTACGGTAGGCCAGGAGGATTGAAGTGATTATAGTTTATCTACACACCAGTAAAGTTGGGATACAATGTTGTATCTAATGTATCTATTGTTTCAAAAGTCTGGTGATATATGGCTAGTGGCGTTACTGGTGTTAACGAAAACACGGTAGTTATTTGAGAACCAAACGCCATAGCTAGAGTATAAAGCACAATGAGTCACTGATCATAGATTTAATAGTTCCAGTATTATTTTTAACAATGGCGTCTAAGATAATCTTTGGTCTTCTACAAAGATGACAATAAAGGGCACTTTTTTTTTTTTCTTAAATGTTATGTTGAGTTTCGTTTCTTTTTATTTGATTGTTATTATGCCTTTAGACTCGAGTTTGAAATAACACACACACCTAAGAACAAAATAAATGATTGATATTTATTGAATGTTATAGAACGTCGAACGTAAAGTTATTAGATTCATTGCCACAAACTAAAGTCGTTTATTTTCTTTGTTTCAAAAGAAAATTTTGCAAAGCATACATATACCAGTATAACTTATGACTGTTCACACTGGCATAGTTGGAGGTCTAGAAATATCATTTTCAATAAGCTGAACTACAAAATATTATTAATTGATTTATGATCTAGCAAGAAACTCTTATTAATGCACACTCCTAGTCGACTATACTTTAAAGAAAACGTTTTATTCATAGCAACCGTACCAAAGAAACTTAATTGTTTTAGACCAACTCAATGTGGCTTAACAAGGTTTACTTTTAAGAAATATTGTCTATGTACCTTCAATTGACCGTAGCCATGTATCTACGTATCAACTCCATCAAGTAGATATCGTGTGCCTTATATATATATATATATATATATATATATATATATATATATATATATATATATATATATATATATATATATATATATATATATATATATATATATATATATATGTATGTATGTATGTATATATCAGTGGGGATACCTTAACGTTGTGAAAGTGTTTGCGTACCACCATGATCAGCAAAGCTGTTATAGTCAGGATCACCCATACCAGGGTGCACGAAAATCTCCCACCATCACCAATCCACATTTGCCAGCATGGTGATGAAGACTCGCCAAACCCCAGACATGATGCCTTTGTCCTGCAGTGGACTAGAAACGGCTGCATTTGTTGTTGTTGTTGTTGTTGTTGATGATGTTGTTGTTGTTGTATATACAGGCATATCTATACACATATATCTGTCAAATTTTTCATTTACTGACTTTAAAGTCAAGAGAATTATTGAGTCCTTTGACTGGCCAGACAGTGCTACATTCGATCCCTCTCTCTGGTAACGGCTCATTTTTTCCTTTGCCTACATATACACCGAATAGTCTGGCCTATTCTTTCCACATTCTCCTCTGTCCTCATGCACCTGACAACACTCAAGATTACCAAACAATTTTTCTTCGTTCAAGGGGTTAACTTTTGCATTGTAATTGTTCAGTGGTCACTTTTCTCTTGGTAAGGGTAGGAGAGACTCTTTAGGTATGGCAAGCAGCTCTTTTAGGACACTCCAAAATCAAACCATTGCTCTCTAGTCTTGGTTAGTGCCATAGCCTCTGTACCATGGCCTTCCACTGTCTTGTTTATAGATCTTTTGCATGAGGGTATATTTAGGCTTAATAATCTATCTTATAGTTTATACAGTATATAGAAAATCTAATTTAATTTTGTTAGTTTCCTTTAAAAAAATTATTTTGATGCTTTATTACTTCTCTAGTAGTTTATTTCCTTGTTTCCTTTCCTCACTGGGCTATTTTTCTCCCGTTGGAGCCCTTGAGCTTATATCATCCTGCTTTTCCTAAGGCTACACGGCAAAATTCCAAGATTCCCCAATGTCATCATCACCATGACGTCAAATATGGTATATCTTATCAAGCTACTTAATATTTTTCTTAATTAACAGCGCAGCATCTGGCCTTTTTCCAATTATTCTTATATACCTCAAGGTTTTCCTCCCATGCTTGCTTTTTTTTCATCCCTTTTTTATCACTAATCTCTTCTTCATCATCCTTTTGTTTATGATTCCAATGTTCATAATTCTTTCCTCTTGTGGTATAGCCTCGATCTTGACGCAATGTAGCTGACGTCAATATTCCATTACGTCAATGACGCGAAGCAAACTTTCAATGCGCAGACAATTTTTTTTTTTTGAACGTCGTCTTGAAGGGCTATCCTCTCAATTGCTCTTTCCTATTCTATCGTAATTTCGAGGTCAGTCTTGAAAGGCTATCCTCTCAATTGCTCTTTCCTATTCTATCATAATTTTGAGGTCAGTCTTGAAGGGCTATCCTCTCAATTGCTCTGTCCTATTCTATCGTAATTTCGAGGTCAGTCTTGAAGGGCTATCCTCTCAATTGCTCTTTCCTATTCTATCGTAATTTCGAGGTCAGTCTTGAAGGGCTATCCTCTCAATTGCTCTTTCCTATTCTATCATAATTTCGAGGTCAGTCTTGAAGGGCTATCCTCTCAATTGCTCTGTCCTATTCTATCATAATTTCGAGGTCAGTCTTGAAGGGCTATCCTCTCAATTGCTCTTTCCTATTCTATCATAATTTCGAGGTCAGTCTTGAAGGGCTATCCTCTCAATTGCTCTTTCCTATTCTATCATAATTTTGAGGTCAGTCTTGAAGGGCTATCCTCTCAATTGCTCTGTCCTATTCTATCGTAATTTCGAGGTCAGTCTTGAAGGGCTATCCTCTCAATTGCTCTTTCCTATTCTATCGTAATTTCGAGGTCAGTCTTGAAGGGCTATCCTCTCAATTGCTCTTTCCTATTCTATCGTAATTTCGAGGTCAGTCTTGAAGGGCTATCCTCTCAATTGCTCTTTCCTATTCTATCATAATTTCGAAGGGCTATCCTCTCAATTGCTCTTTCCTATTCTATCATAATTTCGAGGTCAGTCTTGAAGGGCTATCCTCTCAATTGCTCTTTCCTATTCTATCATAAATTTCGAGGTCAGTCTTGAAGGGCTACCCTCTCAATTGCTCTTTCCTATTCTATCGTAATTTCGAGGTCAGTCTTGAAGGGCTATCCTCTCAATTGCTCTTTCCTATTCTATCATAATTTCGAGGTCAGTCTTGAAGGGCTATCCTCTCAATTGCTCTTTCCTATTCTATCATAATTTCGAGGTCAGTCTTGAAGGGCTATCCTCTCAATTGCTCTTTCCTATTCTATCATAACTTTGAGGTCAGTCTTGACTCTTTCCTATTCTATCATAATTTCGAGGTCAGTCTTGAAGGGCTACCCTCTCAATTGCTCTTTCCTATTCTATCATAATTTCGAGGTCAGTCTTGAAGGGCTATCCTCTCAATTGCTCTTTCCAATTCTATCATAATTTCGAGGTCAGTCTTGAAGGGCTATCCTCTCAATTGCTCTTTCCTATTCTATCATAATTTCGAGGTCAGTCTTGAAGGGCTATCCTCTCAATTGCTCTTTCCAATTCTATCATAAATTTCGAGGTCAGTCTTGAAGGGCTATCCTCTCAATTGCTCTTTCCTATTCTATCATAACTTTGAGGTCAGTCTTGACTCTTTCCTATTCTATCATAATTTCGAGGTCAGTCTTGAAGGGCTACCCTCTCAATTGCTCTTTCCTATTCTATCATAATTTCGAGGTCAGTCTTGAAGGGCTATCCTCTCAATTGCTCTTTCCAATTCTATCATAATTTCGAGGTCAGTCTTGAAGGGCTATCCTCTCAATTGCTCTTTCCTATTCTATCATAATTTCGAGGTCAGTCTTGAAGGGCTATCCTCTCAATTGCTCTTTCCTATTCTATCATAATTTCGAGGTCAGTCTTGAAGGGCTATCCTCTCAATTGCTCTTTCCTATTCTATCATAATTTCGAGGTCAGTCTTGAAGGGCTATCCTCTCAATTGCTCTTTCCTATTCTATCATAATTTCGAGGTCAGTCTTGAAGGGCTACCCTCTCAATTGCTCTTTCCTATTCTATCATAATTTCGAGGTCAGTCTTGAAGGGCTACCCTCTCAATTGCTCTTTCCTATTCTATCATAATTTCGAGGTCAGTCTTGAAGGGCTACCCTCTCAATTGCTCTTTCCTATTCTATCATAATTTCGAGGTCAGTCTTGAAGGGCTACCCTCTCAATTGCTCTTTCCTATTCTATCATAATTTCGAGGTCAGTCTTGAAGGGCTATCCTCTCAATTGCTCTTTCCTATTCTATCATAATTTCGAGGTCAGTCTTGAAGGGCTACCCTCTCAATTGCTCTTTCCTATTCTATCATAATTTCGAGGTCATCTTGGAATGGGATTTGTCCAACTCCAATGGGGTCACTGGTTCAAACAACTCTGTAATACGCATTTTGCATTGCGTAATCCTTGCCCTAGTTTTCGTATTCTATGATAAAATGTAATTCATTCTCTCCTAGCAGCACCTTTGGTATACAAGTTGTTTACTAATTCACTTGATTCAAGATCTTGATATGACTCAAAATAGTTCATCATTCATTCCTAGTTGGAAAAGCAGAATGCTAGAAGCCCAAGGGGCCCAACAAGGAAAATAGCCCAGTGAGGAAAGGAAACAAAGAAAAGTAATTTCAAGACCAGTAACAACATTAAAATAATAATATAAACTATAGCTTGATAAGATATACCATATTTGACGTCATGATGATGATGACATTGGGGAATCTTGGAATTTCACCGTGTAGCCTTAGGAAAAGCAGGATGATATAAGCTCAAGGGCACCAGCCACCCGTTGAGATATTACCGCTAGAGATTTATTGGGTCCTTGGACTGAGCAGAGAGTAATACATTGGATCCTTCTCTGGTTACGGCTCATTTTTTTCCTCTAGTTTTTTTTTCTTATAGTTTATATATGAATTTGTTTTGTTATTGTTTTATTTAATTGTTAATTAATTTTCTTATAATTTATCTATTTCCTTATTTCCTTTCCTCACTGGGCTATTTCTCCTTTGGAGCCCTTGGGCTTATAGCATCCTGCTTTTCCAGCTAGGGTTGTAGTTTAGCAAGTAATAATAATGATAATAATAATGATAATAATAATAATAATAATAATAATAATAATAATTATTATTATTATTATTATTATTATTATTGTTATTATTATTATTAT
Organism: Palaemon carinicauda; assembly: GCF_036898095.1. NCBI lineage: Eukaryota > Metazoa > Arthropoda > Malacostraca > Decapoda > Palaemonidae > Palaemon > Palaemon carinicauda. The sequence goes on along the minus strand of NC_090761.1, from coordinate 65,187,807 downwards.
TATCATAATAATAATAATAATAATAATAATAATAATAATTATTATTATTATTATTATTATGATAATAATAATAATAACAATGATAATAATATTAATAATAATAATAATAATAATAATAATAATGATAATAATAATGATAATTATTATTATTATTATTATTATTATTATAATAATAATAATAACAATAATAATAATGATATACTCATCTTAGATTATAATTTTCGTTAGACGTGTTTCATCGCCAATATATACTCCATTGAACTGAATTAAAGGTAAATCTAATAAATCTTCACTCGTATGCATCATCAGGATTGTCTTGAATGTACCTTGAGAGATCAGTGTTGTTAAAAGAAGGTGAGCAACCAATATTATCCTGAAGAGCTTCAGCAATCTAGTCGAGTTGGAGATTTCTAGAAAGATCTCTAATAAGATTTCTAGAAAGACCAAGTTGAAAAATATTTTCTGGAAGGAAATGCGTTGAAATTCAGTTTATGAGGAAGTTCCCAAGATATGATTTATGAGGAAAACCTCAGCATCTAAACTTTATTCTCAGAAACGGATATTACTTAAACGATTTTCTTTTTTTCTCTTGGAGGTGGTCTGATCACAAAATCACCGAGGCAAAAAGGTGGTTTTATATATATATATATATATATATATATATATATATATATATATATATATATATATATATATATATATATGTGTGTGTGTGTGTGTGTGTGTGTGTGTGTGTGTGTGTGTGTGTGCGTGTGTGTGTAAGAATTATATGATAAGAAACAGAAATTGGGTCAAAGACGATTTGTGATAGTTTCCGTGACTTTGAGGAATAGTTTTGAAAGTAATAGTTGGTAGAGGTTAGCTAGTAATAATAATAATAATGATAATAATAATCACGAATGTCGAAAGAATCATAACCTCCGTAAGCAAGTCTGCATTATTATTATTATTATTATTATTATTATTATTATTATTATTATTATTATTATTATTATTATTATTATTAGCTAAGCTACAACCCTAGCTGGAAAAGCGGGATGCTTGAAGTCCAAGGGCTCCAACAGGAAAAAAATAGCCCAACGAGAAAAGGAAATAAGTTAATGAATAAACTTCATGAGAAATAGTGAATAATCAGTATGAAATATTATAAGATCAGAAACAACGTTAAAATATATCTGTCATATATAAGATATGAGAAGAGACTTGTGTCAGCCTATTCAACATTAAAAGATTAACTGCTAATTGGAACTTCCGACGTTCCACCGATTCAACTGCCTTATTAGGAAATCATTCCACAATCTGGTCATAGCTGGAATAAAGCTTTGAGAATACTTTGTAGTGTTGAACCTTATGATGGAGAAGGCAAGGCTCTTTGCTGTAACATGTGTGAGAGAGAGAGAGAGAGAGAGAGAGAGAGAGAGAGAGAGAGAGAGAGAGAGAGAGAGAGAGAGAAAGCTATGTCAGGAAGACTGGGAGTGGTTGAAATATATGTATGGGAAAAACTGCGTTTGGCTACAGTAAAATTTTGATAGTGCGTGTACATATATGGCCAAGAATGAAAATGAAAGAATATCTTTAGGAAGGATCTGAATATTTTTAGGACTTTCGTTTTAACTTCCTATACGTGCATAATCGAGGGATTGCAAATCATTGTAAGAGAGCATGGTAGGTTTGATGTGCTTAGAGATTTGAATGCAAAGTTAGGTGTCCTACCGATGTCCAGAGACATGGATGTGCTGGGAGATTTGAATGTAAAGGTAGGTGTCATGTTCTACCGATGTCCAGACATGTATGTGATAGGAGATTTAAATGCAAAGGTAGGTGTCATGTTCTATCAGTGTCCAGAGACATGGATGTGATAGGAGATTTGAATGCAAAGGTAGGTGTCATGTTCTACCGATGTCCAGAGACATGGCTGTGATAGGAGATTTAAATGCAAAGTTAGGTTTCATGTTCTAGCAATGTCCAGAGACATGGATGTGATAGGAGATTTGAATGCAAAGGTAGGTGTCATGTTCTACCGATGTCCAGAGACATGGCTGTGATAGGAGATTTAAATGCAAAGTTAGGTTTCATGTTCTAGCAATGTCCAGAGACATGGTATATACTAGGATATTGAATGCAAAGGTAAGTGTCATGTTCTACGATATCCAGAGACATGGGTGTGCTAGGAGAGTTGAATACAAAGGTAGGTGTCATATTCTACTGATGTTCAGAGACATGGATGTGCTAGAAGATTTGAATGCAAAGGCAGGTGCCATGCTCTACCGATATCCGGGGACATGGATGTAATAGGAGATTTGAATGCAAAGGTAGGAGTCCTGTTCTAGTGATGTCCAGAAACATGGATGTGCTAGTAGATTTAAATGCAAAGTTAGGTTTCATGTTCTAGCGATGTCCAGAGACATGGTATATACTAGGATATTGAATGCAAAAGTAAGTGTCATGTTCTACCGATGTCCAGAGACATGGGTGTGCTAGGAGAGCTGAATGCAAAGCTAGGTGTCACATTCTACTGATGTTCAGAGACATGGATGTGCTGGAAGATTTGAATGCAAAGGTAGGTGCCATGCTCTACCGATATCCAGAGACATGGATGTAATAGGAGATTTGAATGCAAAGGTAGGAGTCCTGTTCTACCGATGTCCAGAGACATGGGTGTGCTAGGAGATTTGAATGCAAAAGTAGGTGTTATGTTCTATTATGCTCTACCAAAACCCAAAAACCTACAAATCAAGTAGAAGTCGATTACCATACTCTAAGGGGGTGGGTGTTTGAGACACTGTGAGTGTAAGTAAAGTACAATTTTATTCTTGAGTCATATCCTATCGCCAGAAAACTGTAAAGGGTAATGTAATTTTGAAATACTCCAAACACTTTGAACTTAAGATTGCATAAATTCTTTATAAATAACTTGATGCTTCATGTATTGGTTAGAGGCTATCCAACACTCAAGTAATCGGTTTTCCAACAGTATTACTGTATAACTCTGTTCAACTGTCCTGCCTATAGTAAGTTTGGCAGAGTACCCTCAAAGATAAGGACCATCTTATCTTGAATTTTTTTTTTTTTTTTTTTGGTGTGTATAAATATGATCACTAATCCAATGGGGTCTAAAGTTTATATATGAATGATACATTTTGACGTTGTTAATGATCTTACGATGTTAAAAAAGTGATTAATTGCTTATGAATAGTTTATTTGCCCTTCCCTTATTTCCTTTCCTCACTGGGCTACTTTCCTTGTTAGAGTCCTTGGGGTAGTAGCATTCTGCTTTTTCAACCAGGGTTGTAGGTTGGCTAATAATAATAATAATAATAATAATAATAATAATAATAATAATAATAATAATAATAATACATCCTTTGCCTCAGTAATTTTGGAATATTTAGATGTTTAAATGAGTACATAAAAGTTTTAACTTGACTACAAGAAACCCCAGGGGAATATATTATTATGTATAAAAAAATATTAGAATTATGAATTATGTTTAAAATTATGAGGTAATAACCAAGCATTCATGAAACTTTGGCCAGGGCACCAGCTACCCGTTGGGATAATACTTCTAGAGAGTTATGGGGTCTTTTGACTGGCCAGACAGTACTATATTGGATCCTTCTCTCTGGTTACTGTTCACTTTCCCTTTGCCTACACACACTGAATAGTCTGGCCTGTTCTTTACATATTTTCCTCTGTCCTCATACACCTAACGACACTGAGATTACCAAAAAATTTTTCTTCACCCAAGGGGTTAACTACTGCACTATAATTGTTCAGTGGCTACTTTCCTCTTGGTGAGAGTAGAAGAGACTCTTTAGCAATGGTAAGCAGCTCTTCTAGGTGAAGGACACTCCAAAATCAAACCATTGTTCTCTAGCCTTGGGTAGTTCCATAGCCTCTACCATGGTCTTCCACTGTCTTGGGTAAAAGTTTTCTTGCTTGAGGGTACACTCGAGCACACTATTCTATCTTATCTCTCTTCCTCTTGTTTTGTTCAATTTTCTATAGTTTATATAGGAGATATTTATTTTAATGTTGTTACTCTTAAAACATTTTTTCCCTTGTTTCCTTTCCTCACTGGGCTATTTTCCCTGTTGGAGCCCATGGGCTTATAGCATCCAGCTTCTCCAACTAGCTTAGCAAGTAATAATAATAAAAATAAAAAAATAAGCCTAAATTCAGTCATTTTACTTTCTTAAGATCAATTAGATGTTATTGTCGATAGTTCTCGTCATCTTAATTACTGAACTCTTGAAATGAATGAATGAATTTTGTTTTTAATTGTCTTAAGATTGATTACTCAACTCTTGTTATTAATTCATTCATTTTGCTTTTGATTGTCTGAAGGTTTATTACTCAACGTTTGGTATTAATTCATGCAATTTGTTTTTAATTATCTGAAGATTAATCACCCAACTCTTGTTACTAATTCATTCATTTTGCTTTTCATTGTTTGAATAAGTGCAAGGTTAATATGACATTGTGATTTGATCTTTATATCTTTTTATAAGAGATTGGTAACTGGATTAGCTATGTTCTCTTTAACCTTTTCTATTTAACTTTCAACTGGGCTCCACAAGGCACCAGAAGAGTTGGAAGACCCAGGCCTACATGGCTGAGGACTATGAAGCATGAAGTAGGAGATGATGAATGGAGAAATATTAATTTGAAAGCTCAAGATAGAGACGACTGGTGAAATCAAACAGAGGCCCTTTGTGTCAATAAGCGTAGGAGGAGATGATGATGATGATGATGATTTACTCTTATTGAAATTTGCATTTCTATTATGTACTTTTGATTTAATGCTTTGCTTTTGGTTCTGCAATTTTTGTTATTCTTGGTTCCAGTTAATTAATGAGATCAGAGATGAATGTGTATATTCAAGGGGTAATATTATTAGTAGGAATACAACCATAACGTAGTTTTTATCTATTTATTTTTTTAATTACTAGCAATCACTCTAAAAAGTACATAAAATAAATGACTAGTACAAGAAAAAATAAGATATGAAACTCGCAGGAATGAATTAAATGAAAGAAAATGGATGTTTTGAGATGTTTTATTTTAGTAGTTCATTACTTCTCATATCGTTTATTTATTTTCTTATTTCCTTTTCTCACTGAGCTATTTATCCCTTTTGGAGCCTTTGAGCTTATAGCATCCTGCTTTTCCAACTAGGGCTGCAGCTTAGTTAATAATAATAATAATAATAATAATGATAATAATAATAATAATAATAATAATAATAATAATAATAATAATAATAATAATAATAATAATAATAATAATAGTTAATACTGAAAGGGAGAGCAAAATGAATAAAGAATAATAATAATCTCTATTACACCAGAAAAGACTGGATATTACACAAGAGCATATCAAAAATGAAATGCTTGAAGTAATCTACTTGAGAAAAGTGCACACTCAACTGAGAGGTTACCATTGTCCAACACAATTTGATAAAAGTCGATTGCATAGATAAGAGGTACTGTGAGAGGTGATTATGATAACCAACTTATACTGCTATAGAGTCTTATAACTTTGAGATCTACCAAAGTTAATTTTCAGGAACTATTGAAGTATAATTCCACTCTTCAAGTATTGTAGCCCTAATGAAGAGCCCAGTAAAAAAATAAGTGGCCCGAAACAGCTGTTGCCACATATTATGGATGAAATTGAAAAGGAAAAGCAAGTAATATTAGACCTGCAGTCTCAATTGTAAATTGCTATTTGAATTTTGACATGAGTTTGGTCTTCAACACTATTACCGTACTATAATCTCTCTCTCTCTCTCTCTCTCTCTCTCTCTCTCTCTCTCTCTCTCTCCTTTTATGAGACTTTGGGTTGAATAGCATTGTTGTACTACAACCTCTCTCTCTCTCTCTCTCTCTCTCTCTCTCTCTCTCTCTCTCTCTCTCTCTCTCTCTCTCTCTCTCTCTCTCTCTCATTACCTTGCAATATCCAGGTGTTCACATTTTCCTTTTATGAGTCTTTGGGTTGAATAACTTTTTGCACCATTGTTGTACTATAACTCTCTCTCTCTCTCTCTCTCTCTCTCTCTCTCTCTCTCTCTCTCTCTCTCTCTCTCTCTCTCTCTCTCTCTCTCTCTCTCTCTCTCTCTCTCGTTACTTTGCAACATCCAGGTGTTCACATTTTCCTTTTATGAGACTTTGGGTTGAATAACTTTTTGCACCATTGTTGTACTATAACCTCTCTCTCTCTCTCTCTCTCTCTCTCTCTCTCTCTCTCTCTCTCTCTCTCTCTCTCTCTCTCTCTCTCTCTCTCTCTCTCTCTCTCTCTCTCATTACTTTGCAACATCCAGGTGTTCACATTTTCCTTTTATGAAACTTTGGGTTGAATAACTTTTTGCACCATTGTTGTACTATAACCTCTCTCTCTCTCTCTCTCTCTCTCTCTCTCTCTCTCTCTCTCTCTCTCATTACTTTGCAACATCCAGGTGTTCACATTTTCCTTTAATGAGACTTTGGGTTGAATAACTTTTTGCACCATTGTTGTACTATAATCTCTCTCTCTCTCTCTCTCTCTCTCTCTCTCTCTCTCTCTCTCTCTCTCTCTCATTACTTTGCAACATCCAGGTGACTCACATTTTCCCTTTATGAGACTTTGAATTGAATCACTTTTAGGTAACACTTCTCCTTTACATTTAAGCATAACCAAGAAACTAAACCTGATATGATTAGCTGTTACTCTTCAAAAAAAAAATAAAAAATAAAAAAATAAAATAAAAAAAATGGACATAATACATTTGGTGGGGTGTGATCAATGATAGTTCCGTAAACAATGATCTGTTTTTAGGCAGTTGGTAGTAAACGTAGCGGATGGCAGGGCGAGAGAAAAGTCAAAGTCAAACCTAAGTTAAACAAAAGGGTTTGAGCAAAACATTATTATTATTATTATTATTATTATTATTATTATTATTATTATTATTATTATTATTACTATCCAAGCTACAACCCTAGTTGGAAAAGCAAGATGCTATAAGCCCAGGGGCTCCAACAGGGAAAAATAGCCCAGTGAGGAAAGGAAATAAGGAAATAAATAAATGAAGAGAACAAATTAACAATAAATCATTCTAAAATAAGTAACAACGTCAAAACAGACATGTCATATATAAACTATTAACAACATCAAAAACAAAAACAAGTTGTGGTGTATATGAACACAAACTTGAGTATGTGAAGTATTTGATGAGCCAACTATCCAGTATGGAAGTGCAGTGTAAATGTTGAATGCAAATGAAAAAGAAAACGGGCTGTTGATAGGTAGTTGTCTAGTGCAAGTGGCAATTGAATTGGTGAGCAATGTGGTTATACATGTAAGTGGTCAAAAAAGTTTATCAAGGTGAAGAAATAGATCAGGGAGTTTCAAGACTAATTGGTAATGCTGCTTTGCTCAAGGGGTTAACTACTGCACTGTAATTGTTCAGTGGCTACTTTCCTCTTGGTAAGGGTAGAAGAGACTTTAGCTATGGTAAGCAGCTCTCCTAGGAGAAGAACACTCCAAAATCAAACCAGCGTTCTCTAGTCTTGGATAGTGCCATAGCCTCTGTACCATGGTCTTTCACTGTTTTGGGTTAGAGTTCTCTTGCTTGAGGGTACACTCAGGCACAATATTCTATCTGAATTCTCTTCCTCTTGTTTTGTTAAAGTTTTTGTAGTTTATATAGGAAATATTTCAATGTTGTTACCCTTAAGATATTTTATTTTTCCTTGTTTCCTTTCCTCACTGGGCTATTTTCCCTGTTGGGGCCCCTGGGCTTATAACATTCTGCTTTTCCAACTAGGGTTGTAGCTTAGAAAATAATGATAATGATAATAGAAAGAAAGAGGGTAAGACTAAAACTGTGCTGGATTGATGGAGGGAAATGGTTATTGGAATAAAATGGTCTTAATATAGAGGAAAAGGAATATTACATGTAAATCAGTTACACAAGGTAATGTTCATAAGAGGTTCAACTTGCTGTCGCATTGGTGCTTCTTCAGTATCAGTAATTGAAGTGACTACAATACAATACGGATAAGGATAGGGAAGTGGGGAATATGGGGAAAGGAAGAGTACCCCTGGATGCAATCCAGTTTAGTAGCCCGAAGGCAGGTAATCGGGATGGGAAAGAATAAGGAAAAAGGGAGAAAGAGAAGTACAGGAGAAGAATAAAAGAGAGGGGCAGACCCTCATGCGAAGGTAATATCTTTTAAATTACTAATATTATAGAGGTGCCTGCAAAGATATCCAACTGTGATTCAAGTTGAAATATGCCGGTGGCTCTGACCATTGCCTTCCTCTTCTTTGGTGTAACCCCTGTATATATATATATATATATATATATATATATATATATATATATATATATATATATATATATATATATATACACACATATATATATATATATATATATATATATATATATATATATATATATATATATATATATGTATATATATGTATGTATGTATATATACATATATATGTATATATATATATATATATATATATATATATATATATATATATATATATATATATCCCTTTCTGAGTGCGAATACCTTACTGTGGTGAGAGGGTTTGCATATCGCCATAATCAACAAAGCTGTACTAGTCAGGGACACCCATACAAGGTTGATTCACTATGAGCAATCAGACGAAAATCTCCCACCATCACCAATCGGCACTGACTGGCGTGGTGATGAAAACAGGCCAAATACCACACATAACTACGGACATGTCTGAGGGTTTTGTCTTGCAGTGGACTGGAAATAGCTGTATTTGTTATATATATATATATATATATATATATATATATATATATATATATATATATATATATATATATATATATATATGTGTGTGTGTGTGTGTGTGTGTGTGTGTATTATATATAAAGAGAGAGAGAGAGAGAGAGAGAGAGAGAGAGAGAGAGAGAGAGAGAGAGAGAGAGAGAGAGAGCCCTGTGGAGCATTGTAAAGAAAATCACCTATTGTATGTACTTCAGAATTAATCAGAAATCAACACTTTTCCACCTATCAATTATTTCAAACTACCTTAACATTTCCTTTTTATCAAAACTCATTGATTAATTTTGAAGTCTTCAGATATCTTTGTATTCTTAATTTTCACTAATTTTCTTTAATCATTGTAGCCCCAATGAAGAGCCCAGTAAAAAAAAAGTGGCTCGAAACAGCTGTTGCCACATATCAAATGAAAACCTGAGTGGAGTCTTGCTTGATAGAAGAAATATAGAAATATTACCTTCCGAGTGTTAGACAACACAATTACATCATATATAAATTGTACAGGTAAATGAACATATATATATATATATATATATATATATATATATATATATATATATATATATATATATATATATATATATATATATATATATATATATATATATACTTTTGTGTCAACTTATTCCATACCACGGTACTCTTCCGTTAGAAGTAGTGTAGGCTACCGTGTTGATATGAAGAGACCAGTTTTCATCTGGTCTTGGATTAATGATATCGTAAAGTCTTTGCGCGGTGGTTTAAAACAGGATTGAGACTGCCGTAATGTCCCTCGAATTGACTAGGACTGTTCATTTGTTTGTTATCTTTGCTATCCATAAAGTGGTGGAGAAAGATAACAACTGCTCCTTTCAAACTAGCAGAGTCTTCGCTGCAAATTTTGACTCGACTTCCGTAAACCATTATGCAAATCTTGCGAGATTATGTACATGTTGAACTCACTTACAAGACAATCTTGCATTATCTTTTTTACCGAGTGTCGGTACTTGTGATATTAAATGATTAACTGATTAAAAAACTCGTTCATGTATACAGGCATAAGATAATCAAGAAATGAAGGAACTAGTTAGAATTATAGCAATGGAAAAGAATACTTAATGGCCATAACAACGGCATGGTCAAGCTAAAACACGATGATGGTGTCTATATATGACGGTGGTAAGCTGTGACTAACTGAAGCTCAAGCTTTCCCTTTCCATCCTCATGAATACTGTCATAAGGGATTTCGTAGATGGAGGAAAAATGTATAGAAAATGGGATCTACCACATCGGAAACTGGTTTAATAACATCGTAATTGCGTAAAAGAATAAGTAAAATACTTTCTAACTCTTTGATAATCTATCCAATCAGACTTGTTGAGACGCCATTAATATATATTCTACATTTATTAAGTGAATAATATGTTTTGCACACATCTGAATAGTACAAGCCAATGAAAGTAAAATCGGTGTGGCAACAAGTACATGTGAAGTCGGCGTCGTTGCGACTCGCGAGCCCCACGTTTCTTTTTGTATTGTTTCGTTTTACTGCTCAGCGCATTTCTTGAATCACCAATATTCTTTACTTACCTCACTTTAAGGGCTGATTTTCTGATCCTATACAGCAGAAAATTTTACAGATGATAGAATTTTGCAATGCTGAGTTATAACCAGAGAATTAATTAGAAATGGTAACGAATAAGGTGAACGATACATTTAGAGAAAATGTGAGGCAAGTAAAGTTCTCGAGTAACATGGCCAGTTTAGCTCCCTCAAATTGTTGTGTTGGGGAGGAGGTCCCTTCAGTGTATTGACGAACGTAGTGAGGTGAGCAGAATCAATGCGTATTTTGGATATATTAAATATGCTTCTTTCGCCCGAAATCAGGCAGATTCCACGGTGATAATGTACGGATATGATCACACGGTGTTTACTTTATTTATTGAGAGTGAAATAAAATGATGTGTTGGTGAAGAAAGTCCAAAATAAAAGTGAGAGGAGAGTGTGTGTGTGAGAAAGGCAGCAGGCGAATGGTGGTGGTGTTGGTGGTGGGGACAACTTGTACCAACCAACCTTCTTCTTTTTCTTTCTGTAACCACCATTCTGAAGTACCAGCTGTGCTCCAAATCTGCCTACTTCCAACTCTTGGATAAAACCTGGATTGTTTAACTTTTAACTTGTTATTTATTTTATCAAGTAATTTATCGAAAAAAAAAGTAGCAACTTCTGCAAAACGTGTTTGGTGAACCGCCTCTTGTCAGCAAGTTCCGTAAATATAGCAACATTTCAAGTGAATTTACTTTATTTAACTTGTGAAAATACATGTGGAGTGTTTAGTGAACCTTATTAATATAAGTAAACATATAATACTTTTTATATAAATTGAAAAATAGTGTTGGTGTTTACGCCAATAATTAATTAAATAAAAACCCTGTAATTATTTTGGACGAACTTTCTGTTCACAACTGGACTTTTAGTAAAAAAAAATTTTAAGACTTAAAGTTTTGTGAACTTTAAAAAGGATTTGTGATTGTGACCCACGTTCGGTTTGGAATATAAAGAAACACGTTTATAATCAGAATTATATCGAATCTTTTGTGACCTATTTGTTATCTTCATAATTAATGGGAATGCCTTTAACGACTGGTCCGCATCGAATGAGCACATTTATCATGGTTAGCATCGTTGCTACTCATGACCACCTCCACTACTGACTATGTTGGGTAAGTAAATAAGTAGTTAAGTAGCATATCCGTTACTTGTTTTGTGAAGTAGCATCTCCTTGGCATCATTTTCCTGCAACGTAATCTGACTGTAGTTTATTTCCTTCCTCACTGGGCTATTTTTTCCTGTTGGAGCACCTGGGTTTATAGTATATCCATTACTTATTTTATTAAGTAGCCTCTCTGCTATGTTGGGTAAGTAAATAAGTAGTTAAGTAGCATATCCGTTACTTGTTTTGTGAAGTAGCATCTCCTTGGCATCATTTTCCTGCAACGTAATCTGGCTGTAGTTTATTTCCTTCCTCACGGGGCTATTTTTTCCTGTTGGAGCACCTGGGTTTATAGTATATCCATTACTTATTTTATTAAGTAGCCTCTCTGTGCCATTCTTTTTTTGTAGAGTGTATTCTCCGTAATGTAGTTTGTTTATTTCGGGGTGTGTGTATGATAGCGGCTACCTGTATGTATTATTATGACTAACTTAGAATACGGCAGTGTAAGGGGGGGTCGCAGGGGACTGTTAGCCCCCCTCCCCCGTTAGGTATGTAGGTTAGGTTAGGGAGGAAAGTTTAGATTAGTTAATGTCCATTTTTAATCAGCACACGAGGAACTGGCTTCTCTTATACAAAGGCTCCTTTATTTCCTTTCCTCATTGGGCTATTTTTTCCCGTTGGAGCACCTGGGCATATAGAATCCTGCTTTTCTAACTAGGGTTGTAGCTTAGCTTGTAATGACGATAATAATAGTAATAATGATCACATTATTAATATATGAATGGAACCTGCCTTGTGGATTCTGCTCATGACTATAGCAGCCATTTTTTTTTTTAATGAGGCTGGGTCACCGATTAGAATCATAACTTGAGTAGGCCTATATCCAGGTAATTAGATTATATCAATAATTTTAATTACATTGTGATGTTTACAAATAGTTTACCCTACGGCTGGTTAGGTAACTCGTACTTGAAAAAAGGTATTCGTTCTACCTTCATAACAAACTTGAAGCCTACCAGGCTATCTGGAGGTATGCTACATGCAGGGCCTTTTAGGGCTAGGCCTTAGGCCTAACTTACACTGGGGTCACGGAGATCATCTGCATTTTATTTATTAGAACTCGATACGAGCATCTCTAGGGAACTACATAGATACAAGTTCTTAGTTTTATCGACTAGGCCTATGTTTTTTATATACTGTATTCTGCTTCTTGTAGTTTGGTAACTTAAAAAAAAAATAAGAAATGATTGATGATTTCATTATAGAATTAAGATTTTGTGATGTTCTGTTAGGCAATTTGTGGGAGATTGTTGTTGTTTAGTGTGACAGGTATTAAATATAGGTCTACACACACACACACACACATATATATATATATATATATATATATATATATATATATATATATATATATATATATATATATATTGCCTCTTGTGGTTTACCTTTTATTGCATTTTAAACCCTGACATCCTACGGTGAAGGATTGGCAGAGGAGGAAGGGCTTGTATTTTAAATATTTAGGACCCACGTTTTTGGAAATGTTACTGTCTCCTTTTAGAGGTTAAAGGTTTGTCCCTCCCCTAAAATTTTATTGTCCGTAGAATGAGGGTCTGGATCTTAGACCGCTATTCGGTTGGGTAGTGGACTATGGCAGCTGACGCCGAAGCAACTGGATTTAGCCATGTTAACGTGTGTTGAGAATTGATAGTTTATAAATGATTGATTTTAGATAGTTTTCTTAGCTTAATATTATTTTTATTATTAGGATATGTTGAATGGAGAAGTATTGATTTGAAAGCTCAAGATAGAGACGACTGGCGAAATCTAACCCTTTGCGTCAATAGGCGTGGGAGGAGATGATGATGATTATGATTATTGTTATTATTACGGTATTAGCTTAACTCCATCCCTACTTGGATGAGCAAGCTGTAGTGGGATGCACTATCCTTTATTTTATTATTAAAGTTTATTGCCATTTGTAAACTATCTTTCACGTTGCCATCTTGAAGGGTCTTTTTTCATATTTTTTTTTCTGAACATGACAATGCAATATGCAATAGTCTTACATTTGGTTCGTAGATCTGGAAGAGTTTAATGATTAATGTTTTCTTACTTTTCTATGTGTGATTTCAATAAAAGAATTCATAATATTTGTAGTATTCAACTTGTTCAAACGTACATTCTGATCGCAGGCCAACAAACATTTTAGTTTGACTGCAAATAGAAATTCAGCTACATTTTTATGCCAATCTGAAAGCAGTGTGACTTGGTTTTGAATGTGTCATAGTGGAAGAATGAAGGTATTGCCAGTGGTTTGTATGTTAGAATTTTATGTGAAGTTTATGTCGGAGTAATATACAGTGTATATATATATATATATATATATATATATATATATATATATATATATATGTGTGTGTGTGTGTGTGTGTGTGTACTTTTCATAGTTTATTTCCTCATATCCTTTCCTCACGGGGTTCTTTTCCCCTGTTTGAGCCCTGCTTTTCTAATGAGTTGTAGCACACACACACACACACACACACATATATATATATATATATATATATATATATATATATATATATATATATACACCTACTAGAGTTGCGTCCTATGAGTTTAGAGGTTTCACTTGATCACAACAGAACTTCTTTGCTCAAGAGTCGGTGTAAAGTTGTCAGCTTAAGGTCGGCGGCGTTATACCGTTGGGTTTGTCTCGTCATTCTGCTTCCGACGATTGTACAGAGTCATGACGGTGGTAACGGGGCTGAAGGAAAATGGGGATGGATACGACGCAAGGGAAAATTGACCTGCGCCTGTTGGTGATGAGCGTAGCAATTGGAGAGAGAGAGAGAGAGAGAGAGAGAGAGAGAGAGAGAGAGAGAGAGAGAGAGAGAGAGAGAGAGAGAGAGAGTGCGTCAGTGTATACGTACATACATATGCAGTGTCTTATGCTTAGGACCACGTCTGTAGGGGCCAAGTTTGACTCAAGGCAGGTACATTTCTTCTCGTCAAAAAGGGACATAGGACTAGATATGTAAGTTTCTGGTTCGATTTTGGACACGTATTTAAGGCAATGCCTTTTCTTAAATGCCACCGTTCCTCTTGTCCTGTTCTGCTGTTTGTTGAGGATAGGCCTATCTGATAGCAGCATCATTTCAAATGGTTAGACCTAGTAACTTCTGTTTTTCATTCGTATCGAGTCATAAGTTTCTGGTTCGAAATCTGGACACAGATTTAAGGTAATGCCTTATTTTTAAATTCATAGGTCTTCTAGTGTCCTGTTCTGATAAATTTTCTTTGGAAGGATAGGCCTAATCTATTAGCAGCATCGTCTCAAACGTCTAGACCCAGCAATTTCTGTTTTCCTATTTTTTCTTGCTAACGAAGGACAAGAGCCTTCGTCTCCTTCCACGCCTGTGCCAAGGGCTTGGTCACCCACTTTTCCCCCGACGGTTGGTTATAAAGGACGCCTGAAGAGAGGCGCCGTTGTATTGATCATTGCCTGACGATGGGAGAACGGTCGGCTACGGTCCACCAACTCCCTTATTTTTCAGTTTCCTTTTTATCGGCTTCATGCTCGGCGCAGTAGGCATGTAAGTTAGGTCATTTGTCTCCATATGTAGGCCTACAGGACACACGTCGCAAAGGCTGACAGTGTGAATGCGTTAGGCCTTCTAGTCACTTAGTACATCCCCCTTTGCAGCAGAAGCTTAGGCCTATTTTATTATTGCAGAAGACAGCAGCAGCCCACGCTCGTGTTGTGCCGGCCGTTACACTAGTGTCATGGAGGAGGCGAAAATCATACCAGATTTTTGTTATTGTTAGTAAATATTGTTAGTTTTGTATTCGTGTTATTGTTTATTAGTGTTTGTTTGTAGTATTTCATAGTATATATTCAATTGCCTCATGAGTTAAGAAATGAGGTTCAAAGTAATTTGTTGGTATGCTGTGATAAGATTTAATTATCTTATGTATCTGATGTATTTGAAGCATTGCGGTATTATTTTGGTGGTTAAGGGTAAGGAAAGGCGTAATTGGGATTAAAAAAAAAATTTCTTGTCTTTTTTATTTGTAAATAGTTTGTTTTAGCTACATAGATATCCTCTCTGCATTGATCCAAAGTAAATTTCTACGTTGTATTATTATTATTATTACTGGCCAAGCTACAACCTTAGTTGGAAAAACAGTATGCTATAAGCCCAAGGGCTCCAACAGAGAAAACTAGCCCAGTGAGGAAAGGAAATAATAAACAATATGAGAAACTACATTATACTTTGTCCGATGTGAAGCTGATTGCCTTTAGATTTAATTATTGATGCACATGTCAGTTTTTTTTTTAATCCAGTATCGATAGGTTGAAGCCATTATTGTTTTAACTGTCTTATCGTCATGAGTTTTTTTTTTTATTTAATATCTCTTTCACTTATGCGTAAAATTAGTTCAACTTTTATTATTATTATTACTGTCCAAGCTACAACCCTAGTTGGAAAAGCAAGGTGCTATAAGCCCAGGGGCTCCAACAGGGAAAAATAGCCCAGTGAGGAAAGGAAATAAGGAAATAAATAAATGAAGAGAATAAATTAACAATAAATCAATCTAAAAAAAAGTAACAACGTCAAAACAGATATGTCATATATAAACTATTAACAACGTCAAAAACAAATATGTCATATATAAACAATAAAAAGTTATACATATTTTACAGCAAAGAGATATCCATTTAACTCTTTTTGCCTAATGTTTTTTCTGAAGACTTCTTTTCTCTTATAATTCTTCCTTTTATTTTACCTGATAATATGCCAGCTTCACAAATGGAATAAATTTGTTTTTTCTGAATACTTGGTTAAAGGAAACCATCTAAGTTCAGTCGTAACTTTCATAGAATGGTAATATATACCGAGTTAAAGTTCATACATTTATGAGTTCTTGGTTGATGCTATTGGATTAGAAATATTTCTTTTGTTCTTGAATATCAAGATTTTTTTTTTTTTTTTTGCTCGATAGGAATTTGACCTTCCACGCCTTACTGACTTTTGTCTGTATTTAATATTTTTCTTATACACACACGCATATATATATATATATATATATATATATATATATATATATATATATATATATATATATATATTGGGTTTATGCTACGAGAATTTTACCAGAATAGCAGAAAAATGGACCATGCAAATATTACAAATGTTTTATGAAAAGAGTGCTTTGATTCCAATGTAATTTCAAAGGGGGAATGTTATATTTACCATTTAACGCACACACACACACACACATATATATATATATATATATATATATATATATATATATATATATATATACAAACATATATATATATATATATATATATATATATATATATATATATATATATATATATATATATATATATATATATCAAAATGGCTGTTATCAGTAAATTATCAAGCTATATGGTCTACTGATCAAATACCGAGATATTGAGTCTCCAAGCTGTGAAATTGCTTTATTAATAAACTAGCTTATTAGTCTAGCTTGGCCAATATGAAGTCTATACTGTATATCATATGTACATTGGTACGTTTGGTACAATTCCTTTTAATATACGGACGACAGTAGGAATATCGTCCTTTGCAAAATTCAGTATAGGCCTATATCGATTTCGAGGTGATTGTATGTAGACCTATGTATTTACATAATTATATAAGGAATCATTTTGATTCATTATGTAGTTTGTGTACCTTCAACCCATGATTTATACACACGTCTGTGTATTATGTGTCTAATTGTAAGGCGAGTCTGTTTACAGTGTTCCTTGCACTGCATACCGTAGTTGGTAATATAAGTTCTTAGCAACGTCCCTTCAACCTCAGTTTCATAACTTTCCATAGCTTACTCTGAATTTGTTCCCCAACTTTTCAATACTTAGCTGTTCAACCTCTTCAACTGTCTTCACGTCTTTTGCTTGATCAAATCCTTCTGGTTAGCAATGTTGATATAGTAATTTTAACTATATATGATAAGTATAATGAGTCTTACTTTAATAACATATTAATTTTTTTAGTATGAGTTCTCAAGATGATACATTCTTAATTATTATCGGATGATTCTTAATTCTCCTTTTCTGATACGATGAACACTGGTGTGGCATGTCAGTGAATATACGGTTGAAAGGTCGCTCATGAATGGCAGAGGCAAATGATAATGATAATGCCCCGCTCCATCCAAGGTAGGATCAGGGAGGGACAGGCAATGGCTGCAAGGAACTTAGCAGGGACCTATAGGCTCCCCCAAATCAGACATCCCTAGCTCACAAGGATCGGGAGGTTGCAGGATCTATCGAGCCCGAGCGGTTGTCGAACACCAGTCCAGCAGATCACCAGACAAGGACGTTTCCAATATACTTCCATAACTAATGAATAAAGTTTCGACGTTTCAAGACAACGATATCTAATGTTGTTACTGTTCTTAGAATATTTTATTTTGTTCATTACTTCTCTTGTAATTTGTTTATTTCATTATTTCCTTTCCTCACTGGGCTATTTTCCCTGTTGGAGCTCTTGGACTTATAGCATCCTACTTTTCCAACTAGGGTTGTAGCTTAGCTAGTAGTAATGATAATGATTATAACAACAATACGAAAGAAGATACGACCAACACCTAATAGCCATAATATTTGATAAGCTTTATGGTGGTCTGCTACTCTATCCCCTGTTTCAAGTAAGGTTCTTATACGGTCTAATAGACCGATGTAACTTGACGATAGGAATGTTCACTCGCCCGTACGACTAGGGGCCCGGTTTATCGGCATTTTATCAGCCGTATGAGGATGGATAATAAACAAACACTTGAGACAGGAGATGCCGTGAAATGTTCCAAAGTCTGGCGCTCGCTTTAGCCAGCCTGGTGTTTTCGTCCACGTGTCTGTTTAAAGGTTTAAGTGCCACTTAATGACAGAGGTAAGGGACAGTGACGTTGTCCTATCAAACATGACAATGCCCTAGAGACTGAACATATATTCATATGATCAGCGCCCAAGCCCCCTCTCCACCCAAGCTAGGACTAAGGAGGACAATGCCCTGGAGACTGAACATATATTCATATGATCAGGGCCCAAGCCCCCTCTCCACCCAAGCTAGGACTAAGGAGGGCCAGGCAATTGTTGCTGATGACAGCAGATAGACCTATAGGCTCACCCAAACCCCCCGTCCTTAGATCTCAAGGATGGTGAGGTTTCAGCGACTAAAGGAACTAACAAGTTTGAGCTAGACTCGAGCCCCAGTCTGGCGTTCACCAGTCAGGGACGTTACTGTATCGGGCGATATGTTTTCATGGTGCTGTAACATGCATATTACAGAAGGTCCTCAAGTTACAAAATTAATATGCTCCAAGAAGCTGTTTGTGAATAGAATTTTATTACATTTTGGCATAGGATAGGCCTAACCTGAATCTAATTTTCATAAGGAATAGATATCAGGTTATTACAAATGTCGTTTTGGTAACTGTGATCTTTATCGTATCTTTATTTTCAGTTGGATTTCTGTTTGTATCTAAGTAGGATATCTTCTGTACCTGTGAGGAAAGTAATATTTACGTTCGTGTTTTCCGACACATTCTCGAATATTGGGTAATTTTGTAACTATGTTATCGTTTTAGAGTAATTTTTGAAAATGGGCATAATGTGTATATCGACCTAATTGTTAAGGTTAGTATATATATATATATATATATATATATATATATATATATATATATATATATATATATATATATATATATATATATATATATATATATATATATATATATATATATATATATATATTTATATATATAATTTTTTTCAGTCAGATTGAATAGGATATGGAAAAGTAGTGTTGATGGGCTCATTCATAATTTTCTTAAGAATTTAGTTTTATACAGTATGTTATTATTATTATTGTTGTTATTATTATTTGCTAAGCTACAACCCTAGCTGGAAAAGCAGGATGCTATAAGCCCAGGGGCTATGACGGGGAAAATTGCCCAGATATATATATATATATATATATATATATATATATATATATATATATATATATATATATATATATATATAAGTGTGTGTGTTATACATGTGTGAAAGGTGAGTCTGATGTTGGTGTTGTGTTCAAGATAATCAGAGCGTGAGGCTGTCCCAAGTTTTGATGCATAATAGGCCTATCAACGTTCCTCCCTCTACGCTTTTTGTTTATTTAAGCCTTATTTTGTGGTCCTTCCTTACTAGCTTGGAGAGTGGATTACGGGAAATCGTCTATTTTATATCTCAATTACTAAAATGGATTAAATGGTGTAATTAAATATGATGAATTGCTCTCGTTTTGATGTTTGTATTGTGAGATTTGCCTTATAGAGTGTTTTTGAATATGTTCTTTTAATCTAATGTATACCTGATTTTTATTGTTCCAAATTTGCATTCTTACTCAAGCAGATACCTTTGCCTTGATATTAAGTCAGATTTATCTAGTGGTTTCTCACTCGCCCTAACCTTGGTCTAGAGATGGCGTGTCCTATTTGTCTGCTCCCTATTTCTGGTGTAGGCTTATTCTCGTGAGTTTTTTTTTCTTTTTTTGTGTAAACTGTCAAATTTGTTATTTGGGGAGTTTTTACTGAATGGAATGTTGGATTGCTATAAAACACACTTTATAAACTTCGTTTTTTAACCTTTATGTGTTTCTTATACAGTTTGTGACACCTGCGAAAGAAAGAAACAACCGTAACGCACAAACACACAGCTAGAAATTACATATATATATATATATATATATATATATATATATATATAGAGAGAGAGAGAGAGAGAGAGAGAGAGAGAGAGAGAGAGAGAGAGAGAGAGAGAGAGAGAGAATAAGCAGACGCGAGTGGAATGACGTATGAGGCTTTTGTCCTGCAGTGGACTAGTAACGGCTGATGAGGATAATGTAAGATATATATATATATATATATATATATATATATATATATATATATATATATATATATATAGTGATTTCTAGCTGCAGAATCTTTCATGATTACCGGGTGGTTTAAAATTGCATTCTTCTAGGTACTCTACACAAAGGAGTCATTAACAGTCTATCGAACCCCTCTACACTTAAGGTACCTTAAACCCGGTTAGGTCTCTCTCTCTCTCTCTCTCTCTCTCTCTCTCTCTCTCTCTCTCTCACACATTGAAGATTCAAGGTAGTTAAAAGTGCAGCAAAAATAATGGGATAAGAATTCTTTTTTTAGATAATCGTAATAATAATAATTCCCAACCGTGTGCTTTATTATGCCCGTGTGTCTTTTGCGTAGGTGAAAATCGGGCAGCGAATATAACTCAGTGGGGTTATTTCTGTCTGCGGGTAGTAGTGCGGGCCTGTGTGCTCGCTGTTTCTTCAGGTGGCAAGTTGAGAGTTGCCAGTTTGGGAAAGGGAGAGTGAGTGAATACGTGAGGAGGAGAAGTAGGGGGGGGGAGGGGGGAGAGGTTCAGAGCGTGTGATTAGGGGTTGGAGAGAGGGGAGGGGAGGGGGGTTTGGTAGAGGTTAGTGATTTGTGTTCAACACGGGAAGCCTTTTGGATCCGCCAGGGTGCATCAAAACCAACTCGGCTGGCACTGCGGTCATCAACGTGTGTTGGGTTAGGTTTTGTCTTCTAGATGGATTGTATTTCATAACGATTTTCCTTTCAAGTTCAGAGCGGCGATGATATCTCTCTCTCTCTCTCTCTCTCTCTCTCTCTCTCTCGTGACATTCCTTTTGCCATATTTATTCACTTAATATTAACTTCTCTTTCTTGTTCAATCTAAATTTGTAGATCTCTCTCTCTCTCTCTCTCTCTCTCTCTCTCTCTCTCACACATTGAAAGTGAGTTACAATAATTGTTAGTAAGTCTAGTATACCTAAATATTTACCTTTCAATTTCGTTACTCCAGTATGCATGGAAATATGTGGAGGATCGTCTCTCTCTCTCTCTCTCTCTCTCTCTCTCTCTCTCTCATATTGAAAGTGAGTTACAATAATTGTTAGTAAGTCTAGTATACCTAAATATTTACCTTTCAATTTCGTTACTCCAGTATGCATGGAAATATGTGGAGGATCATCTCTCTCTCTCTCTCTCTCTCTCTCTCTCTCTCTCTCTCTTATTGAAAGGGAGTTACAATAATTGTTAGTAAGTCTAGTATACCTAAATATTTACCTTTCAATTTCGTTACTCCAGTATGCATGGTAATATGTGGAGGATCATCTCTCTCTCTCTCTCTCTCTCTCTCTCTCTCTCTCTCTCTCTTATTGAAAGGGAGTTACAATAATTGTTAGTAAGTCTAGTATACCTAAATATTTACCTTTCAATTTCGTTACTCCAGTATGCATGGTAATATGTGGAGGATCATTCTCTCTCTCTCTCTCTCTCTCTCTCTCTCTCTCTCTTATTGAAAGGGAGTTACAATAATTGTTAGTAAGTCTAGTATACCTAAATATTTACCTTTCAATTTCGTTACTCCAGTATGCGTGGAAATACGTGGAGGATCATCTCTCTCTCTCTCTCTCTCTCTCTCTCTCTCTCTCTCATGCCAGGTTACCTGTTAGACCAAGTTATTCCGTTTTTTTATCAAATGTTAAGTTGCCATCGGTATTATCTTCATTTAATGTATTTCTTACTCTCGTTCTTACATGATCCCATCGTTCAATTCGCACATATTCTGCATAATCTAGAATTAGATCCGAGCCTTTATCCGGGTTCGTATATTCACAAGAGTATCATAAGTTGGTACAAGGACAATATGCAAGCCAAGTTTCAAGATATGAATTTGTAATGCGAGGAAGCATGACCTTTTGTCACACAAATGTTGTAACTACATCTGATGGGAAGGTTTATTTGCTGTGTTTCATTAGTGGTTTTTTTTTTTTTTTTTTTTTTTTTTTTGTCAGAGTAGGGTTATTTATTTAGTTATTTGTCTTTTTCCATTTCGATTTTTTTTTTATTTATTGAAAATCTGTTTATTCATTTACTGAAGTATATAGTTTTCGGGCTAAGTGTTCATCCATGCAGATTTTTATAATTTTGACATATTGTTTAGTAGAAAGAAAATCAGGAATATTTAAATTTTTTGTACAAATATATGATTTCAATGTTTACTCATATGCCATGCTATTGTTATTAATGACTTATTGTTTAGTAGAAAGAAAATCAGGAATATTTAAATTTTTTTGTACACATATATGATTTCAATGTTGACTCATACGCCATGCTATTGTTATTGATGATTTTATTAAAAGCTTATCTGAGTACATTTCGCTTTAACTGTAGTAAGGGTATTTTCTTACGTTTCCAAGATGTGTGGAATCGTTTATTGGCAAGGTACTATTTTATATGTTGTCTTGAAACAATTGCATTTATTGTCAAACACGTTTACATAAGTATGTGTTTAGCTACCATATATATTTTGTCACGTTCTAATTATTTACTAACTTTAATGATACTCACTCAGAGCATTGTCTTTTTTTAGAAGGTTTACGCATGACGATCCGCCATCATAAATATAACCTTAAATCATCTTATTTCTTTTTTCATGTGATTTAACATCATTAACCCTTAGGTTCAGCCATTTTCTTGTAGGCTGTAACCAAACGAATTTAATAATAGATATACGTGCGTATCTCTCGTCAACTTTTTAACATGTTTGTTTTGGACACTTTTTCTCTTTGGTGAAATTTCATTGGGATTTGCCCCTTTGTATCAAAAGTTGGTTTTTTCTTTCATCAATTCGCTTTGGATGTTGTTATTTTTAATATGCATTCATTCGCGTGTGTGTCTTTCATTGTCCTCTTCGTGTTTTTTTTTTTTTTGGGGGGGGGGGTTATTCCTCCTAATATCAGGTTTTGGTCTTTTTTTTCTAGCAATCTAATCCGAAGAGTAAATGGGTTTAATTTATTCTTTTTATTAATCTTAGCGCTTTTTTTTATTGGCAATCTTTATCATTTCACTCTTTATCAAAACATTTTTTTAAATATATCTTTATTTAAATGTATTCTTTTAAAAAGCTTTGTAGCCTATCTTGAAATGTTTTATAGTTACGGTTTTGCTTTTAAGGTGGTAATGGGGATGTAGTACACATACACACACACACACACACACACAAATATATATATATATATATATATATATATAATGTGTATGCATACTTATAATTTTCGTACTGTAAATCCATTGCAATATAGCATGACTAATATACTTAATGGTATAATCAGTATTCAAGCACGATAAGCAACCTATCTAACTTACATAAACAAAGAGGAATAGTATTACTGTGCATACATTTACGTACACTAGTATCCGTATGTGTGGATGCACGAAATTAATCCTAGACACAAAGTCTCTTTAAATATCAGTGATTTTATTGTTTGTAAGAGAGAATTGTATATTTGTATCGACCCAAAACTAATAAAATAATCTTTTATACAGTTTTATTGAATTGTATATTTGTATCCATTAAAACTGATAAATCAGTCTTTTATACAGTCTTATTGGATTGTATGAGAGAATTGTATATTTGTATCAACTAAAATTTAATAAAGCAGTCTTTTATACAGTTTTAATGAATTGTAGGAGAATTGTATATTTATATCTACCGAAAACTAATAAAGCAGTCTTTTATACAGTTTTATTGAATTGTATGAGAAAATTGTATATTTTTATCTACCGAAAAATAATAAAGCAGTCTTTTATACACCTCCACAATTTTTCACAATTTATACAGAAGTATACACTGTTGAAATAAGCTTCTCTACCACGTGAAAGTTTGAATTTCGTGAAAGTGATTCAAACTTTCACATGTGCACGGTTCTAGCCATCCGTCACACGGAGTCAGCGTGAGGTTATTGTGAAATATATTCCATAATTGGTCGGGAAGGGCTGGTTGACAATGGGGTCCTTATTTATTTCGTGAAACGTACTTTTTTTTAGTATGTCGTTATTGGAAAAAAAAGTTAGTTTTAAATTAGGTACTGTTGTGAGTGTAGCGAAATAGAAACGAAATGGTACTGGTAATACACACACAAACACGCACACACACACACTATTCTATCTTATTTCTCTTCATCTTGTTTTGTTAGTTTTTATAGTTTTTGACGTTGTTACTTAATTAAGAATGATTTATTGGTAATTTGTTCTCATCATTTATTTATTTCCTTATTTCCTTTCCTCACTTGGCTATTTTTCCCTGTTGGAGCCCCTGGGCTTATAGCATCTTGCTTTTCCAACTAGGGTTGTAGCTTGGATAGTAATAATAATAATATAGGAGATGTCTATTTTGATGTTTCCTTGTTTTCTTTCCTCACTGGGCTATGTTCCCTGTTGGAGCCCTTGGGCTTATAGCATTCTGCTTATCCAACCAGGGTTGTAGCTTAGCAAGTAATTATCATAATAATAATATGGTATGTTTGTAACTATTATATATTAGCATTCCAAAGTACATATAATTGTTTCCAAATATCTTATTTTTAGGTTTGGAATTTCACTGTGCTGAGTTACTGTTATATTAACTGTGATTTTATAATTATGTAGATCTCTTATCACATTTCTAAATTATGATATCTAAATTGGGGTTATTTTGATAATATAAGTTGACAAGTAAGCGTGTTTCAATCGAGGGTATTTTGTAAACAGTCAACAAAACAAATAAGATTTTATTCTATTTTAAGTTTGTCTGACTTAAATCATTACCTTGAATTGTATAGGCCTAATTCTGAAGCCAGTTTTTTTTTTTTTTTTTTTTTTATCTTGGAATGTAGAGTTCTGAGTTCTGAAGCCAGTTTATGGTTTTCATTTCTTGAATAGTAGAATTCCGAAGCCAATTCTTGGTTTTCTCTATCTTGAACTATAGTTCAGAGACCAATATATATTTCTTTACCTTGAAGCCAATTTATTATTTTCTTCATCTTGAATTTTAGAGTTCAGGAACCAATTCATAGGTTTCTTCATCTTGAATTATTGTAGTTTTGTGACCAATATGTTTGTCTTCACCTTTTAATCTTATAGTTCTGAAACCAATTTATGATTTTCTTTATCTTGAATTTTAGAGTTCAGAAACTAATCCATAGTTTTCTTTATCTTGAATTATTGTAGTCCTGTGACCAATATGTTTGTCTTCACGTTTTAATCGTATAGTTCTGAAACTAATTTATGATTTTCTTAAATTCTCATCTACAGCTCTGAAACCAATTTATGATTTTCTTCAATTCTCATCTACAGTACAGCTCTGAAACCAATTTATGATTTTTTTTCTATTCTCATCTACAGCTCTGAAACCAATTTATGATTTTTTTCTATTTTCATCTACAGCTCTGAAACCAATTTTTTATTTTCTTCAATTCTCATCTACATCTCTGAAGCCAATTTATGATTTTCTTCAATTCTCATCTACAGCTCTGAAATCAATTTATGATTTTTTTCGATTCTCATCTACAGCTCTGAAACCAATTTATGATTTTTTTTTTCTATTCTCATCTATAGCCCTGAAACCAATTTATGATTTTTCCTATTCTTATCTACAGCTCTGAAACCAATTTATGATTTTTTTTTTCTATTCTCATCTATAGCCCTGAAACCAATTTATGATTTTTCCTATTCTTATCTACAGCTCTGAAACCAATTAATGATTTTCTTCAATTCTCATCTACAGCTCTGAAACCAATTTTTCTATTCTTATCTACAGCTCTGAAACCAATTTATGATTTTTTTTTCTATTCTCATCTACAGCTCTGAAACCAATCTGCCTTTTCCCATTTTCCTTCACGGTTGCATTTTCGTGAGACCTCCCCGTTTGGCGATGGCTCGTTGTTGAATTTGCTAAACACCAGTCAGAGCAAGTGCAATTTTCCCTCTGTGGGGGTCTTTGCTGAACGGAAACCCCGAGGCATTTCCTGCAGGTTTCTTTTGCAATGTGTATGTTCAGAGTTACGAAACAGGCTTGTTTGTGCTGGGTAATAGCTCTGCTTTGGCTGATGATAGTGCTGTTGTTTGTTTTATTGGTTTTGTTGATTACACCAATGCGTGCATTAGTACCGTTGGGATGCCTTTGTTATTAACCGTTCGTGCGAACACCCGACGAGTGGTTAATAATAGCAGTGAGATATATTTGGAGTTCCCCATAAGAACCTAAAGATAAAACTGCTTAAATTTTAACGATTTAAAGGTTACTCATGAATGGCAGAGGCAAGGTAGAGTGACAATGTGCAAGAGATTGACAGGGATATACATATAATCAGCCCCCAAAAGCTATGACCAGGGAGGGACCAGGCAGTGGCTGCTGATGAATCGGCAGGTAGTCTTACAGGCTCCTTCTGCATTCCATATCCTTAACTCACATGGATAGTGAGTTTGCAGACATAACGAGAAACTATCGGGCTTGAGCGGATCTCGAACCTCAGTCCAGCGGAACGCTAGGCGGGGACGTTTCCAAAAAACCATATGAAATGGTTAATGAAACTTGCCTTTGTTATTTGTCAATAGGAGGAAATACATAAATACAACAGGATTGCGATTACAATGTCTTTTACGAAGAATCTGCCCGCTGTAATATGCGGAAACCTTTGTTGAAACAGTAGACGTCATTATTGGTCAGAGTTACAGTTTTACCTGTAACTTTTTTTTTTTTTTTTTTTTTTTTTTTTTTTTTTTTTTTTTTTTTTTTTTTTTGAGCTTTCTTTTAGAGTAAACGATTGGTGTACATGAGAAGCATTCTTATTGGCAATTTTTCATTGATGGGTTTTCCTATGTAAAGGATGCTCGTACATATATATCATCAGCCACTACTAGTCCAATGCAGAACAAAGGCCTCAGACATGTCCTTCCAATCGCGTCTGTTATGTGTAGTGTGATATATATATATATATATATATATAGAGGGAGAGAGAGAATCTATAATAAAGTTTATTTAGTCTAACGTATCGAATTGTTATTGGGGATGGCCTTCCTGCCTTATTCCATATACATAAACCTTTCAGTAACCTCAGTGATGTAGGCTACTTTAATATTTATTTGGTGGATTTCAAAAAATATATATCGTTGAGGGAAGAGTTCACTAATTTACATTTCCATTAATTTTAAAATCCGGAAAATGTTGAAGGCACATTAATCTGCTGTCCTATATTTATATATTAACTTTTATTACTGTTTAAAGTATACTTAGCCTCTGTAACTTGGTCTTCCACTGTCTTGTGGTTAGAGTTTTCTTGCTTGAGGGTACATTCGAGCACACTTTTCTATCTTATTTCTCGTCCTCTTGTTATTTGAAGTTTTAATAGTTTATGTATAATAGATTTATTTTAATGTTATTCGTAAACTTTTCTTTTAGTATTTTTCCTTATTTCCTTTCCTCACTGAGCTATTTACCCTGTTGAGCCCTTGGGCTTATAGCATCCTGCTTTTCCAACAAGGGTTGTAGCTTAGCAAGTAATAATAATGATAATAATAATATAATAATAATAATAATAATAATAATAATAATAGAATCAAATTATTAATATGAATAGTCCAGAGGAACGTAATTAAAGAAAAACATTCCTGTTTTGTCACCTTGGTTATCATGTGGCAGTAATGAAAACGCGTTCAGATACGACAGGATTAGCGAACGCAAAACCGCTTGAGGATAATCTTTCGTCTTCAAGGTTTTCACAGGGAGGAAGGGCTCCTGGATATTACGTGTAGAAACGACTCCCGGATGTGACGTCACTCGGTCTGGTAAGGACCAAAGAGATTTACGAAGGTATAGTGCACAGTTCAGGCTGGTTTTTTTAAGAGCTTGCGAATTGTTGAATGTGACGGATGTATATCAGTGCGAAAGTATTCGGTTTTTTTTTAGAGGGAAAGGGGTAACGGATATAAAGTGCATATTACTTTTCGTGTGTTTAAGCGTAATAGCAGATTGTTTTATATTTCAATATTGAAGTTGATGGCTTAGATTATAAACACATACATATATATATATATATATATATGTATGTATGTATGTATGTATGTATGCCAAAGTCATTTCAAAACATGTAGAAAACGAATTATTTTGGTACATAATTATTAAGTGTGTATTATTTTATTTCTCTCTCCTCTCTCTCTCTCTCTCTCTCTCTCTCTCTCTCTCTCGATGACAAAACGCTTGCCACATCCTCCTCGGAAATTCTTTTCTAAGGCGGCTGTCTACCTGGCAACCTCTTCGGTTCCCAGGTGGAAAAGGGTCTTGGGACCTGGTTCATCTAGAAAGCTGCTAATGGTAATAATGGTCACAACAGGTGATCGGTGACTCAGCCGTGATGAAATGGTTACCGTGGTGGATGTTTGCACACAGTCTCTCTCTCTCTCTCTCT
>NC_090761.1:65151427-65153927 GCF_036898095.1 Palaemon carinicauda | reverse complement strand
TTAGATAGTTTTGAGTGGTTTTGAGAGTCGTATAGATCACGTAACATTATTTTATTGATTCACATAAACTATTATAGCTTATAGCGTCATGCATCTCCAACTAGGGTTATAGCTTAACAAGTAATAATGATAATAATAATAATAATGCTTCATGCTGCTTTTCGGATTATAAAGCATTTTCACCCCCCCCTCTCTCTCTCTCTCTCTCTCTCTCTCTCTCTCTCTCTCGATAAATCAGGATCGAGGCTAGCCTTCCCAAGTGGAATAATGAAATAAAGATAAAATATTTGAGGAACAGTAACAACACTAAAATGAATATTCCTTTATAAGCTATAAAAACTTATGACAGGATGAAAGAAAGTTATCTTGGGATCACGTCTTAGAGTTTGTCTCTGGAGTAGTTAGTAGTAGTAGTAGTAGTAGTAGTAGTAGTAGTAGTAGTAGTAGTAGTAGGAAGAGAAAGGAACGAATCCCTTATCCTTCGTCTCCTTCTCATGCAGAATCTCAATAGGTTGTCATGTGATTACCCATTCGTGTCCAACCTTGGCCACAATGCATTGAAATACCCACAAATGTGAATGTCTGTAGCCCACGAGGGTGGTACAGTTGCCTTCATTAATTCCGGTACACTGACATCTCCTTAACTTACAGTGAAGTGTACCGGAATTAATGAAGCCAGTTGTACTTCTTGATGACATACCTCTTCATTAGACAGTAATGTTCGGTATGAATTATTCTTGTTTCAAGGCTTGGTTTTGAGTTTGGAAATGGAAATTTGGTGTTATTATTATTATTATTGTTATTGTTATTTTTATTTTTGGTGGTATTATTATTTTTATTGTTATTATTATTATTTTCTAAGCTACAACCATACTAGTAAAAGCAGGATGCTACAAGGCCAAGGACTCCAACAAGGAAAGATAGCCCTGTGAGGAAAGGAAATAATGGAATAAATAAACTACAAGAGATTTATGAATAATTGCCCAATCAGGAAGATCATTCCCCATTTTTATTTTGGAAGATGTTTGGAATGTCTTGTCTAGTGGAGTTTCTCTGTCTGTGTTAATCATGTCTTTTAATCATAGCTTGTTTATGTAACCTTGCTTTTTGAATATGCCCATTTCCGGACTAACCTCTTTAATATCATGGCCGACAACCTGTTATTCTACATATTAAATTTTGATTTTCGTGAATGTTTTATTTTCACGTGATCTGAGTCTCTTTGATGAAAAGCGTTAGGGTAAGACTTACAGATAGACTTTCTATAGGTCTTTGTCGCAGGTCCCAAATCACGATGCCAAGATGTAGTGTCAGTTTTGTGAATTAGTTCATAAAAATCACCTTTAGTTCTGTTGTACGCAATTCCTGTTGGGAGATATTCCACTAGGGTACCTCACAGTACATTTTAAACTTGACTAAAGATTTTTGCACCTTTTGCCACTGCCTTACTAATTCTACTCTTTCATTCTTGCTGCTTATCTTCAATATTTGTTTACCAATCTCTTTTAACTGTTAGTTCATAGTGTAAGTGTTGCCCCTCTCCCTCACCCGCCACCTAAAGGCACCCCCAAATGTTGTAACTGATCCCGGTCACCAGTGGTGGATGCTATGGCTCAAATTCCATGAATCATATTATATAAAAATAAATTCCTTCGCGAAGGGTAATTATTTTATGATTATACACCGGTATCACAAAGAATTGCATTTTGTTTTTATCTGGATTATCCCCGTGATACACCCAGGATAGGGCCTTGGGCATTTAAACTATTCCCCCTGTCCCACACTGAAGACTATTTAAACTATCCCCTTCCCATACTGAAGACTATTTAAACTATCCCCTGTCCCACACTCAAGACTATTTAAACTATCCCCTGTCACACACTGAAGACTTTAAACTATCCCCTGTCACACACTCAAGACTATTTAAACTATCCCCTGTCACACACTCAAGACTATTTAAACTATCCCCTGTCACACACTCAAGACTATTTAAATTATCCCCGTCCCCACACTCAAGACTATTTAAACTATCCCCTGTCCCACACTGGAGACTTTAAACCATCTCCTGTTCCACACTCAAGACTATTTAAACTATTCCCCCGTCTCACACTGGCGACTATTCACATACAGCAAAGGTTTCTAAATTATACGTGGTCGGTCCAACTCCTTTCATTGAAGAACGGCATAGTTTGCGGTACTATGAAAGACTCTTTGAAAGTCCTATTTCACAGAGCAGCTTTTGCTTCTAAGAGTAACATTATATAGGGGGGAGGGGAGAAAGACATTAAAGTCGAGGCTCACGTGGCAGTAATGTTCATCATTTCTGATGCTCGTGTGTGGCATGGACACACGAGGCTTAAAACGTAACAAGTTGTCTGTAATGAAGGAAGGAGAGGCGATGAAACAATCCTTCTTTTGATTGGAGAACCTTTTAAAACTGACAAGTAGTCTTGGTTCGTTACCCCTAGCTCAAATATTCCTGATTCCTGGGTTTTGTTGC
>NC_090761.1:65146309-65150927 GCF_036898095.1 Palaemon carinicauda | reverse complement strand
TGTCCTGCATTTGAACCAGAAAAGGCTGCATTTCTTGGTGTTGTTTTTGATGTACAAGTTAAAGCAATATTAAATACTTGCTATAATCAATATTCATTTCCCGTCCTATTCAAATGGTTTAGCGTGTTTGAAATTTCTTTATCATTTTACACTATATATATATATACTGTATATATATATATATATATATATATATATATATATATATATATATATATATATATATATATATATATATATATATATATTATAGAGTTGGTGGAAATTACCAGGACCGAATCCTAGTAAGCCCCCCCCCCCAAGAAAAAAAAAAACCGAAACGCCCCAATTGTGTCCGTCGGAATATCCTCGCAAGCCGTTATTAGTGAGGCAAATTCCTCCATAGGAACAGGGACTACAGAACAGTTATTTGTTGTAACGACGTGAAACCATCGACGATTACAAAGGTATTTTGAACAGTTAACGTGCATTATCAGTTTTATCTAATCTGCCCACTCTAGGGAGGCGATCGGTCGCTGGGACATCTCCCCCTCCCCCTCCCCCTCCTCCTCCTCCTCCTCCTCCTCCTCCTCCTCCTTCAGGTTTCTAGTTCGTCATTACTGCCGCGTCTGTCACTGTGTCGTCTTTTTGTTTTGTTTTGTCTCTTCGTGATTTGTTTTAAGATTTGTCACTGTAAAGATTAGTATATTTTCTCTCTCTTAGGTTTGTTTTGATGGTTTGGTGTCTCTTGATTATTTATTTTGTTTGTTGATTTAGATTTTTTGGTGTTTTGATATTAGGATAGATTGTTTTGTTTCATCATTTTTCTTTTGGAGTTTTGATATAAGAAGGATAGACTCTTGTTTCTTATTTTGATATAATTGGAATAGGTTGTTTTGTTTCTTAATTTTGATATAATGGAGGTAGATTGTTTTGTTTAGTTTTTTTTTGTGTTTTGATATATTGGGGATATATTGTTTTTTATCCCCCCCCCCTTTTTTGGTGTTTTGATATAATGGGGAAACATTGTTTGTTTCTAACATTGCATTTCTTTATTTTGGTGTCTTGATATAACGTGGGTAGGCTTTTCCAATTTCCGGAAATGATTTGTGGGAGAGTTCCCCATATGTTTTCACCTGTAAATACTTCTCTATAAACATTTTTACATTTGCAATATGATCATCTAAAATTCCATCCTCTTTTAAAGATAAACAAGGAACTGAAATATATGAAATATTTTATCTTAGCCAATATAATCCTTCTGGTCACAGGATAGACATCCTTTTTCAGAAACGTTTTCTTTTTTTCTTTTTTCTTTTTGTTTTAGTTGATAGAGAAGATGTATTAAATAAGATAGCTAGATAGTTAGATAGCTAACCAGGTAGGGAATGGTTAAAGAAAGTTATGTATTAATAGGAGTAATGTGAGGTGAGGTTTAGCCACAATTTTATTCAAATAAAGACACTTGAAATAACCCAGTCTCTCTCTCTCTCTCCTCTCTCTCTCTCTCTCTCTCTCTCTCTCTCTCTCTCTCTCTCTCTCTCTCTCTCATATACATCGTCACACGTTTTGAATCCCAACGCACTCGTGATTTTCTGAACCTGTAATCACATCCGAGCAGTATTTGTCCAGCCCTTTCTCATCTTATCCGTGGAAACATCTGTCTCATCCTGCGTTTGTATCTTTCAACCTCCTCATATTTATCTACACTCGACTCATCTTAGTCACTGTTTTATCTGTTTACATATTCCCCCCTATATCCCCCCTATCTCACTTTACGACGCCTCTACATCCCCTCATTTTTCATCCATATCTTGATATTTTTTTTTTTCACACTAGCGGTCAGTTTAAGCTCATTTTTTTTTTAAAGCTGATGCGAAGGGCAGCATAACGATTAAATAATATAGTAATAATTAGATAAATGTTATAAATAGACAATAAGAAAAACTTGGAAAAAACAAGAGGAAAAAATATAAGATAGAATAGTGTGCCCGAGTGTACCCTCAAGCAAGAGAACTCTACCCAAGACAGTGGAAGTCCATGGTACAGAGCCTATGGCACTATCATTATTATTTTTATTATTACTTGCTAATCTACATACCTAGTTGGAAAAGCAGGATGCTATAAGCCCAAGGGCTTAATAGGGAAAATAGTCCAGTGTGGAAAGGAAACAAGGAAAAATAAGATATAATTTAAGAAGAGTAACAACATTGAAACAAACATTTCCCATATTTACCTTATAAAGCCGTCTAGGAAGGGTAAGGACAAAGAATGACGGCGGACATTAGTAACCTAAACTTCCCTATATAAAAAGACGTGCTCCCTTCCATTACCTCCTTCATTAATCACGTGACCTCGGCGTTAATGTATAACACAGTTCTTGTAGGGCTGTTGCTTTCTTTTAGCCATATTGTGTGACTTGGCTCCTATCTTATCCTGGATGATTAAACAGCTTTTAAGTTAAAAGGCCACTCGTGAATGGCAGACAAGGGACAGTGACATTGCTGTAGCAAGCAGGAGAATGCCCTAGACTAGATACCATATATGTTTAATCAGCACCCAAGGACCCTCTAAATCCCACCTAGGACCAGGGAGCGCCAGGCAATGGCTGGTTATATCCCCCAAACTCCCCATCCGTAGCTCACAAGGATGGTGATGTTGCAGCGACCAAAGGAACTAACGAATTTAAGCGGGACGAACCCCATTCTGACGTTCACCACTCAGAGGGACGTTACCACATCGGCCGCCACAACCTTATGCGGCCTACATGCTTCATGCTCTGTTATGAAAGCTCTGGAATGAACGTACATACATAGCATCCACGCTCACATAGCATTTATACTTCCCTGGTTCGCATTTGCCATATGCTAACTCTCCCCGGTACTCTTCGTGTTCTGGCACATCTGTTTCGTAATGTACACTTGATACGCGCAGACGTTTCTTTGCTTAGGTAACTGCTCTTCCCATACTGCAACATCTGCTATTGGGTTCAGCCATTTTTTCTAGCCTTTGTAAAATGGTTTTCTTCCGCTGTCTTGGGTTAGAGTTCTCTTGCTTGAGGGTACACTCCGGCATACTATTGTATGCTTCCTTATTTCCTTCTTCACTTGGATATTTTCCTTTGAGCTTATAGCATCATGCTTTTCCAACTAGGGATGTGGATTAGCTAGTAATAATAACAACAACAACAATAATAATAATAATAATAATAATAATAATAATAATAGTTTATCTGTTTCCTTATTTCCTTTCCTCACTAGGATATTTTCCCTTGGGCATATAGCATCCTGCTTTTCCAACTAGGGTTGTGGCTTAGCTAATAATAATAATAATAATAATAATAATAATAATAATAATAATAATAATCATGTCTGTCTTTCCATACGCCATATGTTGTACCTGGTGATCAGGTATGTTTATGTCGCAATACTCCTTATTTTTCAATATGAAAATTACTTTATTCACCTCTCCTGTTAAGGACGATCCCTTCATTCATACTTCCTTTGCATACCTGATCAGCCACTCCTTGGTATGCTAACCGGTATTCTAGGTACGTTATTCTAAGCACTGGAGTTGTAGGAAACCTTGATAAAGCTTCGTTGTATTCGTGTTCCGTTGCATGTGATGTTATTTATGTTACGAGGAAAGACATATCCAATTGAATTTGATGTCATGAGGAATAAAATTATATTTTGAATTTGATATCATGAGGAAAGAAATTTCCCTTTGAATTTGATGTGAGGAAGGAAATTTCTCTTTGAATTTGATGTAATAAGGAAAGGAATGTCCCGTTGAATTTGATGTCGTGAGAAAGGAAATTTCTCTTTGAATTTGATGTCGTGAGTAAAGAAATGCAACTTTGAATTTGATGTAATAAGGAAAGGAATGTCCCTTTGAATTTGATGTCGTGAGGAAGGAATGTCCCGTTGAATTTGATGTCGTGAGGAAAGAAATTTCCCTTTGAATTTGATGGCATGAGTAAAGAAATGGATGCAGCTTTGAATTTTATGTAATAAGGAAAGAAATGTCCCTTTGAATTTTGATGTCACGAGGAAGGAAATGTCCCTTTGAATTTGATGTAATAAGGAAAGAAATGTCCCTTTGAATTTGATGTCATGTGTAAAGAAATGCAGCTTTGAATTTGATGTAGTGAGGAAGGAAATTTCTCTTTGAATTTGATGTAATAAGGAAAGGAAATGTCCCTTTTAATTTGATGTCATGAGTAAAGAAATGCAACTTTGAATTTGATGTAATAAGGAAAGGAATGTCCCGTTGAATTTGATGTCGTCAGGAAGGAAATTTCTCTTTAAATTTGATATCAGGAGGAAAGAATGCGCTTTTGAATTTGATGTAATTGATTAAGTAATAGAACGAGTGTCCATGTAAATCTACCTTGCCCCTATGATGTATGATAACAACCGTATGAATATATATATATATATATATATATATATATATATATATATATAATATATATATATATATATATATATGTGTGTGTGTGTGTGTATTATTAATTGCTAAGCTACAACCCTAGTTGAATCTACAAGCTATTAATTTGCCGGAATAAATGTAGTTTGCAAACGAGAGTTTATTGACGAGTCGATTTAATACGGGTGGTTTTAAAACCTGAAGACGT
>NC_090761.1:65138809-65143809 GCF_036898095.1 Palaemon carinicauda | reverse complement strand
TTCTCAAGAATTTCCCAAAATCATTACGGAAATGAAAACGAACTTGTAAAATTTCTACCTTGAATTCATTAGTAAGGTCTGTAATTAAATAATTACTTAAATTACAATACGGTAGAAATTTCTCAGCTTGTTCATAACTGCGGGGTACACCGTAATCATAAAATGCAAGTAATAATTTAATTGTTTAAATACTGTACAATAGTTATTTAATAATAAGTTGCAGGTAACTATAAATACCAGCCTTGATTATAGTTAATACAACTGGCAAAAACTTCACTTTTTTTTTTTTTTTTAGAAACCATTGGTAAACACTTCACTTTTTAGAATCCATATTAGTTAAACTACTACAACAACTGGGAGACACTTCATTTTATAAACCATTGGTAAGCGCTTCACTTTTTAGAAACCATTGGTATACGCTTCACTTGTTGGAAACCGTTGGTAAACGCTTCACTGTTTAGAAACCATTAATAAACGCTCCACTTTTTAGAGACTATTGGTAAACATTGAACTTTTTTAAAACCATTAGTAAACACTTCACTCTTTTGGAAACCATTAGTAAACACTTCACTTTTAGAAACGATTGGTAAACTCCACTTTTTAGAAACCATTGGTAAACGTTTCACCTTTTGGAAACCACTGGTAAACGCTTCATTTTTTAGAAACTATTGGTAAAAGCTTCACTTTTTCTAAACCATTGGTAAAAGCTTCACTTTTTGGAAACCATTGGTGAACGCTTCACTTTTTAGAAACCACTGGTAAACACTTAATTTTTAAAACCATTGGTAAACGCTTTACTTTTAAGAAACCATTGGTAAACGCTTCCCTTTTTAGAAACCATTTTACTACCTATGAGAAATCCCTCTCTTATGCCACGTCAGTGTACGGTTATCAAAATAATAAAAAGATGCACAACGCAATTGCTTGAATTTTTTAATACCATAATCATTCTTTAACGGAATTCGAAGGACATGCAAACTCTTCCCCCCCCCCCTCCCCTCCTTCGAAGGACACAAACTCCCTCCTTTAACTTCGTCCAGGGAAGGGTATTCCTATAATCAGCAATGACGATTGTCTCCCCCGATTTTCTTGCATATCGTAACCTTCAGAAAAATATGCTATTTTAATTGTTCGTCACTTCTCTAGTGGTTTATTTCATTATTTCTTTTCCTCACTGGGCTATTGTTTTTCCTGTTGGAGCCCTTGAGCTTGTAGCATCGTGCTTATCCAACTAGGGTTGTAGCTTAGCTGATAATAATAATAAAATTGCAGTTGTTCATGGCTTCTCTCTTAGTTTATTTATTTCCTTATTTCCTTTCCTCATTGGGCTATTCTTTTCCTGTTGGAGCCTTTGGGCTTATAGCATCCTGCTTTTCCACTAGGGGTTGTAG
Organism: Palaemon carinicauda; assembly: GCF_036898095.1. Classification (NCBI taxonomy): domain Eukaryota; kingdom Metazoa; phylum Arthropoda; class Malacostraca; order Decapoda; family Palaemonidae; genus Palaemon; species Palaemon carinicauda. The sequence continues at coordinate 65,142,418 of NC_090761.1, read as the reverse complement.
CTTTGGTAATAATAATAATAATAATAATAATAATAATAATAATAATAATAATATAATGATGATAATATGCTTTAAATCCAAGCTGCTTTTCTACGTATCTTTTATTTTTTAATATCAATAACAATAATGATATTAACAATAATTACTATTATCTTTATCATTTCATTAGTATTATTATTATTGTTATAGTTATCTTTATTATTTATTTTCTTATTTTTCAAGTTTATTTTACTTTATTATATTTTATTTGTTTCTATAATATGGTTACGTATTTCTCTTTAATTTTTCTTAACTATGCTTTTCCCCTTTCCTCGCTTTCTTCTCACTTGGCTGTTCATCTTCTCCAACTGTTCCTAGCTTCACATTTTTCAGAACCAATTTCTTGTTTTTAGAACAGTAATATAACTCAGTTACGTCAAACTACTTAACAATTGCAATAATTATATTAATATTAGTTACAAGATTTCCCCGGTCCAGATGTCGATACCGGATACAGCAACGCCAGATAAGAAGTATTATAAGTCGACTTCAGATATTCGATATAGTTATACAATTTACAGTCTGGTCTGACTCGCTTTGGCTGGGAGAATTTTAATAATGACATGCATCTTGATTTTAGTCGGTCGTTATGGGAGACTAATGCTTTTTTTTTTGGTTTACTATTGCAAACAGTAATTTGTTTATGTTTATTTGTTTGTACTCATATATGTTTGCAAGATGATATTGTTTATTGGAGTTGACTGAGTAATTGAGAATTTAAACTTCCTCAGTTTAAATTTTTCTTATGTTTTAAATCAGCTTCTTTATATTTCGTGTTAGGTTTCATACCAGATTTTTTCTTATTTAATTATTCTGATTTTTATCTTCTAAATTCCACTGTTTCCATGTGTCTTATTTCAGGGTTTTCCGGTTTTTTTTTATACGTACATTATTTTGTTTTTTTCGATTTTTAATGTTTTTTGTTGATTTTTTTTTTCATTCTTGATATTTCTTGTTACGTCTTATTTCCGAATCTTATACGCAGTGCCTTGGAAAATTAGGGTTGTTATTTTAAATCGTGTTTTCCATTTTTGTAAAGAGTGGAAATTACATGGACATATAGCCACAGTTGATGGAAATTTATATTATTTTCTATTTTTACTTATTACATTAGATAAAATACGTGCATTCTGCATCCTTAATTTTGACTTGTATCATCTATTGTAATCATTTATAAATTCAAACGTTATCGTATTTCATGTGCTTACAGCGAAAGTCGAGGAAACTTAATATTAATTTGCATTTTTTGTTGATTACATTCAATAAGATACAAGCAGGCTACACCTATACTTTTGACTTGTTTCATCTATTAAATTCATTAATTCAAACGAAATTGAATTTCATAGACATACAGCCACACCTGAGGAAACTGATATTAATTTGCACTTTTGTTTATTAACATTCAATCAGACACTAGTAGTCTATACCTATACTTTTGACTTATTTCATCTATTAAATTCATAAATTCCAACGAAATCACATCAGACACAAGCAGTCTATACCTATACTTTTGACTTATTTCATCTATTAAATTCATAAATTCCAACGAAATCACATCAGACACAAGCAGTCTATACCTATACTTTTGACTTATTTCATCTATTAAATTCATTAATTCAAACGAAATTGAATTTCATAGACATACAGCCACACTTGAGGAAATTGATATTAATTTGCACTTTTGTTTATTAACATTCACAATCAGACACCTATACTCTTGACTTATTTCAACTATTAAAATCATAAATTCAAACGAAATCACATCAGCACACCACACGCTTTAGTATGAAATATGAAATCAAGTATGTTTCTCCTGTGACGTAACACCCTCTTAAAGCCAGACGAGACGCACGACGGGAAGTGACGTAACAAGTGACGTAACAAACGTTGAAAAGAGAAAGGGAGGAAAAGCGAGCGAATGATCCGTGTCTCCGTTAAATATAGGCATTAAGTCTTCTTCTGCTAAAGGTGCTGAGTGAGAGGAGTTCGTTCGTTCGTTCGTTCGTTTTAGAGTGCCTTTGCCTATATCAAAACACGGGCTCTTGCGGAGAGGAATACCTCGGAGGACTGTATTTTATTATTATTATTATTATTATTATTATTATTATTATATTAATATTATTATTATTAATATTATTATTATCAATATTAAACTACAACCCTAGTTGTAAAAGCAGGATGCTATATACCTTGGGGCTCCAAGAGGGAAAATAGCCCAGTGAGGAAAGGAAACAAGGAAAAATAAAATATTTTAAGAACAGTAACAGTATTGAAATAAATATCCTATATAAACTATAAAGAACTATCAAAACAAGAGGACGAGAAATAAGATAGAATACTGTGCCTAAGTTTACCCTCAAGCAAGAGAACTCTACCCCAAAGACAGTGGGAGAGCATGATACAGAGGCTATGGCACTACCCAAGACTAGAGAACAATGGTTTGATTTTGGAGTGTCCTTCTCCTAGAAGAGCTGCTTACAACAGCTAAAGAGTCTCTTTTACCCTTACCAAGAGGAAAGTGGATTGTATATCGCCGCCATCCTCCCTCAGAGGAATGCCTCAGAGCTGTGTATGGCCGCCACCCTCCCTGGGCGCTCGGCTTGGCAGGAAATCTCCATAGCAACATCCAGACGAGAGGAGAGATCTGTCATTAGCGACACTTAACTGATATGTTTCTCTCCCCCCCCCCCCAGTTTGTTTCTGTTGGGAGTTTCATTGATTTTGGTTGGCGTTCTGAGTAATGGCGGTGGTTTATATGTTTGTGTGTGTGTGTGTGTGTAAATACTGTCTATATATACACATACATGCATTTATATATATATGTGTGTATATATATATACGTATATATATATATATATATATATATATGTATATATTATATATATGTATATATATATTATATATATGTATATATATATATATATATGTGTGTGTGTGTTTGTGTGTGTTTGTATGTATCTGTGTATACATACAATGCCTTTATAAACCATACTTTTGTTTGCCTAATTAGATTTTTATTATTATTATTGAGAGAGAGAGAGAGAGAGAGAGAGAGAGAGAGAGAGAGAGAGAGAGGTATCATATGCAATGGGTAAGCTTTAATATTGGTTAAAATCGTATGTAATATTTAGGGACTATGAACTGTATGTAGTGCCAAGCAAATACTGTATATACATATGAAATGTTTTTCCAATGTATATATATACATAAAGAATGTTAATGGAAGAATATATATTGTTTTTCTTTATTGATTCTACTCTTGAAGAGTTCACATTTGGATATTCCCTTTGGGAATATTGTAAATATTCTGAAATAATTTATCCTATCTAGAATTGTTGATATTTTATTTATTCCCTAAGTACTTTTGAGAAAAGAAATATTAGCAAAAAGATTTAATAGCTTCAAGTCTATTTGAATTTAAACGTGAATATGAAAACCAACAATAAATAGTTTTAAAAAACATTTCATTTCAAAGGTTAACTAGAATTAATCAGAATCGGTTATGAGAACTAACAATACATTGTTTTAGAAAACATTTAATTTTGAAAATTGACTAGAATTAATCAGAAT